>NC_140499.1:46799117-47399117 GCF_964271855.1 Acomys minous
AGTATCAAGATCTTAAAGATGTCATTTAACCAATGAACACAAATTGTGTTTTCATTTACTTATGTAATTTGCATGATACTACAACCATGTTTTTAATTTCCAATGTTTACTTAAAATATTTATTATTTAAACCACCTTTCGCTTTTATACCTTGACACAAAATACATTTTCCCACAACAATTCCATAGTTAGCATAAGTCATCCAACACTGACCAGAAGAAAATGAAAATAACTCATTTGATATACAACCTTGGTAGAAAGTGCTAATTCAGGAATAAAAACCAAAATATTTTGAGAGAATGGCTTTCCAGTGTCAGGGCTGTCAGTGCTCCACGGAGCTATGTTTTTTATCAATAGATTTGCTCTATAACTGTGTGCACTTTCAAGCTGCCAAAACTGATATTTAGAGGGTATCAAGAATTACACATGGACATTTGATTTATAGACAAGTTTATTGAATAGAAAACATTGCCTTTAAGAAACAAGGTAATTTGGAAGATCCACTTCAATTACATCACTTCAGAGAAGAAATATACATTAGGGTGATATTCTGAACTCTGTTTTCAAATTTATAGTTTCATTTTTATTCCAGTGTGTGTGTGTATGTGTGTGTGTGTGTGTGTGTGTGTGTGTATGTGTGTGTGTGTGCATGTGTGTGTGTGTGTGTGTGTGTGTGTGTGTGCATACACATGCATGAGTGCGTGAGATTGTGTGCCTATGAAGGTTGGGAGATGACTTGTAGAACTTGAGTCTCTTTTTATACTGTGTGAGTACCTGGGATTGAACTTGGGCACTCAGGCTTGGCATGGAGTATCTTTCCTGGTCCATATTTTTAGAAATACTAACATATATAAAATTAAATTGAAACTACCAACCATTATAGAATATGCAAGTTTTTAAAGAGTTTTAAATTTATTAAGGAATCAGATCATAGATAGTTTTGAATTTAAAGCAGAATTTTAGAAAATGATCTCATCTTTCATCAGTCTTTGGGCTAGAATTAAATAAAGGACAATTTACTCAAATACCAACACTAGAGTCACATAATATTCAGGCTGATAACTGAGACAGTTGGCAGGAATGTAAATTATATATTGTACATATACAGGGCACAGGGATGACTCACTTCCTACCTAGAATGGAGTGCACAGTAGATACCATCTCAGTATAGAGTAAGGTGCAATTGAAACATGTCAGTTTATACTTTTGGGAATGTTGACATTAATATTCTCAAAGCAGTGTTGGCTTTTGGAAATCAAAATCATGGAAAGCAAAACTATGGATAAAGACTCATAACACTTGGTAACCTGCTGTCCTTCCTCTGTGTGCAACCAGGTCACCCCCCTCCAGGGGACATGGTCAAATATGAGGCACCAGAGTTTGTGTGAAAGTCATATGCCACTCTCCTCTCAACTGTGGAGAATGCTCTGTGCATTGGGTAGATCTGGGTAGGGGTTTAAAGTTTACAGCCTGTATTGTCCTTGGCTGGTGTCTTAGTTTGAGCAGGACCCCTGGGCCCAAATCTGCCTATCATAATGTTCTACTTGTAGGTTTGTAGGCTTGATACCCTATGAGCATATACAGGGGGAGGAAATCTCCCTCAGAAACAGTCATAGGGGAGGGGAATAAGGGGAAAATGGGAGGGAGGGAAGAATGGGAGGACACAAGGGATGGGATAACCATTGAGATGTAACAACAATAAATTAATCAAAAATTAAAAAAAAAGACTCATAACACTTCTGTAGCTACAACACCCATGTTAGAGAGAAAGAAAGGAAACATTTTAAAACATGATTTTCAGTTAGCCTTGTGTTGTTCTTGCCCTTTTATTCTAAAGTAAATTTAAAGTTTAAACTTCCAAATCTTGGCCCAATAACCAAAATAGGTGTTTGTATTGCAAGCACCTTGTTAGATCTATTGTACTGATTCCATGGACAATACTCCAGTGAAGCAAAATTAAAATGTTTTATGTGAGAAAATGATATTTTCAGAAAGGATATTCTAAGATGTGACCTGAGATGAAATGTAGCTTTAGTTTCAATTAGGATACAGTAATGAAAAACTTTAATTTTCTTGTAGCTATTGTTTTGCTGTTGTTGTGATTATAGTTGTTTGTTATTCAAAGCATTTTGTCAGACTTGCCTATGGCATCAATGTTTTTTATGACCTTAAAGATGAACTGAGAAAGCAACAGCACTTGTTAAAATGGAGCGAATTCCTTCCTCACTTTTAGTCACAGCATTTACCCTTTAGAGTTACATGAAGGCTATAAGTATATTTGGTTGCTAGATATTTGTTTCCCTTATGCAAACAATTTCATATTCAGCTTTATTTTATTTGAATGAATTTATCTTCTTGATTTTTCATGTGTTTTGTGCTTTAGTTTGCAAATATACCTTGATCAATGGGAGTGGGGGTGGTGGATATCTAACTTCCAAACTTGAATGAGTTTGTAATTTACTGGACATATAATCAAAATCTAGAGTATATAGGGCGAGCACTAAAGGATTTCATGTCCTGGTTTCCATTATTCTGTGTTAATTTCTCATAATCAAACCCTGGTGTCTATCTCCTGTCTGTATGGACTTTGTTTATATTCTTATACAAAGTACTATAAACTCAGCCTTGAATTCTAACAGGAGAGTATATATATATATATATATATATATATATATATATATATATATATATACACATATATATGTATATATACACATACATACATACACTTTTTATGTGATACACTTAACTTTACAAATCTTAATTAAAATTTAAGTCTTAAATTAGGGTCTGGTATTCTTGTGCTTAGAACAAGACCTTGGAACTAGAGTTGTGTCCTACTCCTCACTTGTGGACCCCACACTTTGGCTTTAGTTAAATGCCAGATATAGTCTGGTTGACAACAGAGAATAGCAACCACAAATATCCTTGTTAACTTGACATAGCCACATTCATTCCTACTTACATCGTGATTAATTTGTAAGTGAGAACAAAGCAGAGTATAATTATTCCTAGCATAACTATCACATTTACAACTGTGAATACACTATATATTTTAGAATAGGTGGAAATGTCCTTTGAGAGGCGTTCTTTTAGATTCTCAAAATTAAAATATGATAACCACTGATATTATCTCAGTTGGTGTCACATTACACAATAAAGAAATTAAGTACAGAAAACACAAATATATTCTTTTCTGACATGCTCTGAGTTTTCTCTTCTTTTTTATTAAATATTTATAATTTTTACATATACTTTCATATTATTACACATATATACAATAAACTACCTACAGCAAGAAGAACCATGAAACAATCAGGAATTATATAAATGTTACATTCTTAGTGCTTTTTCTATTTACATTTGGCAGCCTTGAAGAAAATATCTTTCCTATCTTGGTATGCCTAAAATTCTGCATGTAAATCAATATATTCTTAACCAAATATAAGAGAAATATATTATATTTCAATATATAATCTTTTTTCAACTAGTCATGTGGTCTTACTTAGAATTTATAATTTACTTCCTCTGCTACCAAATCTGTATTTATTTCTCCCAACGACAGCAAGTTCCCCAAAAGTTTGTTCTTTTAGTTATTATTATTATTATTATTATTATTATTATTATTATTATTATTATTATTATTATTAAATTTATTAAGATTACATCTAAATTGTTTTCCCCTCACTTGTATCCACCCATTCCTCCATCTGTCCCACTTTCACCCTCTTCCCCTTCCCTAGGTCTATGACTGAGGCAGATCTCCTCCACTACTATATGGCTATAGGTTATCTATCAAGTCTCATCTTTGTAGCCTGCTTATCCTTTCTCTAAGTGTCACCAGGCCTCACCACCATGGGGAAGTGGTCAAATATGGAGCACCTCAATTCATGTCAGTGTCAGTCCCCACTTTCCACACAACTGTGGAGAATAACCCAGAAGTAGAAAGGCTTACATGTTATATACTCACATATAATGGGACACTAGCCTGAAAGGAAGTCCCATGAAAGTCTTCACTTAACAGGAGATTGGGATAGATGTGAGGACATCCTATTGGGACCGTAGATGAGAGAAGTATGGGAGAATGGGAAAATAGAAGGACCCAAAGGGTTCCAGAAACCTACAAGAAGAACATCATGACTGGCAGATCTGTACCCAGGGGTTCTGCTCAAACTATTGCACCTACCAAGGACATTATATCCCCTAAACATTGAATCCTTATCCAAATCTAGCCAATGGACAAGTTTGTTCTTTTCCTAGGGATGATCCATATCATTTTTGTAAGGCCTGTGTGTTCTTTGTCAAGCTTCTTGTGATGGGTTGTGCTAATTTCCCATTGACTTTAATCACAGGATATCATAACACCTAGAGAGATAAACTAAAGAATCTCTTGCACTCCAAGTATAATCTTGCTTAATTTCACTGCATTGAAGCAATCCCTTTGTATTGTGGATGAATCACCCCTCATAATACTGTTTTACCTTTCTTAGCCTATTCAGCTAATGGCATCAGAAGTGTAAAGTAGCAGCAATGGGGAAGCCTGATGTTCCATTTAGAGGAAAGTTTCTTGTGTCTCCTGGCAATAGTGTTCCCATTTTGCACCAAAATATTTAGGTCAGCAGAACTAAAAGTCAAGGAAAGAGGAAGGAAACACTTTCCTAGTGGGTTACATCTTGATTGCTAGACCTGTGGACATTGGCTATGGGAATAACCATAACACAAACTGGACTCTGAATCAAAACGTATACTATCCTCTAGAGAATCCTGACCCAGCCATCAACAGTAATTGTTCCTGTAACTAAGACAATTCTGTCGTTCTATCCTGCCAGCTGCTTCAGTTTGATGAGAAACATGGAAAGAGCGTGAGTCCGCTGTTGCTCTTCTCAGGATGTGAAGTGAGGATGCGGTGCAGCAACCCATAATGGTTGATAAGGCATTGTAAAAGGTTCACAGATGGTACATTTGTAAGAACGTTACATGCTGCAAAGAAAAATCCACAACCAGAATAAATACCTATTCTGATAAGGCCAAAGCATTGTCCTTTCCCATAAAAAAGTGATTCAGTGTATTCACCCTGCCACCATGCTGCTGGATGGTCACCTCAGAGAATAGTGTCATATGTAGCACCAAGTGTTGGCCTCTGCTGTTGGCAGAGCTGGCATTCAGTAACACCTATAGCTATATTAGCCTTTGCTAGTGGAGTTACACATGATGAAGCCATGGATTATCTTCATCTCTGCCACCAAGGCTTATTGGGCAATGACAGGAATGTGTGGAGAAAGAGACTGACTATCCCCAGAACGAATCATCCTATGCACTTACTATATTATACAACCCCTCCTCTGGTGAGCTCGTCATCTGATATGCATTCCCAGGATATACATGTATCTTCATATCATTCATTCATTTGAAAAGATCTATCCAAATACTACTCCTCCAGATAGTTTTCTTAGCAAATTCCAAATCCGTTCATTTAAGTCACTAATCTTGTAGTCAATACATTGTGTACAACCCATGAGTGAGTAAACAATCATACACCTGGGCATTTCCAATCAACATAATGTCATCAATATAGTGGACTTGTTGGATATTTTGTGGAAAGAACTATTGAGATCCCTTAAAATAAATTATGACAAGGTTCTAGTGTGTGGGGAATGTGGATTGCCTCTAATATGAACTCTGGTGCCTTTAATTTGATCATTTCCCCTTGGCGGGGTGGCCTGATGGGCACACACAGAAAGAGAGTGCAGGCTATCCTGATGAGGCTGATAGGCTGTGGTCAGATGATGGGGGTGGAAGGACCCCCTGTCAGAAGTCTAGCGGAGGAGAGTAGGGCACAAAAAGGAGGAAAGTGGGAACAGGAAGATATGAGTGAGGGGATCACAACCCTGATAAAATCTGAATAAATTAAAATATTTAAAAAAAACTGTAACACTATGGCCTGGAGTAGTTCAACTTAAGGCCCATGCCATGAGAGAGAATCCATGCCTGACATTGCCTGGAAGGCCAGAATCCAGAGCCTGGATAGCCCAGAAACCTAGGATAAAACCAAACACTAGTGGAAAAAAACAGTCAATGAAATGATCTCTAATGATAATTTTCTATACTCATAGATTGGTGTCTAGCCCAGTTGTCATCAGAGGGGATTCATCCAGCAATGGAAGGGAGCAGTTCAACAGACTCATAGCCAAGCTTTAAGCAGTGCACAGAGACCCCCTTGGAAAAGAGAGAGGAAGGACTGTAGGAGCCAGAGGGGTTAAGAACACCATGAGAGCATGACACAAAGAATCAACTAAAAAGGGCTTATAGGCTCTCACAGAGACTGAGTCAACAAACAGGGAACCCTTCTGGGTCTTAAATAGGCCCTTTGAATATATATTATGGCTATGTAGATTGATGTCCTTGTGAGCCTCCTAACAGTAGAGGAAGGGAGATGTCTCTGACTCTTTTGCCTCTTATAAGACCTTTTTCCCTACTGGGTTGTCTTTCCTAGACATGCAATGAAGGTTTGTGCCTTGTTATTGTAACTCATTACCCAAGAGAGACCTGCTCATTTTTGAAGAATTGATGTGGGAGAGAAGGGAAGTTGGGGGGCGGGCATGATTCTGGGAGAAGTGGAAGAAGTAGAAACTGCAGTCAATGTGTAATGTATTAGAGAAGAAAAAAAAAACGTTACTCTAAAGATATGCTGGTAGCCTTGAGAGAAATCAGTCTGTTCTTGCCTGAAATCCCCTTTAGGAAAGGATACTGCTGATTTGACAGACAATGAAGGATTTCTTTTCTTTTCTTTTTTCTTTCTTTCTTTTTTTAATAGAACTGGTTTTATTTTAGTTTATTATAATTTATTCAGATTACAGCCTGATTGTTATCCCTTACTTGTGAGCATATTTTCCCATCTCCACCCTCCCTTCCTCTTATTCCCTATACTCTTCCCATAGACCTCTGACAGAAGGGATTATCCTCCCACAGCATATGACCACAGCCTATCAGTTCTCATCCTGATAACCTGATTCCGTTTACTTTATGTGCCACCACTATGCCTCCAAAACAAGGGGAAGTGATCAATTTGGAGGCACCCATGTACATGTCAGAGGCAGTCCCTGCTCTCCCTACAAGCGTGGAGAATGAGCTGTCCATTGGCTATAGGTGAACAGGGGTTCTATGTTTACTGCACGCTTTGACCTTGGTTGGTATGACAGTTTCTGCAGGCTCCCCTGAGTCCGCATCCACAGGCTTTCTTTCAACGGAAGAATGTTGTGACAAAGAAACTGTGGTAAATTTACATGATGGAATAGTACTCAGCTATTAAAAATGAGGAAACCTTGAAAATTGCAGACAAATTGATGGACCTAGAAATAATCATCCTGAGAGAGGTAACCCAGACCCAGAAAGATACACATAGTATATACTCACTTATAAGTGAATATTAGCTTAACATAGATGTCCTCTGAGAGACTCCACCCAGCTAGGGATTGGGAGGGATGCTGGGACTTGCTGCTAGACTCATGGTTGAGTGCTGAGAATGGTATGGAAGAACAGGGCATGGAAAGATAATGAAGAATTTATTCCAGTAGGAGGTGGTAATTGGAATACATCCTCTGTAGGCGAAGAGAGAATAGTGAGATAAACTCTTCAGAATCTGAAGGCTCAAAATATAAAGCCTCCATAATTTCCACCCACAAATCTATCTCCCACGTACAGGATTCCACGCATTACCATTAAGTTGCCTTTACTTTAATATTTAATAGTTCTAGGCATGACTTTGTCGTTCTAATTCAGCCAAATTATGATGAGGGCTTTGATTTGATTTTCAACCACCCGCTTGTTGGAAAGAAGAATCATTTTCACAGTGAATTTAAATAAGACATGGCTAATCCAAAGTTTGGTTGAAAAGAAAGTTTATATTGTACATATGAGGAAAGTCCATCCAGAAGCATCTGGAGGACTCCATAACAAGGAGAAAAAGTAGTAGACTATCTAGAGCTAACAAACTGAAACTGGATCATGAGAAAAAAAGAGAAAGGAAGAGAAGAGAAAGAGGATCAAGAAAGAGAATGAAGAGTCAGTTATGTGGCCTAATGGCAGGGTTATGTAGAAAAGAGACTATAGGGAAAGAGAAGGAACCCCTAGGCTGGAGATGTTTACAGTACGGAGCAGAGTAAGAAGTTCTGAGAGGAGACAAAGGTACAGAGTACAGCTGTAGGTTAGTGTGTTCTTTGGCATTTTAATAGGCACCACAGTTAGCCATTTGTCCTGGGTTACTTTGGGACCTGACATAAGGCACACTGAGAAATCTTTAGACTGTTTCTGTGCATCTTGAGCCAGTGAATTATTTTACTGAAATCATATCTTTTCCTTTGCCACTATATCCTGACATACTACCTACTGGTTGATTTTATCCCTAAATGTAATCTGTTCTGGTGTCAGTTATTCAGCCAGCATCATTATTTTCCTTACTTTTTCACAAATTTTAAAAATTTTATAAATGTAAAAAAGCTATATATAAACAGCCACTAAATTTCATATTCCTCGCATCTCTTAAACCTCCCCTAACAGGGCTACCAAGAAGGGACCAAGTATTAAATGCATCCCATTCAATCTAACGCCATAATCCTTAACTACTATATTACATTAAATAGATCCAAACCTGATGTATGTCAAGTGTTCTATTATAAATTAATGCCTGCATTCATTAGTATGTCTTCTAAAATGAGTATCATTACTGTGTGAGAGTTTCTTTACTGGAAAGAAATACTGACATTATAGGAAATTCTCTAATTCTCCCAAATTTTAATTTTTATGGAGGTTAAAATTAAAAAAATATTAATCACAGATGAAATTGAGCCTAATGGAGGAAATGGATGGTGACAAGGTAGGTAAGAGATATGAGGACAGAAAGGGGGGAGAGAAAGGGAAGGAGGAGATGCCATTAAGGAATGCTTTCTATGATTGCTGACATAAATAAGATTAAAAAAAAGGTCAAAGATTCAATTATGGATAAACTGCTGCAAGCCAAGTGGTCCTCACATCTCCGGCATCCCGAAGATTCCCTTGTTCTTTGGCTTTACCTTCTTTGCTGCATAGTGGGCTCTTAGGGCTCCCTTGCTGGCAATCCAACTGTTCCAGGCATTTCCTGGTCTGTGGCTTTCTTGAATCTGGAAACAAGTGCATAAATCTAGTTTCCTTTACATTTCTATATCTTGACTGCAAAGCCAGCCCTTGTAGACAACAATGCCTAGTTTTTCTGGCACCTCAACCTGTAGTCTTGTCCTGTAGATCATACTTATAGTGTTCCCTGTGTACCTTAAGACCAGCCCAAGAACGTGTACATTGGTGGCATTTTACAGCAGAATCTGCTGCAGTGTCATTCTGAGTTCAGGCTTTTCCCTTACAAATGTATTTGCATTTCACAATTGAGAGCCTTTGATGTGTGTCTTTATAAGTGTCAAAGTTTTGTGTTTTCCTAGTGCAATATAAACTTTTTTGGGGGGATTAAGACAGGGTTTCTCTGTGTAGCCTTGGCTGTCCAGGACTCTCTTTGTAGACCAGGCGGGCCTGGAACTCACAGGGATCTGCCTGCCTCTGCCTCTCAGGTGCTGGGATTAAAGGCATGTGTCACCACACCCAGCTGCAATATGAACTTTTAAAAATGTCACTAATTGCTTTAAATATTAGTTTTATCTATACAGTGCTTTTATCCAACTGTAAATCCACTCATACGACTCTTCTTTCCTTGCTCCTTTCTCCAGTATCTTATTATAGATCTGTATAAGAACGTGGAGCAGCAGACACACCACAGATTGAATATTATAATGCCTTAAATTTGACCTGCCACAGAAATTAGTCCATTGTCTTTTTCATTATTTTTTAATATAATAATATAATTTTAAATTTGTCCTCAATAAATATTTTAGAACACAGGGAGAATGAAGGCCAATGTTTTGACAGGGCATAACAAAATGACCTCAAATTCCATTCTCAATAAAGTGTTTTTTTTCTCTACTAATTTTCATGAGTTAAGTCACCACTCTTCATTCTTTTTGTCACTCACCCGAACAAGAGGCACATTAATTATACTTATAATATTCTAAGGATTCCCTAGTCCATAACAATCAATATTAACCATCATAATTATGTTCTATTTTATTTTATAAATTTCAGGATATTATAAGTTGAATGTCACTAGTGTGTGAGAAAGGGACTAATTTGTTAAAGCTACAGTGCTCCTTTTTCACATTTTTCAGTTATTTGCGGCATAATAAATAAATTATTGTTCATTAAAGTTTCATGATGATTTATAATCTATTTCTTTTAGGACATTTAAATTAACAAGTAAAATTTGAATTAAAACTAATTTTATTTTTTAAAATAGAGTTGGGACATATATTTGTTTATCTGTTGAATTTTTTTAATAATAATAATTTTAGGAATGAACGAGATAAGCGATAAAGTCTTTTTCTAACATCCATGACATCCTTGTTTCAGTACTCAAAATTGAACAAACTTATTTACTAAAAAGTTATTTACTTCACAAAGCACAGAGGTAAATTAACAAGGACTAGACATGTACATAAACATGTACATGTAAATAAGATATATTAATATCTCATTATAAAATATATATGTAACTTTTTATCTATTAACAAAACAAGATCATTATATTTCTGTTGGAAAGAGTGAGTTGACTCTGGAAAATAAATATTCAATTGTCTATGTACCAAATGAAAATTCTTCCAGATCATTCATATAATGATTAAGTCATAATTTACAATTGTATGTTTTCCCATATACCTTATATTTATGCTTAATCAAAAATATATTGCAAGCAGAGTTACTATGTGTCTACTACCAAGTAGATGTTCAGTAAAAATTTTTCAACAATGGAACAGGTGTAATACAATGATCTTAGGTTTTTGCTTGGCAAACTATTCCTAAGTCTTGAGTTGAAACTTAGCTTGACATGCTGTTCAACAAACCATGTTTCACCTTCATTAAATGGAGAAAGTAGATTACTTTTTCTTTTTAATGCACAATAGCAGTACTTAATAACATATTTCTGTCATTATCAACAATAGATTTAGAATGTCATTTGAATGAAAATTTTAAGCTTCAGCTTTCCTTGTGTTAAATATGACAGCTTTGAATTCATTTGCACATTTTTGATTCAAGCACACCATAAGGGTACAATTTTGAAAGCAATAATTTCCACAGCAATAAACAAAATTGGTTTCTAAAATCTAGGAGACACATGCATGACATGTTTTATTCTTACAAGTTAATTTTTTGTTACAAAAAAGAATGAACTCTAGGAATTCAGTTTAGCTTTTACAATAAATTTCATTCAACTGTCCTCATAATTGAAAAGTGTTTTGCCAAGCATTTAATAAGAAAAATACTTGTTATAAACATTTAAACTGAATAAGAATAGGGTATTATAATTTATTGTGTAAATTCTAGGAGAGCAGCTCATCCATTGTCTGTGTATTTATTAATTGATGCTTATTTATTGAAATGTTAATGAATTCAGGGTACTTTTGAAGTTACAGTACTGTTAGGAACACAAACATAGATAGAGCTATAGTTGGGTTGAGAGACAAAGATTAAAGCATCAATAAAGAAGTTGAATTAATGGCTCAGTTGTCTATGGTTAGGTAGCAGGATCTCAGAAGCTCTACTCTTGAAGTAGGTGGTTAGAGTTAAACTCATGTTTTGTGGCCTGTTACATACAATATATATATACATATATATATATGTATGTATGTATGTATATATATGTATGTATGTATGTATATATATATATATATATATCTTTTGATATAATATCTATAAGTACTTGCTATATTGATTTCCACACATGGGAAAATCCTGAAGGTTAACTTTAGTATTTTTCAAGGTTTTCCTGCTCATCAAGAAACAGTTTCCATCTTTTAATGAGATGGTGATCATTAATATAAATAGATTTAACTGTGTTAGTGATGTTTTAAAAGGCTACTTAGAACACTCTATGTGTGTTTCAGACTATATTCTCGCATTAGTCTAGCTTTATGGAAATCTGAGACCAAAATAGAATTAAATGTGCAAGTACTTTATTAACGGGACCTTGTGCTATGACGTGAGTGTTTATTTCCCTTCAAAAGTCATACATTGAGATCTCACATTCCATATATTAATGTGAATAAGTGTGGCATTTGTGAAAGACCATCTTTTAAAGGAAAGGATTATGAATATCGTTATAATTTCTCCACTAATTTATTTATGTATCCACTTTTATTTTGATTGCAGCCCCTCCTCCCTTTTCTCTTCCTCCTCCCATCCTCATGGTACCCGCCCCCATTCCCCTCACCCCTCTCCTCATGGGTACCAACCTACCCTGTCACATGAAGTCCTACTGAGGCCATTCAATGCAGCCCAGGTAGGCGAAGGGATCCAAAGGCAAGCAACAGTGTGAGAGACAGCTCCTGCTCCAATTGCTAGGGAGCCCACATGAAGAACAAACTGTAAACCCGTAGCATATGTGTAAGGGGCCTAGATGCAGCCCATGTATGATATTTGGTTGTTGGTTCTGTCTCTGTGAGCCCCCATGTGTCTAGGTTAGTTGACTCCATAGGTCTTCTTGTGGTGACCTTGACTACTCTGGCTCCCTCAATCATTCTGCCAACTCTTCCAAAATATTCCCTAATCTCTGCCTGTTATTCAGCTGTAGGTATCTTCATCTGTTTCCATCAGCTTCTGGATGACGCCTCTCAGAAGATGGTTATACTAGGCTTCTGTCTGCAAGCATAGAAGAGTATCATTAATAATGTTAAAGGTTGGCTCTCTCCCATGGGGTGGGTCTCAAGTTGGGCCAGTCAGTGGTTGGCCATTCCAGAAATCTCTGCTGTATCTTTTCCCCTACATATCTTGTAGGCAGGACAAATTTTGGGTCAAAATTTTTGTGGGTGAGTTGGTGTCTTCCTACCACCACTGGTAGTTCTGCCTGGTACAGGACATGGCCACTTCAGGCTCTATATCTCCTTCTGCAAAGGAGTTTTAGTTAGGGTCACCACATATACTCCAAGGAGCCTCCCATGTCTCCCCTTCCAAAGATGTACTCCCTACTATTTCCATTCTTTCTCCCAGCTCTCTCTTTCACCATTATCCCCACATCTGCTCCTCATCCCCTTCTATTCTCCAACCCCTTGTCCACTCAATTCCCTTTCTCCATCCACTTCAAAGACCTGTTGTTCATCCCTGTCATGTAGAAGATGTCTGTGATGAATAAGCCATCATGAGGTATAAGATACGCTGGTAATATGGTTTTAAAGAATTAAAGTATTTATCTTATCAACCAGCTAGGTTGTGCTGCTTCTTCTAGAAAAGTCTAAATGGAATATGACACCATGTGTGAGATAAACAAAAATGACAATATGGGGTGAAAGCTTAAAGAATTATCAGCCAGTCTATAAGCCTTTTCCTTGGGAAGGAAATAGACCATCTCAGTGCTTAATCAAAGAGTCAGTAGACCATTGGCTAGATCTGTGTAGGGGTTTAAAGTTTATGGCCTGTATTGTCCTTGGCTGGTGCCTTAGTTTGCACCCAAATCTGCCTATCATAATGTTCTACTTGTAGGTTTCTAGGGCCGTCTGGATCCTTCTACTTTGCCATTCTCCCATGTTTCTCTCATCTAGAGTCCCAATAGGATGTCCTCCCCTCTGTCCCAGTTTCCTGGTAAGTGAAGGCTTTCATGGGACAGAGCATTCTCCACAGTAGAGTGGAGAGTGGGATATGACTTTCTCACTCTGGTGCCTCACATTTGACCATGTCCCCTGGAGAGGGAGACCTGGTGGCACTCAGAGCAAGGACAGCAGGTTACCAAGAAGAGACTTGATACTCTATGAGCATATACAGGGGGAGGAGGTCCCCCTTAGTCACAGTTATAGGGGAGGGGAGTAAGGGGAAAACGGGAGGGAGGGAAGAATGGGAGGATACAAGGGATGGGATAACCATTGAGATGTAACAAGAATAAATTAATAAAAAAATCTGAAAAAAAAGAGTCAGTAGATCTTCTAGTAAGCCAAATATCAATGCCACCAGAATTCCTTGTTTAACCAGGATTGTTAACTTCAGCATTCCTGACAATGATGGATTTCAGAGTACAACAGCTTGTGCCCTCTATCCAACTGCATTTGCTGTAGTTAGATGTTTAGAAGGCCAATTTCTCAAATTGTGCTCTAGCTCAACTCAATGAATCCAAATAGCATATTTAGTAGTAGGATGAACAGTAAATTTCCAGTACATTCTGTTTTACAGGTATCTTCATAACATTTGCAATTGTACTTTATAGATTCACTATTCAAACTCATGCCTAACCATATCAAAAATAACTTTACTTTGAATACCTCACATTCTGTTCCTGAAGTATCCTTTATATTTTTATCATAATATAGATCAAAACTTTTTATGCCATTAATCTATGCTGTATAAACTCCAGAGAATCTATGCAGTTAAGAATAAACCAAATCTCATTTTCAGAAGTAGACCATCAGTGAATATTTAAGCAGTAAATGTAAGAGTCAGGACACTAGTGATGTCCCTTTACTGTAACCCTGGTGATGACTCAGGAGAAAAAAATGATGATTGGTGACTGCAGAACACCAGAAAACCTCAGTAAGAACAGTAGTAAAGATCAGCCATTAAATATTAGTCAAGGTTTGTTTTATTTTTGGTTAAGTGTTTGCTGAAGCAAAAGAAGATGCTCAAAAATATCTCAATTCTGTGGGGCAGAAAAGAAAAGGCCATTTATATGAGACAACAAAATGTAGTTTATTTGATTCTGCTCATCCTTGACATATGGTTGCAGATTGTTTGGATGGGACTGTAATAAAATTCTCAATAACTGTGTGTAAACATACTTTTTTAAAGGAAGAAATAGAAGAATTTTTTTTTAAAAAAAAGGCGACTTAAGGATGCTACAGAATTTTTTGCTGCATATTTGCAATGTGGGAAAGCCAAACATGAATCATGCTGTTTTCACACAAAAATAGTTTCTCAGTAATGTCCACTTGTGAAATAATAAGAACAAGTCCATTATTCACAAGCTTACCAGGGCCTTGTGGGAAATCAATTCTTTTAGAATTATTAGCCAGCCACAAGTCTGACATGCATTTATTTCTTCAAAATAAAAATAACATGGGTTATAAAAGTTATTTGATTCTCTTTTGTAGCTATATTTGTATTTAGAAGAAATAGAACCTTATTTAGTATATTAAAAGAATTAAGGATTTAAATATGACAGAAGTAGACATTTAAACTATAAGAGATATTGAAATGAATCATGGCAGAGAGACTCTCATGAGAGATATAAGGTTGACAAGTCATTGTCAGTTTGCAAATCGATGCTATTTGATTTATTCTCTTTTCTTCAGTATGAATTAGAAAAGGCAATTTATGGAGTTTCACTTTTTCTTGAAGTTTTAAATATGTTGTCTTTTGCTCTGAAGTGAATAAATTAAACAATGAAACACATTAAACTTATACATTACCTAATTCTACATATTCTTGCCAGCTGTTCAGGCTTTATTGAGTAATTCATTATCAGTGCGCTAGCGTATTTGTGTTGATGAATCACACTGTTACATAAGTAGAACAAGAGTGTCCTGGTGATGTATTAATTCAATAACTCAGAAGCTGGCAAAAATAAAGATTTGGGAAAGGTTCAATAGGAATATTTTCTAAATACATTGCATATAACATTTAGTAGGTAATACAATGGTGATTCAACCACAACTTTTTTCAATACGTCTGTTTCATAATGACAATATATTAGAGGCAAAAACAATGGAATTTAACTCTCACACCCTTATTCCAATTTCCTCAGCATAGATAATTACTCTTGAAATTTGTTTCTAACTATAAACAAAAGTTCTAGTGGATGTTTTAGGCTTTTGGATAGAGAGAGATTAATTTAGGAATTATTTAGTACTCTGTACTACACAAATAATAGGTATTCTGGTGTGTTTTCGTTATATCATAAAGTCATATGTAGTTATCCAGGTTCATATTGTAAACATTATTAACTTTCTTTTTGTCTTAAGTACAGACAGAGTAAGTACATGAAAGATGTAGTGGATTGGGCTGAAAATTTTTGTAAATTTATTTTATAATTTTAAATTTAATTTTAACTTGTACCTATAAATATAAATGTTGTACATCCTAATCTGATATCTTATAATATACCAATATATGCTTATATTGCATAAAGTCTAAACCAGATTAATATGTTTATATAAATGTATCATTTATTATAGTGTAAACTTTCAAAAATCCTTTCAGTTAAAAAAAAACTTAGAAAATATTGTTACTATCTGTAGTCAGATTGCCTTGCAATAACATACCACACACCTTGGTGTAAGATAACACATTGTATAGATTTCTACCATGCACCTCACTGTAAGAGCACACTGTCACATGATTTCACATGATTTGCTCATCATCAATTCACTTTAAATTATATAAAATAAACATTTTACACTTGATTTGTTTTTAACCACATGGTATTTGTCCTTCTTGCTTTTCTTATCCCACAAATCACAATAATCTCATGTTAAATTCATATTCTTGGAATTGATCAGATTCCATTCTCTCAAATGGCTGAACAGTATCACTTTGTGAACTGTTATTCATTGAGTTCATGTGTTTATTGG
This sequence comes from Acomys minous, assembly GCF_964271855.1. NCBI lineage: Eukaryota > Metazoa > Chordata > Mammalia > Rodentia > Muridae > Acomys > Acomys minous. The sequence goes on from NC_140499.1 coordinate 46,815,800, forward strand.
TTGTAGGACAAAGGTAATAGTTTGTTTCCTACTGTCATTTTGTAGCAACAGCTGGGATTACAGGTGTCTCCTTGACAGACTCTTAAGGGTGTATTCCTAGTTTAACATTGCAAGATCCTATGGCAGTTCGGTTATTAGTTAAAAAAAAAAAAAACAGAAACAAACGTACAAAACCTTCTAGAGCTTTTTCATACTGGTTTCATGAATGTACATTTTCTCTCATTGGGTGAAATGCTTCACTTTTCACATTCCTTCTCATACTGGATATTTTACATCTTTTATAACAGCAAGCCTGTTAGATGGCTTGATGTCTTGTTGGTTTTTATTTATTTTTATTTTCTTGAAGTCGAATAATCTTGATCATCTTTCCATATACATGCTAGTAATTTTTGCTTTTGTTTTTTTCTCCTTTATTAATTTATTCTTGTTACATCTCAATGGTTATCCCATCCCTTGTATCCTCTCATTCTTCCCTCCCTCCCATTTTCCCCTTATTCCCCTCCCCTATGACTGTTCCTGAGGGGGATTACCTCCCTCTGTATATGCTCATAGGGTATCAAGTCTCTTCTTGGTAACCTGTTGTCCTTCCTCTGAGTGCCACCAGGTCTCCCCCTCCAGGGGACATGGTCAAAGGTGAGGCACCAGAGTATGTGAGAAAGTAATATCCCATTCTCCACTCTACTGTGGAGAGTGTTCTGTCCATTGTCTAGATCTGAGTAGGGGTCTAAGGTTTACCGCCTGTATTGTCCTTGGCTGGTGCCTTAGTTTGAGCAGGACCCCTGTGCCCAAATCTGCCTATCATAATGTTCTACTTGTAGGCTTCTAGGACCCTCTGGATCCTTCTACTTTGCCATTCTCCCATGATTCTCTCATCTAGAGTCCCACTAGAATGTCCTCCCCTCTGTCTCAGTTTCCTGGTAAGTGAAGGCTTTCGTGGGACATAAACAAAACATACAGAACAAAGAAAAAAATTTTGCTTTTGAGCAGCAACTTTTTTGGTGATCTATTGATTGTGTTTATTTATTTATTTATTTATTTATTTTTGATGTTCAATTTTAGAGATAACTTCAAGTACTACTGATATGAGTTATATAGTTTGCTACTCTGATTTCCTCATTTTTAGGTTGTTTCTGTGTGTGCCATCTCTCTTTTCTTGGCTTTGAAGAAGCTTTCTAGTTTGAAGTAATACAATTTGTTTGCTTTTCCATTTATTCCATACACTGGAGCTTTTAGATATTATCAATTAGCCCAGTGAAACATTTCTTCTATTTTGCTTATGAAAATTTAATGGTTTGGATAAAAAATATGACATTGTAATCTATATTTATTTTTGCTTTTGTTAGTGGTGAAAGTGGAATTCAGTCTTTTACATGTGGATATTTACCAAAAATACTTATTAAAAGGATTCTGTTTGCCTAAGATGCATGATTTGCTTATGCACTTTATTGTGTGACTTTGGCCTATATCATTATTTAGTTGATAACATCATGTTGTTTTGGTTTTGTTTCTGACACAGGATCTAATTTAGCTCATACTGACCTAGAACTTGCTGTGATGGCTACTGCACATGGTTACCTTCACAGTATCTGGAATATCTGGCAAGATATAAATTACTTCTGTGGCAAATTATCTTGACTAAGTAATATCAGTTGAGAAATGTAAAACTGTTTCCCAAAACTGGGCTCTGAAGTTCATAAAAAGGGAAAACTAACTGCAGATGACTTTCCTTTCTAGATCTTGGGGTGCTCTCCTACAGTGAAGGACTGAGTCCCCGAACAATGGAATAATGTAAGTCTTTCATCCACTAAGTTCTCTTCTTACTAGATTCTAGAAAAAACAACAACTACTACAACACACACACACACAACAACAACAACAAAAAACCCAAAAATAACTTACATTCATGCTTGGTGATCAAGGCTACCCTTGAACTTTTTAATCTTCGGTAGCTACTTCCCAACAGCTGAAATAGAAGACACATACATTTAGTAGCCTTGTTTATGTGGTACTGGTGATTAAACACAGAGATTAATAAATACAAAGCACATGTTCAAAAAATTGGGATCAATCATGAGCTCATTGGCAGACAATAGAATGATTACAGCCTTTTCACAAACTTTGAAAATATGCAACGTATTGACTTCTAACCTAACATTTTTCAAGATTATCTCGATTATTTATGGGTTTTATAATTCCATTTACACCCAGGTCTTTTTGGCTCTATAAAGAGTGTCATTGTTTTTTACAGCGACCGCAATGAATCTGCAGATTCCAATAAGTAGTTTGTGTGTTTAGCAATACAGATCCAGTTGGAGAAAGTGTGTTGCTATTCTATTCTACTTTGTGTCCTCTTCATATCTTCCATTTTTATTGTGCAATTATATTTACCCATTTGTTTATATTCATTTGTTACTATTGAAATTGACACATTATTTTGTAAAGTATGCTATTGGCTGATAGCAATAACACAGACTTTATTGGTTAGATGCATATTCTAGAAGAAAGAACAGTGTACTGTATTTTATTACAAGCTGAGTTTCACTGTGCTTGAAGATACGACAGTACCAGATCCATATGTGTAGCAGGCAGAACAGCTATTTCAATTCTCTGCTCCTAAAATCCACTTAATGTATCATGATCAGAGAGAGGACTTACCATAAATTTTACTGATAAAAATAGATACTACATTTGTTCTTATATCAAAGACTGAAAATGATAAAATTATAAAATATATTTATTAGTGTTGATAAATTTTAGTGACATTTTGAAATTTTCTACATATGTAATTATGTCACCTATAAGAAATGTATTTCAAGGTGTTCTTTTCCGTTTAGATCTACTCTATGTAGGAATAGAATACTATATGAATAAAAGTAAAGTAATGTTACATGTACTATTCATGCTTTTACTGGAAGGTTTTTAAATTTTCCCCTTTGGCGTAATGCTAACTTCTGGTGATAAATAGCCTCAGTACACAGTTATATGCACCTTATATCCAAATTCATTTCTTATTTGATATGGAATATTGAAAGTTATCAAATTTCCTTTATACACCCATAAAATTGGCTATGTGTTTCTTTGCCTTAATTCAGTTGATGCACCATCTTAATTAATTTGTGCACATTAAATATTAATGCAGACCTTGGGTTAAGGCCTTTCCTCACATTGAATAATTTTTAATTAGTATATTGTTGAATTTATTTTATTTTCATTTTATTGTGAATATTATTTGAATCTCTGATTAATAAAGACTTTTTTTCTGTGCTTTTTCCTTTAGTATCTGCTTCCTTGTATAGTTTTGATATCTGAATACTTACTTCTAGTCTTATGGAACATTTTTGTGTATTATTTTATGAAGGAATTTTGTTGTTTCTTCTAGGTTTTCATATCGGAGCTTAGGGCTATTTATAATCAATTCTAGCAATGCTTACTATGTGCATAGTGTTGGCTTTAGTGTGTTAATTTTCATCTCTGATTTTAGTATGAATCATTACACTTTAAATTCTAGCTAAGAATTTCTCTACATTTTACATTTTAAAAAAAGATTCATGTCTATTGTTGAAAATTATGTACATATCAAATATATAAAGTATAAATAGACATTTTGATATCTATTTAATTTATTTGTGTTGAAATCTTACTACATCTTTACCACTGTGAATTTAAGTTAACATTTCAAGTTGTTTCTTTAGTCTCTTTAGATGTATTAGGGACGGGAAGTGACATTTTCAATATTCTTTTGATCCAAACAGCATCAATGAGGTCAGTTCATTGTTCTGGGAAGAGGTGATTTTTAAAAGCAGATTTCTCAGACAAATAAATAAATAGCTAATACCTCTGTCTCTCGTTAATTCATATTATTCATGATTTTTTTCTCCAAGTCTCAGATTTAACCTATTTTAGTTTATGAAAAATGAAAAACCGCTTTCCCTGACTTAATTATTTTTTTGTAACTGCTCCACTTTACTAGACCAAGTCCATTTGCTTTTCATTATTTTCATTCATAACTTGTTCCAGATAACAGTATCATGCAAAAACATGTACACTGGCTAAATCAAGGAGCATTTGATATGGGTTAGAGTTCACTGACATAAACAGCTTCACAGTCACCCAATTAAAATGTTCCATTCAGCTGCACAGAGACTATGAACCAACTAACAATTAGCATGAGGACACATAACTGCTTTAAATACATGTTCCTCTAGGTGTTCAGGACTATTTGAGGAAGGAACAACAATACTCAGGTACAAAATTAGTTCATCTCAAAGGTTGACAACTGTAGCTTTCATTATAAATGTCTCATGTTTTTCTACATTTACAGCTTCTTCCTTCATGAAATGATCTGTTTACTTCTTTTCATAGATGAATTCCTTTTTGTAATTCAAGTTAAATACAAAAGAGCTTTACAGTTAGGCCTTTTAGATTATTCAGTTTATTCATACTTTGTGTATTCATTTTATTATCCTTGTTTATTGCACGATTCATTCTACAAAAAATGAACTCTTTGACTAACCAAAGTTTGTTAACCATCTAGAAATTACTATGTGCATAAAAGACACACATTTAATTTTAATTAATTATTGTGAATAAAATTATATTACTTGAAATGATGGAGAGATTATCTCTATCATGTGTCACTCAAAATTACTACTGTTAGCTAATTTTCAGAAGCCTCAAGCACTCATAAACAGAGAGATATACAAAGAAAGCTTTGTGTAATGGTCATGTCAAAGTCACTTCTAAATATATCTTTTTTTATAATTATGACCACATTGTACATTTCATTTCTTGTTTTTTATTACATTTTTTATTACATTTTATTACATGTTTTAATTTTTTACATATAAATATTATTATTATTACACATATATACAATAAACTACCTATAGCAAGAGGAAGATGACACAATCAGGATTTATATAAATGTTACATTCTCACTGTTTTGGCTATTTGTATTTGACAGCCATGAAGAAAACATTTTTCCTATCTTGACGCATCTAAAATTAGAATTGAAATCAATCTCTATCACATCTTGCAATCATCAATTTAAAACATTGACTTACACCTAAACATATTTTAATCCCTAAACAACTAAGCTTCATTGTAAAACTAATCTGTTCTTCAACCCCATCAGAGACTTGAGAGGGAATAAACTTGATTACCTGAGTATACCAAGAATGCCAGTAAGTATATTTCAAAATGGGAAAATGAGAGGGATGATGCTCCAACATTATAGAGTTTTGTGTCACTATTCAGGTAGAAAACTGTCAGAGTATTGGGATCCAAACTGCACTCTGAGTTCAGGTAGTGTCTCTGAGGGCAAACTGTGCTGAGATCAATTAGGGTATCTGGCCCCAAACTGTGTGCTGCCAAGCTCAGTTTGGGTCGCAGGGCCCAAACTTCATGCTGAGCTTAGCCAGGGTACTGGGGCCCAGGGTCTCAGGGCCCAAACCCCATGCTGAGTTCAGTTTGGGTTTCTGGTCCCAAATCGTGGGCAAAGTCAGCTCTCCCACAGCAATTCCCTCCAGTCACCACACCAATCGCCTCTGCCAGTGGATTCCCAGCTGCCAACCTCAGCTGCTCCCACTGCTGCAGTGGCTTGCTTTCCAGAGGGTCTGCGCTCCTCCCTTGTTCAGGGGTGTACAAATTTTCTGCATTTTGTTCCTCTGGAACTGTGGAGTACTCCTGCTGTAGTGGAATAGGGAGCTTGGTGTTCCTGGCTAAGGTCCCCCTTGGTCTTAGATCAATGGGAGAGGAATAGGGTTAAAGTGGGAGGCATGGAGGAATGGGAGGATACAAGTGATGGGGTCACAATTGAGTTGTAATCTCAATAAATTAATAAAACTAAAATTAAATTTTAAAAAATTCGACTGTCAGGCTGGAGACATGGCTCAGAGGTTAAGGGCACTGGCTGTTCTTCCATAGGTCCTGAGTTCAATTCCCAGAAACTGTATGATGGCTCACAGCCACCTATAGTGAAATCTGATGTCCTATTCTGGTGTGCAGGTATACATGCAGGCAGAACACAGTATGCATAATAAATAAACTTTTTAAAACAAAATAAAAATTGGACTGTTTTAAAAAAGAAAAAAGAATTCAGTGCAATTCCCTGACTCATTTACTGGAGCTTCTAAACATGGTCCACACCACTTGCTGTCATCTTGGAATCCATGATAATAACTCTTAATAGCTCAAGAAAGCTACCAAAAACCTACCCAAGCCCCCTTAAAGGAAATGGAGCATCATTCTTTTAAGTTTTTTTCCTGGGTGATTTGAGATGAATGATACCTTTTGGGGCCCAAATAAAATTGGAGAAATAGTTAAGCAAGCTAGGAATAGCATTTGTGGTACAGTTTCTAAATGTTGAGAAATTCTAGGCTTAATTAGAGTCCTGTGTGGGACAGTCTGAAATGGTAGAACTAGAATTGGAAGCTTTCTTTGAAAGTGTCATGGGAGCTGTCTGGTTTTGATGAGGAACAGCAATTGAATCACTTGGTGCTGGAACATGAACCCCACACATTAATAGTGGGAGACTTCAACATCCCTCTCTCCCCAATTGACAGATCATCAAAACAGAAACTAAATTGAGAAACAAGGAAACTAATAGACATCATGAGACAAATGGACCTAACTGATATCTACAGAGCATTTCACCCAAACACAAAAGAATACACCTTCTTTTCATCACCTCACCTAACTTTCTCCAAAATTGACCATATGCCTGGTCACAAAGCAAGTCTCAACAGATACAACAAAAATCAAAATAATCCCTTGCATCTTATCAGACCACCATGGATTAAAGATGGAACTCAAAGAACAGAAACAACCAAAAGCCTACACACCCGTGGAAAGTGAACAACTCCCTACTCAACGACAACTGGGTAAGGGATAAAATAAAAAGAAAAATTAAAAACTTCCTAGAATTCAATGAAATGGAAGGCACAACTTACCAAAACTTATAGGACACAATGAAACCAGTGCTAAGAGGAAAGTTCACAGCGCTAAGTGCCTTTATAAAGAACTTGAAGAGACCCCATACTATCAACTAAACATATCCTTTTACCTCATACATTTGTGTTGCTCTCAACCTTAGGAAGTGAAACTTCATTTTGCAATGATTAATGGTTACTCCAATGATGTGTAAGTGGTCAAAGTACTGGTAATACCTATAAGGAGAAGTTTTCAAAATCAATTTCATATTTTTATGAAAAAAGAAAGAAGACATGCAGACCTCAATCGATAATTCAGATGGTGAAGTACAGAAAGATGTGTCACATATGTAGAATCCACAAGACAACAGTAGTGGCAAGCGGAGAGATGCATGCTTAAAATCTCAATGCTGGGATGTCAGATACAAATTTGAACTTTTAGACAACCTTATTGATGTGCTCCATGTCTCAAAAAAACAAGATAGATGACATCTGAAAGATGGCATCAGAAAATGACCTTTGGCTTCCAGAGCTACATGTCTTTGTGGGCATGCAAACAGATATATACATATTAGCACATACAAAGAGAGACATATAATAATCAGCACAGTTTTATTTCATTGTGTTATGCAATATAAATTTTTGTTATTTAATGGAAAATGGATACAAAGAGATAATATCTTATGAAGCCTATAATGTCACTCTCAGAAAGATAAGTATTTCATTTATTAATTATAGATTTATATAATCCAAAAATTGTATATATGTGCATACATATGCATGTGTGATATGACTGTAGAAGCAAAAATAAACCCACTAAGGTCACAAAGAATGCAAAGGGAAAGGTGAAAGAAAGAAGAGGATATACAAATATGTGATAAATATGATCTAGGTATATTTTGGGCTTGTATAAAAAGGTCTTTATGAAGTTTGGTACTAAGTACACCAAGGAAACTGTTATTGTTAGTGAAGCTATACCAGTGAAAAATCAAATGTATGCATTCCAGCCAGTGTAAGAACATTTGCTTCCCATACATTGGTATCCTTTCACATCTTTATTTCAACATGTAGGCTGTGTGACCTGTCCATATCTGATGACCTGTGCCACTCTTCTCCATGGGCTCACTGAAAACTCTCAGAGTGGCATATGAAACTAACCACTTTAAACAGCCCCATCATACTATTTTTATTATATGTCTAAACTTGGGAATCATTACCTCATATATCCTTGTTTATATACAAATGAACCCACAAATCGTGAGATGGGAATCTTCTACAACATTGTTAATGGAAAAAAGAAAAAGTAGACTTTATTCATGAATCACGGGCTTTGTCACTACAATCTACCCTGCAAGAGTTCTTTATTCCGACTCAGGTGAAAATAAATCTGCCTAGCTCTTAAAATTGTTGAAATCTGTGAGAAATCAGTTGTTTGAGACTCCCTTTCCTGCAACCTTTTCAGTGCTTATTCTAGCCTGAGGCAACAAATTTTCTGTTCATACTCAAAATGATAACTACCCTCTTTTAACCTTTGCTTTACCAAAATAGAAGTTTCCAAAAAAAAAAGTCAGATTTTTGCATTTGAGATTCTTTTTATTATTTTTTTTTAAAATATAAAAGTCAGAAAGTTACTGTAGTCATCCTCTACATTTTATTTCTAAGAGTGAAAAAAGCTTTAAACTATTTGTTTTGATTAAAAAAAAGATTTACAGTCAGGAACACATTGGAAAACAGGTACTTCTTTCTGCTTGGGCTAATGTAGAACATACTCATAAAATCCACACCAATCTTATCCTAGGCAAATGAAGTCTACAAGTTTCTGAGAGAGTCTGGAAGGGAGGATGTAATTCCATCCAGGGAAGACAGGTGTTGGGAAGCTTTAGTAGGTGTGTAATATAAATGGTGACAGGCTTTAAAGGAGTTACTATTGCTGCTGAAGATACCTGCTACTTTTTAATGTGATTTCTTTGCCCACAGATAAAGCCACTGGGTATCCATACATACACAAGGCAATAAAGTTTTTGCAGAGCTTATGGACCTGGGGTTGGTTTTATATTTATAATTCTGTACTACGTATCTCTAAGCCTGTTTTATGGCATATGATAATCTTTTTTCCTGGCACGTGACTATGTACCAAAAGCAAATCTAGAGAAGTCACCAGAAAGTTATCATCAAATAACATTGCCATCTATAGTTTCTTTTTTTACGTTTTTTAAGGTGAGGATATCACACGGCTATTCTATGAATATTATTTCCACCCCAGCCTCTCCTACTCTGTCTCCGTGTCCCTCCCACCTCATTCTCAAATTCATGGCTTTTTAAAATTATTATGGGTGTACACACAAGCACACACACACACACACACACACACACACACACACACACTCACACACTATTACTACTAAATACAATTAGTGTTACACATATGTGTATATGTTTAATGCTTATCACTGGATACTGGATAATTGATCAATGGATACATCATAGAGAAGACTGATTCTCTCTTAGCAGGACCTTAGCCTGTAGCACTGAATCTTACAAGATTTTTTTTTCCCTTTCACATTGGGATGTAAATTGGTGTTGTCAGTGTGCCGGTGATTATATTTTTTAAATTTCCATGGTCCTAAATCTGAGACATATAGAGAAGACACTATGACATAGCAGATGTCCTGGTCTCTTGGCTCTTCGAATCTTTCTGCCTTTTTTTCTGGGACAGTCTTTGGCCCTTAAGTATAAGCATTCTCCTGTAGACATAGCTTAAAACTAGGTGTGGGGATGCCACAGGCAGATGTTCTTTGTATTTGACCAGTTGTGAATTTCCATAATGATCCCCATCTGCTTCAAAAAAGAAGCTGTGATGAGGAGCAAAAACTACTTTTTTCATAAATATAATGAAGTTAAAAATGCTTTAGTTTAGGAAAATGTTTTGTTTTTGTTTTTTTGTTTTTTTTTTTCCTGGGGTCTGTGATTTTACAAGCCACAGGAAATTCGCTGGGTCTGCAGTAGCAGGGATGAATTCATTCTCATTGAATGGGCTTTGTGTCCAAGAGATAACTGCAGGTGCTCTCATGATAGAAATGCCACTCTTTCACCCTTGGGGATATCTTACTCTGCCAGTCATTACTGTGGTTCATAGACTTTGCAGCCGGGTAAGACTTTTAATTGATTTTCTCCTCAGCAGCTTTCATAGGACCTTCTAATACTATTAGAGTCATCAATAAGGTCTTCTCTTCCACTTATTTGAGGCAACAAAGGATATTAAAAATAGTCTATATTGCTATTGGAGACTCTTGGACTTTTCTGACCATCAGCTTGAAGGGAGGTGATAACTAAGCAATCTTCCAAAAAACCCACAGAAGTTTCTTGATTGTTATGTGGACTAATGTGTCAAGCAAGATCTTTAATGTCCTATGAAGTCAGGGCTGGTTTGCTACAAAAGAAAACAGCAAATAATTTTATCTATGATATTAAGATCACCTATAGATATTAATTGAACTTTACAATATGAATCATCAAGGAAAATAATACATAAATTCCATTAATATAATCCCAATGTCATAGCAAGTTAATTGAACAATAAAAAATATTGTAGAAAGTATTTCATTGCTTAACCTTTATTTAGAAACATATTCTCAAATTACACTTATAACTATTTGCTGTCTCTGAGGAATTAAATTTTGAAATATTCTTATAATACTAACTTAAATTGTTCCTATGTTACATAATTAAAATAAACATTTTACATAGACTCAAAACTGAAAATTTGATTGTGTCTTATCATCTTTTCATATAAGATAGATTCAATAAAATATTCTATAATTCTTAGTTCACATTGTGAGATACCAATAAATTAATTTTGATGGCAATACTCCAATACCATCCATGCAAATAACAAATATTTTATCATTTGTTATCAGTAATAACAATACTCTTATTTCTTCCACATAAAAAGATTAGTTAAGCAATATACAGGAATGTTGATAATAATAATGTATCTTTCCAAGAGAGTATCCACAATACTCATTCATAATCTATTCGTTATTTATTAATAATCCATGATATTTCCTACTTATTTTTTTCACATGCTCTGGAGTGGTGCATGATTTCTTTTGAACTTCAGAAGTCAGTTTTTTCTTTTGTTAAATTTATTTTCACTCAGTTTTTATTTATGGTGTATGATAGTATTAATTATTGATATTGTTTTTTATATTCATTTTCATATGTAATTATATATAAATTATATATACATATTCACCAAATAAAGTCATAATTTTATATTATAAATATGTGTGTATATGATAATTGTGTATATGATGAAATTATATGACCTATCATTTTATTGTTAAAAAAAATAGTGTTTTTCATTAGCTATTGTTCTTAGACCAGCCAAGCTTTCCTTACATCAGTGATACCTATTACTCTTAAACACTTGAATATTTTGAACAGCTTTCTTTTATAATCTTGTTTTTTCCTATTTACTAAGAAAAAGATAGATTTTTTTTTCTTTTGGCTATATGAACTCACAACATCACTGTCCACAATGATTCTCCATATTCCTATGATTTACCATCCTTTCCTCAAACATTGAAAACAAAGGAATTTATTAACAAAACTAATAACCATCTTTAAGGTGGTAATAGAAAATATATAAATGTTCTAGAAGAAACTTGATGTTAAAGCAGTCAAATTTTTTATCAGTATGTGCAGCCCTAAAGAATACCATGATGATTTTTTTTACACGAAGAACATCTTTTCAAATAGCTTCCTTTACTATGGCGATCATTTATATAAATAGATACAAAACCATTATCTTACTTTGACCTTTTCATTTACTAATTTTTCTTGTTTTGGTTTTACTTTCTAAATTTAGAGCTACTTAATCACAAAATCTAGTAAATCTCTCATGCATATCATAAAGTAGCTTGAACACAGCCATGCCTACCCAGGGTGTCCACAGCATTCCTTCTTCAGGCTGTACTTTCTGCAGCCGTTCTTTCACATTCTGATGAAAACTAGGAACTCAAGTTTCCATTCCATAGGTGTTTCCTTACTACATTATTTTTGTACACACGTCACTATCTCATTTTACAACTTACCACAGAAATCATCTTCAGACACAGGTCAGCATTCTCAGACAAGTAAGTCTCTTTGTGATTATAAATGATAAAAGTCTTCCATCTTGGCCTAAAGCCTTATATATGTTCTTTCTGAAATGTGTAGGAAATAATTTCTCAGAGGTTATTATAAAAGCACTTGCATATTGAAAAGGAAGTGCCCTATGTGTGTCAATTCTCTGTGTTAAAGACATTTATCTTTTCATTTGCTAAGTTCCAAATACCTGCTTCATGATACATGATAACATGAGTCTATTAAAGGAGAACTTTTTAGAGATTAAAGTTTAATGTACTGTTCTATACAAACTAATTCTATTTATGGAATAAAATAATTCTCAGAATCACATTAAATAATAAAGTGTAGTGTTAATTCTAAACTGCTTCTGCCACATAGCTAAATTCAGCACACAATTTTAATGTAAGCACTGTGCTTACATGTATGTACGTGTATGCATATTTTTAAGTAGCCATTATTAAAATGACTCGACAATCAAATTCAAGTTACTTCCAATCAATGAGTCAAATTTATAAAATGAATACAAATATAGTTTGATATTCAGAGCCACCGTTATAAACCTCTATAAAGTAGTATCTAAAATGCACAATGGTTAAAACACTATTAAAACTCCTTATAAGAAGATGATAAAAATACACTGAGAATGAGAATCAGGAGAAACATAGAGAATACAAAACATAAAGAGGAAGTTCCACAAAGTATCTTATAAATAAATAACTTGATTATGAATTATCTAAATACTTCATTCTGAACTAATACATTTCAAATGTGAACTAAAGTTTTAAAATGGTCCAGGTACTACATGCTGCTTATAACACGTGCACTTGAAATTTGAAGACCTAGGAAGATTAAAAGGATAAGAAGTTATGAACTGGGCTCTCAGTAAAATCCATCAGTATAATCATGATTACAATAGAATATGTACAATTTTTTATTATTATCAGACAAGGAAAATAATTTTAAAATAATTAAGAAAGAAAATCTTAAAAATAAGAACTCATAAAACACTCTCTCTATATATAGTGTGTGTCTGTGTCTGTGTGTGTGTAATGTGTATGTGGTAGTACATCAAATTAATGGAAGGTGGATACAGGAAAATCTTATATCTTCTTATTTTATAGTGAAATTTGTATACCATGTGCAATAAAAATGTTTTATACTGTATTTCCTGAGATTTCACAAAGAATAAAACAATGAAAGATTTTATAACTCTAAAGAATAAAAACTGATCACCTAAACTAAAATAAAAATCAAATTATCATTAGATTTTTTTTCTCACAGGACCCTACTTGCAAGTAGATAATAGAGTAATATTTTAAACATATTCAAGTAGTACATCTCTGTTCTTGCTCAGAGTAAACACCAGCTGCACAGCTTGCTGATTGGGAATCTCAGAGGTGTGATAGCAGCAGGTGTGCTTTTGTGTTTGGTAGATCACTTATGGATAACTTAGTCCAAAGTTGAACTTGAATGCACCAGATTTTACCTCCTTTTAATGTTTTGTTGTTTTTGTTTTTGAGAGTGGAAATGAATATTAGATGAAAGAAATTTAAATCAGTACCAAAGAAAGAGCTTGACAGTCTTACGCAAACCACTAATGCCCAATATCAAAATAAATGTGTTGACAAGAGCCAGGAGTCAAGCGGCATTAGCATGAAGTATATTTGCTCCTCTGGGACACGATTTGATCCCTGATACAAAGTCAGATTCCTGCTGGGCAACTTCCAGGAGACACAGTATTTGATTCTACCAGCATTACACCTAGCAAATGTGTCACTTGAAGAAGAATGTGGAACTTTAGAATTCTAAAATTCCACCTGACGATATTAAGCTGAATAATAAAATTTTATTTCCCTAATTCAATAATTTCATGCTTGATTTGGTTGTGCATATTTCCTAGTTAAGTTCCCTAAATAAATTAATGTTAAATACAGCATTTATTTTGTTTTGGCAGTGCTATTTTTTTTTTCTACTTTGAAGCAGAATCATTTGTAACCCTGACTGGCCTAGAACCGACTGTGGAGCTGAGAATGACATTGTATCCTGACTTTTCTGCTCCTGCCTTTCACCTACATGTATGGAATTATATACTTGTGTTCCTGGGCCCAGGTTGTGTATAAATATGTCTTATTGAAGATGTTTAGTAGGTAGAAGTTGGAATCTGACCATGCTTTCATTTCTAAGGTCAGGGATAAAAGATACTCTGAATAGAGTTCTACAAATATGGTATAACTGAAATAGCAGGTCAATATTAAATGGCTTTTATGAATGAAAGGATATATGTAATGAACCCAAGATGGTGGCACCGAACATACACCTTGTTTGATCAGCAGGACAGCAGTGACTGTACAGCCATGTAAGGATGGAACTGAGAACTAAGAAACATCGGTGCTGCTGATCCTCAGGTGAGAGGGGCAAACTGTGTAGAGCACTGGTGAGTCTGGAAGCCATGTAGTTTCTGACCTCCATAGCTCAGAGAGAACTATGGGCTACAAAAACTCCAGTGTTTAGAGCCGCTAGCCCAGAAAGGACTCCACAACCTGAAACAAGAATAATCTGACCTAAGGTCACCAACAAGTCACAGAAAGTTCCTAGGTCCCTGCAAGTGTTAGTGTGCTTCCAAGAACTAGCTGCATATCCCTGGCAGGGGAATAGCTTCTGACTTCCAATGTTAAGAGGTATCAGTAGACTGGAAAAATACCAAGTTCCTACATGGTCTTTAGACCCGTGGAGGCAAGTGTACCCACTGGAGCAGCTCTCTCTGCTTGGATATCTTTCTGCCTGCCCACCAGCTGCATGGCATGCCTGGTTGTCAACCAGGGAACCAACAGAGAGAGTGATCTCAACAGAAGTAAGTAGAGTGCTACCAAAGCTCCATTGTCTATACTTACCCCAAACTCTCTGGCTATAAGAGACCACCAAATCTTCTAACACCAGAGAATCACAGTGGGAATGAATCGGCATAAGAACACAAATACAATTCCCAGGCCCATATGATACCACAAGAAGCCAGAGGTCCCTCTATGACAATAAGCCCTGGAGATACTATCATACATCAATGCACAAGAGAAAGATTTCAAATCTGAGGTTATAAAAATGTTAGAGGCCTTAAAATAGGAAAATAAATCGCTCAATCTAAAACAAGAATACTTAAAGAAAGAGATGAAAGAATTGAAAAAAATCACTTAAAGAAATTAGTGAAAGACGGGAAGCTACAATCAAACAGCAGAAGGAAATGAATAAAAGTAATCAAGACCTAGAAGCAATGAAGAAAACACAATCAGAGACAATCATGAAAATGGGAAACCTAGGGAAGATGACAGGAACTACAGATGCAAAAATCAAGAACAGAGTACAAGAGATAGAAGAAACAATCACAGGGTAGAAGATATTATTGAAGAAATCAGTAACAATGTCAATGAAAATCTTAAGTCTGAAAAGCTCTTGACACAGGCAATTCTAGAAATCTGGGAAAATATGAAAAGAACAAATCTAAGAATGATATATATAAGAAAAAGAAGATTCCCATCCCTAGGCCCAGAACATTTTTTTCACCAAATTCATAAAAGAAAACATCCCCAATTAAAGAAATAAATGCCCATTCTCCTCAATAGACAGATCATCAAGACTGAAACAAAATGGAGAAATAATGAAACTAGTAGACATCACAAAGTAAATGGACCTAACCAATATCTACAAAACATTTCATCCAAACACAAAATAGTACATCTTCTCAGTACCTATTGGAACCTTTTCCAAAATTGACCATATACTTGGTCACAAAGCAAACCTCAACAGGTACAAGAAAATTGAAATAATCTCTGCATCTTATCTGACCACCATGGATTAAATCTGAACCTCAACAACAACAGAAACAACAGAAAGTCTACAAACTTATGGAAACTGAGGTTCCTATTCAATGACCTCTGGGTATGGGATAAAAAAAAAAAAGAGAAATAAAAAATATCTTAAAGTTTGATGAAAATGAAGGAAAAACATACTGAAACATATGGGACACAATGAAATCAATGCTAAGAGGAAAGTTCATAGCACTAAGTGCCTTTATAAAGAAATTGGAGAGATCCCATACTAGCAACTTAACAGTACACCTGAAAGCTCTAGAAACAGAAGCAGACAAACTCAAGAGGAGCAGAAGGTTAGAAATCATCAAACTCAGGGCTGAAATAAATATATATGAAACAAAGAGAACCATTCAAAGAATCAATGGAACCAAGAGCTGATCTTTAAGAAAGAAGTTAAATCCATACAAGGGAAAAACATAGCATCTTCAACAATGTCTATGTGTAGAAAAAATCTACATTTATCATCCAGAACAAAACTAAAGTCAAAGTGGGCCAAAGAACTCAACATAAAACCAGACACACTGAACAAATTAGAAGAAAAAGTGGGAAAGAGCTTTGAACTCATTCGCACAAGAGAGAGCTTCCCGTACAGAATACTAAAAGCTCAGGCTCTAAGGTCAAAAATTAATAAATGCGATGTCATGAATCTGAAAATTTTCTTTAAGGCAAAGGACAAAGTCAACAAAACAAAACCACAACCTACAGACTAGGAGAAGAACTTCACCAACCCTACAGGTGACAAGGGGCTTATTCAAAATATATAAAGAACTCAAGAAATTAAACACCACCAAACCAGCAACCCAATTAAAAAATGACATAGAGAGATAACTGGAGAATTCTCAAAATAGGACTGTGATACGGTTGAGAAAAATTTAAAGAAATGCTCAAAGTTCCTATTCATCAGGGTAATGCAAATCAGAACATCTCTGAGATTCCATCTTTCACCTATAAAAATGGCTAAGATCAAAAACTCAAGTGACAGCACATACTGGCAGGTATATGGATGGAGCAAGAGGAACACTCCTTCACTGCTGGTGGGAGTACAAACTTGTACAACCACTTTGGAAATCAAATTGTGAATAATGCATCCTCAAGTCTGAGCTATTCCACTCCTAGGCATATACTGGAAAGATGCTCCAACATACTACAAGGACATTTTTTCAACTATGTTCACAGCAGCTTTATTCCTACTAGCCAGAATATGGAAATAGTCTAGATGTCTCTCAACCTAAGAAGTTACAAAGAAACTCTGATACACCGTAGAATACTATTCAGCTATCAAAAAAAGAAGTAAATCTTGAAATTTGCAGGCAAATGAATGAAACATATTAGAACTAATCATCCTGAGTGAGGTAACTCAGAGCCGGAAAGACACGCATGGTATATACTGCCTTATAAGTGGACATTAACTCAACATACATGTCCTCTGTGAGAATCCACCCAGCAGGGGATCAGGATAGATGCTGGTACTCACAGCCCAATTCAGGGGGAAGAGCTGAAAGTTATATGGATGCCTTTGGGGATGGGAGGATGGAGGTTGTTAGGAGCTCCACAAGGAGACTATCCAGGCTGGATGGAAGATCTGGACCCAGGGTGACCTGCACAAACTGATGCACCAACCAAGACAATAAAAGCAGAGGACCTAGTAACCCCATTCAGATGTAGCCAATGTCCGGCTCATTCTCCTTGAAGGGAGAGAGTGGGGAACTGCCTCTGAAGGAAATCTGGTGGCTTCAATTTGATCACTGCCCCCTTGGAGCGCACATACTGTGGGAAAACAGAGGAAAGGGATGCAGGCTTTATGGTTGACACCTGATGGGCTGAGGTCAGAAAGTGGGGGAGGAGGACCCCACCTGTCAAAGGCCTAGGGGAGAGGAATAGAGCAGAATAGTAAGGGAGGGTGGGAACAGGAAGATAAGAGCAAGGGGATTGCAATCAGGATGTAGTGTGAATAAATTGTAATAATAAAAATTATTTTAAAAGGATATATGCATACTATGTATGGAATATTTTACAAAGACAAATAAGAATCTGACACATTTTAGGATAAATTAACATTATATAATACTATCTAGCAAAAAGAATGGAACCCTGTGGACTTTATGGAATATTTAATGTTGTTGATATTTATAGATTATGACAAAAACTAAAATAAATTCAGACAACACTAGAATCTTACAAGTACAGATTGCCATAATTTGCCATGTTATTTGATATTTAAAAACTCAGTTGATATCATCTTTCATCAATCTATCAATTTAAATTTCATATTTCTTTCTATATTTTGTATTTATGGATTTAAGTGTGTGTGTACACTTAAGCACAGTTGCAAAATATGGTTCGATCTCCTGTAACTGGGCTTACAGGTAGTTGTAAGCTCCCTGACATGGGTGCTGAGAATCAAATCTAAGTTTAATTTCTCTTCAGGAACAATATGTATGTTTGACCTATAAGCTACCATCAAAACCATAACATTTCTTTTAAATCAAGGAATATTTTTTGGTAATATTACTCTTATTTTTCAGAGGGCAATGTGGTACATAAGACTTCTTACATCACATTTACTGTTGAACTTAGTAAAATATAATATGTTTTTGTTTGCTTGCTTGAATTTTTAAAATGACATTGCCTCATTCCATGCTCCAGGTTGGACTCATTTTGCAGGTTATTTTCTGCCTTGAACTTCTCAAAGACACTATACATATGGAGTTGTTACTTAATTTTAAGAAATAATACCTAATTTAATTCAATTTTATAACATAGTACCTGAATTTTCCTAATTTAAGGTAGGGCGGTGATCTATTTTCCACATAATAAGATATCACTCCTTTATGATGTGTAGAGCTAGCAATAAGAGAGTGGTGACATAGCAAATATGGATGCTGAAATAGGGAAAATATTACAGTGTTTGCAAATACTCTGTATGGGACATGATCTTACATAACCTTTAGAGGTAGTTGCATTAAGTAATAATACATGTAGGTAGTGCTCAGTTTTGTTCCAAGAAAAATTGTCCACATAAGACTGAAAATACAACTAGAAAATGTATGCAGATGCTGTTCTCTGCGGTAGTCTCTTATATGGAAGGAAAAATAGAAAAAAAAGCAAGGATGAATTGAAAGTGTTATATTGCCATTATTTTTTTTTATGACTGGCAATCTGTAAGGAGGAAAAGTACAAATAAAATCTCAGTTAAATAATTCTTTATAAATACAAAAAATCATGAGAAAACAAGCTGGTTGTAATATAAAAATATATTTTATATTCTCACTATACAGAAAGAGTAAAGTTCAAGATTCAGCATGAAGATGGAAGTCTCAATAATGACTTTGCGCAATGAACTGCAATAATCAGGAAAAACTCTACATGTAAATTATTTAAACAAGGAATAAAATAACTCTATACAACTTATCTTTAAAGCTCTGAAACATGGAAATAGGGGAGTTTTAGTCTTAATACCATTGTTATGGGTTGAGAATGAAATATCTCCCACAGTCTTATCAGTTTGGACAAGTTGTTATGAGTTCATAAGTGAACTGCAAGCTTCTTATCAGATAGTTGGTCATAACATTAAATAATAAGATTAATACAGGCATGGAAGGAGAGATGCTGAGTAATATAATAGTGTTCTTTCCTGGGGCACAATTGTTGTCTGGTGTACTGGTTCATATAAGACACTAGGAACACTTGGTTATGGCCATCTGAGGTCCCTAGGCATAGCAAAGAGTAGAAGAGAATAGAGACATTTTTAAGGCAGTAGCACAGGAGAAAGGCAGTACTTGGTGCCAAGTCCATTACACTATAGATGACTGCATTCACAGGAGGTTGTAAAAGATGTTAATTCTTTAGGAGCCTTGGAACTGTTCTACAGTTCAAATGGCTTTGGCAATCTACCTGGTGAAATTTCATCTTTATGAAATATATCCTGCTTTGTCATTCATAATCATTTATAGAATACTACATATCAATAAGGTGCTAGCACATTCATTCAAGAAGAGGAAATTATAAAAGTAGATAATCACCGTATACAATTTACATAAAATGAAGAGTGGCAGGATTTGTGTCTAGCATAACTTTCTAGAGAAAAAAATTGACAAAGAGTCAACTCAGAGCCTTTAATGTCCTCAAAGCACTAAAGCCTGTGAAAAAAGTAACTAAGAGGTAAAATAAGTAGTGAAAGATAGCGGTATTCATGAAAAATTTGACCTTTTTCTTGGGGGTGGGTAGTTAGCCACTGAGAATTTCTTAGTGCAAAGAATAGTCTCTATTTAGAGATATTTCACACAGCCTAGGGCCATTTCAGCTGTCAACTTGACAGAACCTTATAACAGGGAAACAGGTGACATAAAGGCCCCAGTCCAGCCTTAACACTGAGCTAAAAAAAAAAAAGTTTAAATTATGCTCACTGAGTCTATTTGAGATAACAAGATGTGTAACATCTTTGTATCATTAACAGTACCTAAGAATGAAAAAAAAAAAAACAAACCAAATGAATCATGAAAATAATTGAGGATTTTTGAGTAGTAGGTGATGTCAGACATTTATACTTTTATAAGCAATTCATACAAATCATGTATCAATTACTTTTGTTTGCCATCATTTAAAGATACCTACCATATGCCAAAAATGTATTCTATAATTCTTGCCATTAGACATCTTGTATATTTTGAAATGTACCCAAAACTCTAGTAAAAATAGAAGTTAATAAATTTAAATAAAGACATTAGCACAGATAGAAAAATTTTGTTCCTAGAGAGTCACAAAGCTATTGAATCACTTTACTTCACCTAATGAACATTTCAGTCTTCTAATAAACATCCTAATAAAGCAAAAAATTCTAGTTCGACAGCTTGCCTACAACACTGGCTTTGACAAAAGAAGTGACTGGTGCCATATAAACAATAAAGGCTATTTCCACTGCTGCTTATTGCACTGACAAGTGAGATGGTAAGTACCCATTGCTAAAAACAATGCATTATTTACTCATAAAATATTGGGAGATTAAGTTTGGGTTAAGTGGGAAGATCTTTTCATCCATTTTTTTTCTTTTTCAGTGACCGAAGTGGTATTCTGAGTGCTAGGTGATAATTTTTACTGACATGCTAGGTTGCAAATCATATGTGAAATAAAACTAACATGCCATACAAGGTTTGCCAACTGATGCAATGGTAGCATAGCTGATATGGATGTGTTCAATTGGTTTCAAATTGAGTGTAAGATCTGCTTTATAGGTGATATGTGTGTGACAAAGCAAGGAAAGATCTGTGACTGTGGAGGCCACTGTTTTGTTATATGAATGTAATAAAGTTGTCAAATTACTTCCTAAACATTTTATGACCATAGACTAATACTATTGTCACATTTGCTTGTGGAAGGAAACACCTTTATTAGCAAAGGGTTGTGGTAAATGCAGACTTATAATTGGTCATTATAATGAGAATAAGTGTCTAATGCTTTGATAAGGAGTCTTTTTTTTGGGGGGGTTGGGAAACTTTTTTTTTTAATGGTAAGCAGAAGATTATAGGAAACTCCTGTGCTTTATTATTATTTTTTGACACACAAACAAAAAGAAAATGCATGCCAGGAAGCATAAGGCAGAAATCCGAGAAAAGAACAGTCATTACAAGTAGATGTTCTTCCAAATATCCAGGATGACTTTCAAGGGCTGCATGTTAGGTACCTTAGCTCGAAGTTTGAATCAGACTATTCTGTATCTCCAATTTATGCCTTTCTCAATCTATTTACTCTAAGAACTAAGTATAAGATTAAAAAAAAATCCCACAGCCTACCTTTATACCCCTGCGTGTTAGAAATACTAACAGTGGCAGAGTCTTAATACTCACCCATAATGGAAGAATATAATCAGATATTTATACTATTTTCACCAATGTTTATTGGGACATTGAAAGAGAGATGAGAAGAATGAAAAAGCCATAGCAAACAATAGAATCTTGCGCAGTTATTTTTTCCAAATTGAAATATTTCTTTTTTTAACAGAGAAAATCTGACCACAATATCAGGAGTCTAAGGATGTTTACAAGACTCAGGAATTCACAAGCCTTACAAGACTCACAGTGTCCCTCCCTGAGATTAAATAAACAATAAACACTGACCAGGGGAAAAGAAGAAATTTGGAAGCCATGTCTGCAAGTTGTGCAGGTAACTCCAGGCATCAAGAGGTCTGGAGTTTGCTGTCTTGTGTTATCAACAGTTCTGGGTTGAGCTTTGGTAATAGGTTTATCTTCTTTACGTTTACAGAGGAATATAGCCCATAATTTTCTGAAATATTAATATCAGACAAAGAAAAAGTATTGGTAGAAACAGGGAATTCTCTGGTCACATTGTTCCTAAACTAGGGAGGAATATAATAAACAGGGAGTATGACCAGGCTACAGACGCCTGAAGGCCTAACCTATGTGTTCCACTTCCTCCAACTCTGCCTCTTAGCGGATCTATGACAGTTCTAAATAAGATTTTCATTTGCAGACCAATCATTCAAACGCAAGAGTCTCTTTGGGATCTTTCACAAATATGTGCATTTCCCACCACCGTCGCTTGGGCTCCTATGATGACTCGTCCACATTTGGTAAAGTGTCTCAAAAAACACATTGGATTCTCATTTTTTGCTTGAGGACCCAAATCCAGTTCCCAGCATGGACGATGGGTGGTTCAGAGGCATTTGTACTTCTGGTTCTAAGTCAATCTTTCATCTCTGTCCTCAGCAAGTATCTGTAGTTAAAAGCACATATCTATAGGACAAAAAAGTTAATAATAATAATAATAATAATAATAATAATAATAATAATAATAAATTTAAAAATATTAATAGATTTAAAAATAAATATAAGTTAGCATTAATTTCTGAAGTACATGAATTTTATTACTATTTGATTTTTACTTTTATGAATTTAATAGTTTTTAATTGAATTCTGTAGTAACACTTTATTTTACACAGGAAAACAATATATAATATTTTCATCAGGCTTCCATTTCCTATATCAGAATGTATTACATATATTTATTATAACAGTGACTTTTTTTAAAGTAGCCATTTATACTAGTTAGTTTTGTGTCAACTTGACACAAGCTAGAGTCATTGGAGGGAAGGGTGTCTCAATTGCAAAACATGTATCCATAAAATCAGGGCATTAGGAATCATTAGGACATTTTATTAATTAGTGATTGATGTGGGAGGGCCCAGAATGTGGTGGATAGGGCTCATCCTGGGAAAGTGGTCCATGGTTCTATAAAAATCAGGCCAAGAAAAGCCATGGGAAATAAGCTAGTAAGCAACACACCTCCGTGGCCTCAGCATCAGCTCCTTTCTCAGGATTCCTGCCTTGTCTGAATTCCTGTCTTGATTTCCTTTAATGAGGAACATTGATGAGGAAGCACAAACCCCTGAGTTGCTCTGATCATGGTGTTCCATCACAGCACTCGTGAACCTAAGATACTGCTCGATTATCCTCACAATGTTATTTAATAGTGGAAACTATTTGGAAGATGCCATAATATATTCCTTTATTAAGACCACTTTTGGTACTTTGAATATAGCTCTATGATATTAAAGCACAGAAGGTAATCAAACTGTAGAGACAGAAAAAATATCTCTATTAAAGATGTCTTTTTTGAATTCCCAATGCATTAACATACCATAAATATTTATTACCAAAGAACATTCAATACTTTGAAGACTTCCAGTCTAGAAGTGAGAATACAAAATGTGAACTATTCCTATGTTTATTAGTTATTTTTCATATCTTTTAATGTAGAAAGTAAATTTTTCCACGTTTTATGGAAATAACTACTGCTAGAGGTCTAACAGAAGGGAATAGGACAGAAGAAGAAGGGAGGGTAAGAATTGGAAGACACAAACAGGAAGATGATGTTCATGATGTCATCTGAATAAATTATAATAAATTAAAACTTAAAAATTAGCGATTTTGTTAGAATTGGCAAGCTTTCCCTTTGAAAACCTTGTCAAACGTAAATTTAAATTAAAGGAAACTTTGAATTCTAATTGCAGCCTGCCTGTCTTGCTGTTTCATGTCCTGTTTCTAGCAGCTTCCTTGTCTATGTTTATCTTGGTTAGCTAATCATGTTTACTGCTCTGAGAACGCATCCCTCCCCTCTTCGGGACTTTTCCTCCTGTGTGCAATCACCTCTTGAGGGATTTCATTTGGGAGGGAAGAATGGGAGGATACAAGGGATGGGATAACCATTGAGATGTAACAAGAATAAATTAATAAAGGAGGAAAAAATAATAATAATAAAAAAAAAAGAAGGCTCTTTGAACACTGAATAAAAGCTGCTGTCACTGCTGCTGCCGCCACAGCTGCTGCTCTCTTAGCATGAAGGACCTGCTGTTTTAGTGTGTGTGTATGTGTGTGCGAGTTAAATCCACAGTCTCTCACCCTTGACTTGGTACCGCAGTGGCGTCGGCGCCACACTCTTCTTTTGGTTTTCTGAGATAGGGTTTTCTGTGTAGCCTTGGGTGTTTTGGATTAGACTTGAAGACCAGGCTGGCCTCAAACTCACTGAGATCTGCCTGCCTGTGCCTCACTGAGTGCAGGGATGACAGTTGTGCACCACTATGCCCAACTTTATTCACTGCTCTTAAATTGTTATCATCTCCCATGTATCTGATTTCTTTCTTTCTTTCTTTCTTTCTTTCTTTTTTTTTTTTCAAACACAGGGGAATTCCATGAGCTGGCAGACTCCTCTATATGTTGAGCCTCCAGCTGCTCTTCTAGCAATTTGTTCAATTGCCTGCAACGTCTTTTTTGTTATGGGCCACTGTTCTTGTCACACATATCTGTTTGATAACCACTTTAGGGGCAGGGTTGTAGGTGTTTCAGCAGTGGCTCCTATTATAAGTTTGGAAACTCAAACCCTGTGGTATCCTGTATTTGGACAACAGACACAGTTTTTTATTTTCTTGATTACTTGTATCAATATCTTCCCCAGGTGTATCTTCCATTTTACCCTTTATTTCATCATTGACTGTCCCTAGGATTGTAGCAATACTAATTTGAAGAGCACATTGTTGTAAAAGATCCCCCCTCATAAATTTATCAGTATGTGTGCCATATAGGGTTGCAACTTCCCCGTTTCTGTTTCTGGACTCACACATTTAATCCATCATACACTGTCTTATTTGAGATATTTTATCAATTCTTATAAACTGTGTACAAACATTTTGAAGTGGCCATTTTGTATCCTAAGACTTTTGGGAAATGATATTGACAACAGGTTCGGTAGCTCCAAATCTTCTATCTCAACACCACTCATATGTAATGCTAATGTGGATCTCTGATCATTAGACATTGTTTGCTAGAACACATGTCCTCCAGTACTTCCAAATGCACCTCTTCTTTCTACTGGAACTGCTTTGGCATTGGTGTCGGGAATAGCAACAGCTGAGCGATTCTGTCCTCCGTGTTTATTTGTGCATCCTCTTTTACACACGGCATTATTTACTTTCTTCCTTGCAGTCCCCATGTGCAATATCTGGATGCACAATAAAGTCCTGAGAAATTAATCCATTTATTCCCAAGATTACTATACTGTCCCTGAAAATAAACACCAGTGGTTATTTTGTAACAATCAACCTTTGGGGATAGGGTAAGAGGTTTATGTGAGGCGAGACTGAAGCTGTGCTGCCTTCAGTAGCATACATTAGTTTTGGTCTTCCTGCCTGCCTGTTACTCCCTGGTTGGCCAAAGAAAGACAGCTGGTATTGTTTGCATCAAGGCCTGGTGCCAACAGGGCCCAGTTTTCTTTCCCTGACGGAAAGAGATTACCTTGGACTTGCAATCCCTAGGTCAATTGTTCTGAAGAAGAAATTCACAAAGTACCAAAAACAAATGGTCAATAAGCATATGAAAAGATTCTCAAGATAATTAGTAGTTAAAATGCAAATTAAAGTGACATTGAAACAGTATCAGATACCTAAGAGATAGGCTATTAAAATGTGAGATAATAAATATTTACAGGACAACATACAATTTTATTTTATTTGCAATTGATTGTGCTGTACATTTTAGTTACTTAAAATAAAAATATGTGGTTTTTATAAAAACTAAATATTCGTGTGATTTTGAGGCTGTCATTCACAGTTCTACAAATCACTTCAGGAATTAACAATCATTTCAAGTATATTAAATGTTAAAATACCTTAAGATTAAAATACATTTGAATTGTTAATTCATGTTCTAATGATTTTAATAGATCTATTATAAGTATAGACAACTTCAGACTGATGTCAAATTTTTATGTCCATTCCAGTCCATAGCACTTTCTGCGTAGTGCTAAGTGCTTGGTGTATGTTATACATATTTATTATATATTATATATTTTCATGTACAGTATTAACATATTCTTATATACAGTAAAATTTTGTTACATATCAATGCTTTATAATCATATTTTAAATAATTGTACTCTGGAAGTAGCAGAAATCAAGATACATTGTAAACAGCTATAAAATAAGTAAGGAAAAATTGTATTAATGTGAAAAATCAATAATGGAAATACAAGGCATAGATTAATAAAGGGTTAATGGAACATAGGCTACTTCCCTATTATTTTGAAGCACTTTTAGACAGTAATTTTTTGAAACTTTTAAAAGTAACAAATAGGAGCTAAGAGGGAGAAAAGATTTACTTTTATTGTCTGTGTAAATCTGTGCATATATTGCTGTGCTCTTCATTTTGGAGTTGTGAATTACAACTATAGTTTTTTGATTAATATTTTTTTCTTCTATAACACTGACTTCCCTTATATTTTTATAGTATACCATATTGTCTATCACTTATTAAATAATTTTATTTAAAATTTTATTTTAAATAATTATCTTTAAGCTACCTAAATAATGCGATATATTAGAGAGTGCTATCATTTATCACTCTATTTTATTATGTTACTTGAACTAGTGTTTTTAAGTGTTCTTTATAATAATTTTCAGTAAATTTATAATGTATTTTTAAAATTTTTTGCCTTTACATATTTTTTCACTTACTCACTCCAAACTCTCAGCTATACTCCTCCTGAATCTCCTTCAGATTTGTGAGCTCTGTTTTTGTTTATATATTTGTTTATTTGTGGCCTTTGTTATTGCATATATATACATATATATCCAAAAATATAATCTATTGGGTTTATTAAATGGATGCAATTAAAATGTTAATTGTAGGTATGTTTTCATGGCTTTTTGCTTGACACTGGAAAACTAACTATCTGAAATGCTCTCCCTTGGTGAGGCAACTGGATCTCTGCAAATTTGAAGCTAGCCAGGTTTATATAGTTTACATAGTGAGACTGGGGGACAGCAGGCCTATGTAAAGAAACCTTGTTCAACAAATAATAGTAATAATGGTGATGATGATGATTATAATAATAAATTAATTCAAAAGAACTAACTTGTAAAAGTGTTTCTTCAAAGAGATCAGGTAACAACAAATTTTAAAATAAAAAAAAATAGTTTGTGAGCCAAGTTTGGTGGCACATCCTTTAATCCTAGCATTTGAGAGGCAGAGGCAGGCAGATCTCTGTGAGTTCGAGGCCAGACTGGTCTACAAAGTGAGTCCAGGGCAGCCAAGGCTACACAAAGAAACTGTGTCTCAAAAAACAAACAAAAAAAGTTTATGAGAATAATTGTATTTGCCTTATTTGTGAATAGAATATGTTTGGGATACAGAATTTGGGGTTATCAATTGATTCTCTTTCTATTCTTTGAGATTATCATCCCAATGATCTATATCTTCTGATATTTGTTGAACCATTTATTACTCTTATTTCCATATTCTTTACTTATGTTTCTAAATAAAATGATGCAGATTTGCTATTTTATGGTCTTTGTGCTTCATCATGTATGACACAGAACATTATTTGAATGACAGCACACACTGATAAGGACACAGTCTATGACATAAAAATCCATTCCTGGGTGGGTGTACTATTTTGCCTAAGCCCTATTAACATGAATCTTTCCATACTATCATGTTAAAGATTAAGTTTCTAACTTAAAATCCTTGAAGGGTGGATTAACTCAAATACAACATATTCCATAAAATGCAGTGGATTATTTATCTCTTGTGTCTCAACTGCTTGAAAATACCTATACAAATGTTTAACATACATGTTCTTTTTAAATTTCATGATGCATAGATTAATATTTTGTTATATTTTAAATGTTCATACATAATTTCTGCAATAAAAATTTCCCCTTTCCTATACTTTCTTGGATTTCTAGTATGCATCCATTGATCCCCATTTTAAAATACAGAATTTCCTGTGCCTATGTTCATTTTGTCCCTTTTTTACATCTTTTATCATTTTCTATTTCCTCATTTCTTTTTATGGTTGTTCTCATATATACTATTAGAGTTTCAGCAGCAAATTTTGGACAGTTCCTTACGGATCTTATGTGATTCTTATATTTTCTTCTTGCTCCTTTGTAACTGTAGATGTGGATGAACTAAATAGAAGGACATCATGAAAAGTTCAGGCAAATGGATGGATCCTGAAAAGATCATCTTGAGTGAGGTAATCCAGACCCAGACAGGCAGGCATTATTTATACTCAATTATAAAAGATTATTAGCCATATAACAAAGGATAACCACACTGTTACTGTTAATAGAGTTGTTTTGGACATAGTTAAGCAAATGTCCTTATGGTATGGTGGGGCATCATTTAGGTATATGTGCAAGAGTGGTACAGCTGGGCCTTGAGGTAGCACTATTCCCAATTTTCTGAGAAAGGGCCAGATTGATTTCCAAAGTAGTTATACAAGTTTGCACTCTGACCGGCAATGCAGAAGTGTTCTCCTTTCCCCACATCCTCACCAGCATGTGTTGTCCCTTTAGTTTTTGATCTTAGTCCTTCTGATTGGTGTAAGATGCTATCTCAAAATTGTTTGGATTTTCATTTCCCTGGTGATTGGGGACATGGAGCATTTTTATTTATTTATTTATTTAAATGATTTGTTCTGATTATATCCCAGTTGCTATCACGTCACTTGTATCTTCCCATTCCACCCTTCCCCTCCGCCCCCCCCCCCCCCGCTTTCTCACCGTATTTCCCTCCCGTAGACCTATGACAGAAAAGGAACTCCTCCCCCACCATATGATTACATCCTTTCCGATCTCATCTGGATATCCTGTCTTTAAATCTTTTTCAACTATTAGATATTCCTCTGTTGAGAATTATCTGTTTAGGTCTGGACCTCATTTTTTTTTTTTACTGGATTACTTCTTGGGGTGGTGTTTAATTCCTTGACTTCTTTATATATTTTGGATATTCGACCTTTATGGGAAGTAGAGTGGCTGAAGAGCTTTTCCCACTCCATAGGCTGTCATTTCGTTCTGTTCACAGTGTCCTTGTGTGTCAGTTCTTAATTAATTAATAAATAAGAAACATTTATTATTTCAATATAATTATGGAAAACATTTTAAATCATTAGATGATGAACCTTGTGTGTAAATGTAATTTTGAACATTTTGTTTCTTTTACAAGTGTTTAGGCCAAGGCACAAATTAAATAAACAGTTAAGGTTAAAAAAAAAGATGAGTTGAGTAACTGCCCTGGTTAGAATTTTGCTTGCCTTAATAACTAAATTTACTTCAAATTATACTCAGATCTTTATTGAGTAATCTCAGTTAGATTCTTGGCACTACACAAATATAAATAATACATAGTATGTGACTTCATTTGAATCAGATAAGATAATAATTTTACAATCTTGAGCTAGAGATATATGAGTTACCATTGTCTAAATTCTAATGGACATCACCAAGAAAGGCAATTCTCTAGTGAACAAAGACGTTTTTATGCCTCAGAATGACTCAGTGCTCCTTTTATTAAATTTCATAATATATGATAAATTGCTCTCTTTTATTTTTAGTCTTCCAAAGGAGCCAAGATGACCTAATTTTAAAGTCATGATTAAAGAATCCTTACTTCCTTAGTTGTGACAACTCAGAAATAATCAAGAAAAAGTGACATATATTGTACACCAATTTTAAAATGTAGTTACTTATTAAAGTAGGGGTAGTTTGTTTTTCTGTCTGTCTATGGACCACATCTATAGCTAATGCCTAGGAAGCCAGAGAGGACATCAGATCCATTGGAACAGAAATTTCAGATATTTATAAACTACCCAATGAATGCTATCAATTGAACTGTTACCCACTGAAGCAGCATCTATCACATTTAACTGCTGGGCCATCTCTCCAGTCACATTTTATATAACAGCAAGTTTAATGCTTCTATCAGTTGAGTTAAGGAACTAAAGAGCAGAATTATAATTTTCTAAAAATAAGAAAATACAACTTCTCCAGAAGCATATTCTCTATTTCAATTACTTGTGTTAAAACTTCTTGGTATAATCAGAATTAATAAATAAAAATTAAAATTCTCAAATAAAATGACAGCATTTATAGATTATAATATACAAATATTTCACCCATAAGCTACATGTTCATAAAGTGATAGGATATAAAAATTATATAATGTCATACTAGATCAGAGGAATAAAGTTTCCCAATCTTATGATAAATTAAAAGCCAGATTAATGCTAATCTTAAAATAAAACTGAATATTAATATGAAATACTCATCTTTTGATACAATTAATTTGAGACCACAAAGAAAAGAATATTATATTAGACTGTAAATTATAATCTTTCTTGTGTTTTCAGTAGTTAGATGTATATTTAGAGCACCTAACACATTGTATCAGGGTGCTAGGTTTAGTGTTGGAATGCCTCTTAGTTCATTGTTATAATTACCCCCTTTGTTTATTAGTGAGCAATATCTATATACTTTGAAAATTTAGTCAATAAATATTGGATTGGGAGCTATTTTCACCTAACAACAAAACACAAAAGAATCTCTCAATCTCCACAGTGTGAACACCATTTTATGATTTCTCCTCTGCTCCCCAACAGGCAGAGATAAATGAAATAAAGTCAGAACTGTGCTAATAGGCAAGTCAGTTCATACAGTTACTGTTCAGAGTCTTAAATTTAAGCATTATATCTTAAATGCTTCTTATATTGAGATTCTAAAAATGTACGTTTAATATATATATACTCAAAGTTAGTAAATAGTATGCCACACTAATATGTAGTTAATATGTTTCTTCCATTACGAATTATGTCACACAGATAGAAGGCAAGAGGCAAGGGGTCTGTGGTGAGAACCTAATATATATTCACTGTTTATTTCTTGTCCTCAGGGTCTACTGACTTTTCTTGATATACTGCATGAAAATACACTGCTTTTCTCTCAGACTTAAATATAAGTACATCTATAATCTTATTCTGTGACTAAGACAGAATTGTCTCTCTCCAGCCTTCCCTTGTCTCTTTTCCTAAAATAAAGAACTGAGGTTATTAATTTCTCTATTTTAAAATTAGATTCACTAACTAGTAAAAAATAAATGAACAGCAACAAGTAGAAAAACCAAATGGGTAATGTATACAACTTGAGGCTGAGAAGAATAAAAATGAAAAGCTCAAGGCCCACCCAAGAATGTGGATGAAAACTCTTCCTCCAAGATGGGTACCACCAAGTTTACAACTGTAATTTTGTATATCTGGTTTGATTGGTAGCGATCAGATACCTGATACCATATACTTCCACTGCAAGACTGCTTTTTCTGTTATAAGTTTAATGCTTTCTTAGAATTATCCACATTCTTTAACATCTGGATTTATCATTTATGCATGGAATGCTGCTCAATGTTTTCTTCCCAAATCTCCTATGGTCATAGTTCTTTAAAAACTATTAAAATTAACATTTACATGGGATTTAATGTCTCCATACCACTCCAATAGTGTGGGTTAGTAGATATTGCATACTGGCTTAGCACCTTTGCTGCCTAGTGCCTGTTAGCATATTTTATATTCACAGAAAGTTGTGTGAGTTTCTGTATCAACTCTGGAGAGTGTACATATGTTTCAGTAACACTTTAGGTTTAAAGCAAATGGCAAGACAATGTTTCCTAGTCTCTACTCTGTACTATAGATTTGTTTGAAAAAGAAGAAATAACTATTTGATTTTTAAATATATTTTATTAATTTATTCATATTACATCTCAATTGTTATCCCATCCCTTGTATCCTCCCATTCCTCCCTCCCTCCCATTTTCCCTTTACACTCCTCCCCTATGAAACAGCCTAAGTCTCCCTCAGTAGAAAAAATGGATAAAGAAACTGTGGTGGAATGGAATACTATTGAGCTATTAAAGGCAAGGAATTCCCGAAATTTGTGGACAAATGAATTGAACTAGAAATGATCATAGTGAGTGAGTTAACCCAGAAGCAGAAAGAGTCAAATGGTGTATACTCACTTATATCTGGACACTAGCCCAAGGGGCAGGTCTCATGAAAATCTGCACTTACCAGGAAATTGGGAAGGAGAGGAAGACTTCCTATTGGGACTCTAGGTGAGAGAAGCAAGGGACAATGGGGAAATAGAAGGATCCAGAGGGTCCTAGAAACCTACAAGTAGAACATTATAATGGGTGGATCTTGGCCCAGGAGTCCTGCTCAAACTATGACACCAGCCATGGACAATATTTGATTATTTTTATGACAATACGGTAAAACAATGTGGATATTTCACCAAAGAAAGGAAAATAAAGCTTTTGAAATTTTACTTTAAAATAAAATAATAACAAATATTTAAAATGTGTCTTTACTACAGAGTCAAAATTGCAATAGTTCAAATTTCTTGAACTTTAAATTACCTTTCATCATGAGACAAAGTAAAAGATACACATAGCATCATTTTTATCGGTTAAAATTAACCCAACTCTGCTAAACCATTGCTATGGTTATAACAGTCCTATGCAAAAACGTAGTTTAATATTTGGAAAATTTATCCAAATATAAAATCATCTTCCTTCCTTTAATACCATTATTTTCTCAGCTCTCTTATTTGTCTAATTGTTACATGGCTGTACTTTTATTTTTGCAGTATTTTTGTACACATTTCAGCGGCATCAATGTTCTTTAAATACTTAAGAGTTTGAAATGATACTGTTACATGAGGATAGATAATTGGTGGAAGTTTCCTTCACTCTTTCTCTCTCTATCATTTTGTATGTGTGTACTTTAGTGTGCATGATATTGTGTGTAATGGGTATTTTTGTGTGTACTTACAGACACAAACATGTATCTTATTAATATATGAGAAACATTTATTATTTTGATGACTTATTTTGACAATATATAGGCTCTATCTACTCTGTAGGCTTTGATATAATGTTTAAGAAGATACTGTAGTTGTTACAGACTAAATTTAGGAAACTTTATTATGCAATGTTTATATTACAAAATAAATTAAGGTGCCTTTAGAGAAGTTTATCTTTTATCTTTCCTACTTAGTGATCTACGTGTAACAGCATTATCATTTACAATAGTAAATTAACAACACTATGCCTTAATTTTATGTTAAATATGTTCATTATATATACTATAATTTCAAGAATTTGCTATATTTCTCTTTTCACTCTAAATACATCAGGCATTAAAAAAAATCAATGATGCCGACTAAGCTTTTATTGAATTCATGTCCATTATTATTAAGCTACCCAACTTTTTTGAGTAGTAAGAAATCAAAAGCCCCATCTGTATTATCATCTAATAAATTATTCAATACTGTCTGGTACTTATTCAGCACTAAGATTAACTTTTCTACCCAAGATCATCTGTCAATGTGATGCAATTTTAGTTTAAAAAGGCCGAAAACTTGACTTTAGTAGATATAAATTTTAGTTATGATATAGTTATGATATAGAAAGGGAAAGCTGAAAACTATAGGGTCCCCAAAGTGAGTTGAAGTTGATGGATGTAATGCAAATTCGGTAGAGAGGAATGCCATAATATTCCATCCCATGAGATTTCTTAAAATTTTTTATTTTATTCATTATAACAAATATTAATTAATGTTATAGAAACACAAGAAAATTATAGGTTAGCTGAAAGTATATTTGGTCAGGAAATAACTTAAACCTATTCTTAACTTAGATGACTTTCAAAGATCTAGATGTACTCTTAAGAAAAGACTTTGATATTCTGTTTAAAGCTCAAACTCTTTTAGAAGAAATTTACTATTCTAACAAGACATTTGTCTTTGTTTAAGGTCATTCTTACGCTGTTGAAGAGAGAACATACTGACAATTTATGAAGCAAGTGTCTTCCAACTACCAATCGTATAGGGCAAACTTACATTACCTGTCAAATCTACAGTGAGAAGTGGAAAGAAAAGACAATTGTGCAGAGAATGTATCTATATTCATGTCAGTTTTCCTCTATGCTGGATATGCCACTACAAAACTACAAAGAAGGACATTCTTTTTGTGAATAAAAACTGACTAGGACTCTAATAAAGAATATAGGTCATATCCGTCCATTGGGGGAAAAACTACCATCTGAAGGCATATTCATTTCAATCACTAATCACACAACCAAATTTGAAACAAATATACAGAAGCATGCATTAATCTCAATATACAGAACATTAAAGTACATATGATAGTATTTAGATTGTGGCAACACAGTAATACTAACTCCATTCTACCGTTGGATAATTTTATGTGTGTGTTCATGAGATTTCATACTAGAGGCAACTTTTAATTTTTAAATTATTTTTAGCTTTTCTATGTTAATTTTTTAAATTATTTATTACTTACCTCATGATCACAGCTTCTTCTTCCTCTTCTCTTTTCAGTCCCTACGTTCTCCCTCTTTTACCCATCCACCCTCCTCCTGTACTCAGAAAAGGCAAGACTTTCTGTGGCTATCAACTAGTCTTGACATATCAAGTTGCAGTGATATCAGGCACATCTTCTTCTATTGAGGCTAGATAAAGCAGCCAAGTTATGAGAAAGGGCTCTGAAGACAGACAATGTAGTCAGAGACTTCTGCTTTAGGAGTCACACATGAAGTCCCAGCCAGACACATGTTACATATGTGCATAGACCCTAGGCCCATCCTATACATCATTTCTGGTTGGCAGTTTACTCTCTGTGAGCCCCTATGGGCCCAGGTTAGTTGATTTTGTAGGTTTTTCTTTTGTTGTCCTTGAAACCTCTCGTTCCTTCAATCCTTCCTCTCCCTCTTCCACAGGACTCTCCAAGCTCCATTTTCTGTCTCTTTGTGAGTCTCTTCAAGAGTTTCCAACAGTTGCCTGGTGAAACCTCTACAAACTCATGAAAAACTGAACAATTGTCTATTCAATGACCAGTGGCTTAAGTGAAAAATAAAGACAAAAAAAAAATTAAAGACCATCTAGAATTAAATTTGATCCTTTTTTGTTTACATGTACAGAAAGAGCAGTTTTATCAAAGTTGTACAAGGCCAGCCAATTACAAATATGCACCCTTAGAACTGGCATTTGCAAGTCCAATTTTGCTTTATAGTTTACTTAAGTACAGAAATATTAGAACGTAAATGTAAAGTTTGCTAACATCATACAGCTATCCATACCAATGTATG
This sequence comes from Acomys minous, assembly GCF_964271855.1. NCBI lineage: Eukaryota > Metazoa > Chordata > Mammalia > Rodentia > Muridae > Acomys > Acomys minous. The sequence goes on from NC_140499.1 coordinate 46,851,228, forward strand.
AGGTGATAATTATGTGAGCATGGGTGACACCAGTGAGGCTGTGCTGCACCTCCATAAACCCATGCTAGCGCGAGTGATGCATGGTACAGGGAAGGTGCAGCCCTGCAGATCCTTGCATGTCTTGCATGCAGCTTTGTAACCTGGTGGGTCTCCTATCTCATGTTTCTTTTTCTATGCTTTTGAAAATTAAGTTCCTCTGAATTGAAACACTGCCTTGTGGAAGAGTCCTGTGAGGGCGAATGCCTTCCGTCACACAGCATGAGAGGTAGAGGCAGGAAGATCTCTGAGTTCAAGAACAGCCTGTACTATGGAGTTACTTTCAAGACTGACAAAGCTACATGTTAACTTTATTCTTATGCTGTTAATTATTGTCATCATTGTGTCTGTGGAGCACAGTGTTTTAGAGGCAGAAAGCTTCTGCCATCATGGATTCTGGAATCAACTTAAGTTATCATGTCTATAGGACAGGCATTATTGACAAATGTGCCATTCTGCTTGTCCCACAAATAACTTTATATTACTGAAACCAGTAAGGAATTACTTGACACAGTAAATAATGCAGACATGTATTCAAATAAACTTTCTCTACTTAGTGTGAAGTTGAACTCAGTTGCATGCTCGTTCTTTATCTACTGTAAAAAATTATATTTTCAGTTAGATCTCAATAACTGAAACAATATATTATAACTCAGTTGACTGAAATATGAGGTTCTCAACTTATATAGAAATTTAATTTATAGAGCAAATCAATGTATATGTGTATATGTGTATAGATTGATATTAAAGTTGTATAAAATATAAATAAGATGTAGTTTAATGTATCCATGAAAAATAAATGCTGTATTATTCACCACCCCTTCAGGTCACAAAGGGCTAGGTATATATTAATAACACTATTTAAATTATTCAAATTTTTAGCATCAATTTCACTTGCTTTATTTTATAAAGCAAACACATAGATATATCTAAGATCTATGATGTGATCCAAACCTCAGCTGTGACATGAACTCAGAGCTTCTCTATAGGCTTGGGTGTGGGGTCTGCTTTCTATTTAGTTCTAGTTGTTTAATATACTAACTATATGCTCATCATTATTAAAATAATCCACATGAAAATAACAGCTATGTGGCTATTACGATGAAAGTCCGAATGACCACATGCCAAAACAACAGAAAATAAAAAGAGAAATCTTATCAGCTTGCTCTCACTAAACACCAAGTTTGCAAGCTTGGCATGCTTGTCACAGAGGTATTATTTAACATCCATCCTGTATTTTAACTATACACAGTTAGCTATCTTATTAATAACGTTCTACAAAATGGATTGAAATTAATATCCTAGTGTTTGACTTACATCACCGGTCGCAGACTACCTAAAATATGAGACATGCATTTACAGAGTGGGGTGGACATAGATTTTAGTGATGAGTCACAGCAGTAAATATTGTATAAAACTATTATTTGTAGGAGATGTTCTTTTTTTTAATTTTATTAATTTATTCAGATTACAACTCAATGTAGGAGATTTTCAAATAATCTGTCTGATGGACTCAATGGGGAGATTTTAATTTCTTAATATCTAGCAATGTGAGAAAAATTGTGTGGATAGTCTTTTAAATTATAAATAATTCAGAACTATTTTGATTTTTAATGAGCTCTTTTCTCCACTGAAATTTCAGTGAACATATTAACAAGAAGTCTACAAAAATTTTATGCTTATTTAAATCTATTTACTTTTATGTGTGATTTTTAACTTTGTATTTACAAACTTCTAGCTATCATCTATCTATCTATCTACCTAACACCTATTTTCTATATGTGTCCATCATACATGGGATAACTATCTATCTATCTCTCTATCTATCTATCTATCTATCTATCTATCACCTATTTTCTATATGTGTCCATCAAAATGGGATAACTATCTATCTATCTATCTATCTATCTATCTATCTATCACCTATTTTCTATATGTGTCCATCATACATGGGAATATCAATTTGCCACTCCACAAGTATACTCTAATCAACATTTTTTGTTAATTGTTTTGCATCACTCTACAAAGGGATCCTCAAGGGAAGATGCAGTAGAACAATTATTCCCAGAAACTGTACAGCTGTTTAAGTCAGCTTTTGAGCCTGATATCACAATCAGAGGGAAGATATATTTTTCTTCTGAAATGTGCTAAAACTTCAGAGATGCTTAATTGCTGTTCCTAGATCAGAATGTTTTAAGAAGAGCCTCTCCTCCCCTCCAAGGAAATCAGAGGAAAAACTGGTAGTTTTGACAGTGCAGATCAACCCCAGGATTACTATCTTTCTTTTACATCTTCATTTATTCTTTTCTATTTGAAGTAGTTTCAATACCAGGTGAAAAAATCTTGAAATTTAATGATGCAAACTACATATAATACAAACAAGAGAGTTCCTTTGACATATAAAAACATATTTTGAAACTTAGTTTATCTTAATAAGACAAAATCACATTAGTTAAGTGTGATGAGTTCAAACTCACGTGTGTAGTCCCAAGGGCAATGTGTGCACTAAATGTGTGCACTAAAAAGAAATAAGAGACGATGTTAATTCACCATCACTTGAGCTAATAGTGGAGATCACAGGTCATCTTCAGTAGACTGCTGTAAGAGCAATCAGATATCCCAGCATTGTGGAAATCAGTGTACCAGATTATTATTGCACATATATATATATATATATATATATATATATATATATATATATATATATATTTAATATAAACATCAAAAAGCAAGAAGTCAATCCCCAGAGCCCTGCTCCAGTGCTGAACACACAGAAGGTTAGAATAACAGTCATCTGAGTGGTTTCACACAGAGGCTGCTGAAAAATGATACAGAGAGACACACAACCAAACATTAGGCAGAGCTTGGGGTACCTTATGAAACAGGGGAAGGAAGGATTGAAGGAGCCAGATAGGTCAAAGACACAATAAGAATACTTACAAAATCAAGTAACCTGGACCTATCAGAGATCACAAAGACTGAACAACCAACCAGAGAGCATCCATGGGATGGACCTAGCACCCCTCCCCCAACATTCGTAACGGATGTACAACTTAGTCTTCATATGAGCAGGGATTCTATTCCTGTCTTTGAGTCCTTTCCCTTTAATTGGAAGGCCTTGTTTAGCCTTAGTAGAAGAAGATGGGCCAAGTGCTACTTGACATGCCAAGGCACATTGATACCCATAGAAAGTCTCCCCTTCTCTGGGAAGAAGGGGAGGGGGAGCAGCGGGAGGGGATGGAAGGTGGAAGGAGGGACTGAGAGGAGAGAAGAGGAGTTGAGAGGGAGGGATTGGAAGGAGAGGAGGAAGGGAAACTTCTATCAAGATGTAAATAAATTAATTAATTAATGGGAAAAAACACAGGAAGTCAGACCTACACAACAAATTATATCATATCATACATTTTTCAGTAGTTAAGTGAACGGTCATAAATTTTATGTTCTCATATCTTTATTTTTTAATTGCCACTAAATGACATAGTTAGTACTACCTAATATCCTGATTTGACTTAAAGGAAAGTAGGAGATAAGAGAAGACAAAACATATGTTATTCTGGTATTATATACATACTGTACTATATTATTATGTATTACATTAATATGTGTTATATTTATATTATATGTATTATATATTCTTTTTAAAGACAAATATAATGTGTCTTATGCTATACATAATTATATATTTTATATTATATATAATATATGTGTGTTTCTTGATTGTACAGCCTGAAAACACCATAAAGTGCAATGATTCTTGATCCTAATTGCACAAAATCATACTATTAAACAGAAATGAGACAGGAGCTAAATATATTGCAAGATAGATTGATATAACTCATTAAATCTAAAACTCATGTGGCTAACCCTATGCATTAAAATAAGAATTTACCATCATTAAATGAAATTGCTGACAAAGAGAGAAAGAAATTCAGTGACTCATTAGAGTTTATTTAACCAGACGATGCCGGATTGCATAAGCAATTAGAACTAGCCTTCTATTTATAGAAAATAAATGAAGTAAAAATGTTGTTTGGGGACATTTCCGAAGCAAAAATTGGAGTAGGAACAAAAGAAAGGCAAGAACAATTTAATTTCACATTAAGGCAAATAAAATAGATAAAAATACATGAAGTGTTTTAAAAACTACAGATGTATAAGCCTCTTAGATAAAAATTAACTAATATTATATTAGGAAATCTATTATACAAACTGACTTTTAAAGTCCTGCAATGAATAGAATTAAAATTTTGCATATCCATTTATGTTACAGATGATATAATTCCCTTAAAACAGAGAGTTCAAGTGATTAGTGCTTTAAAAGGAATGTGGTAAATATTCCTCTTCCCCTTTTTGTCTCTCACTGTCTCTCTGTGTCTTTCTTTTGCACACACACACACATACACACACACACACACACACACACACACACACACGAAATGTGTGTATGTTTAAGCATGTGTGGTGGAGTGGACATGTATAATTTAATAAGGATTTTTTTGTCCTTGGTCTATGTCAGGTGTCTTCTATCACTCCATCTTATCCTCTCTCTCTCTCTCTCTCTCTCTCTCTCTCTCTCTCTCTGTTTCTTCCTCTCCTCCTCTCTGTTGTGTATATAAATGTAATATGAATATATTCTTGTAAATGTAGCTATGCAGTCATGTGGGCACATACATTGGGAAGTCAAAAACTGATGACGTCTTCCTCAGTTTCTTTCCCTTTTATTTTATTTTTTTAAGGTTCTCTAATTGAAACTGGGGAATGATGATTTGATGAGACTAGCTGGCCTGCAGACACTGTGCTTGTACTTGTTGATACCCTGCACTAGGAACACCAACGAGGGACGGCTGTTTGCAGCTTTCATCAAAATTCAAGTATGTGTGCATCTGTGGCAGTAAGTTTACTGACTGAGCCACTTTCTCTACCCCTATATGTTAGAGTTAGAGTTAGAGTTAAGCTTTTATTTGAAAATGCTTTGAAATTATGTCAGTTTTTCTACTCAGTGAAGAGTTCCTCTCTGGTATAGTAACAATATTCCCAGTTATCACTTAAGAGAATGGGAGGGTGTAGATACAATATACAAGGTAATTTTTATCTCATTTCTTAGATTAAATCACTGCTTGCATTGAGGGTTTTGAATTAAAATTATTTAAAGTACTGATTAAACTAAAACATTAAATAAAACAGAGATTCACAATGATTTTTGGGGCTGATTTTGTTCTCATGAAAATAAGACTGGTTTACTGCTAATTTTATTTTTAAAAATCTTAGACAACATTATATTTAGTTGTGTTTTTTTTTTTCTGAAAAAAAAAAACCTGAAACATGTGAATCTTGGTAATGGGATATGAGATTGCAAAATGACGTTTGTGCTTCTTAGCCTGTGCCTATTTCTTTCATTACAGAGGCCAAAGAATGCAAACACACAACTGCCGCACTATGAGTTCCCCTCTTCTGTGTACATCTCATTTGTCACTACAAAACACAGTCACCTACATTTCTAACTTCACCTAATACTTTTCACCCATAACTTTGAAACATTAATGTTACAAATTGTTATTTTTCAACAAAATTCTTCGTGAAATTGATGCTATGTTGATTAAAATTATAAATGATTTAAAATTTTATACTTTGTGTTCCACCATCTGGATTTAATATATTTTCTATTATCCTTGCTCTGGACTGAGCTGGACGGAGAATACAAGCTCTATTTGAACATTTCCTCTACTCTCGGTAGGTTTTGACGATAGAAAGTTTCCTTAACCAGTATTGGATTTAATTATGCTATAAAATTTATAGTAGTGATTTTCTACATCATAGATACGGAATATTGTAGGAATAATAAACCATGCATAATCTATCAGTGTAAAGCACATTATAATTTTGCGAGTTAATCAAATTTCACTTACGTTCTGCATATGTACATATGTATATATGTGAGTATTCACATGCATATACAGGTACTAGCTGCCTTTATTACTATTAATATGTTCTAATTTGACATTTTAAGTTCATTCTTTCTTGAAAACATACTATCTTTGGTTATTGACACTTGAAAAATTAAAGAAAATTGGCTGTAGGAGGCCAGTTATCTTTTTTAATCTTCACAACTTCCTGGCTTTAAACTATTAGTTCTTTTTGTTAAGTTTAATCACTTTACAACTGGATCCCAGTCCTGTCCCTCCTCTCCTCCCAGTCTCCACCCACAAACCCCCTCCTACCATTCCTCTTTCTCCTCCTATTAGAGAAGAGGAGTCCCCCAAGGGGTATCAATTCACCCTGGCACCTCACTTTGCAGAAGGATAAAGTACATCCTCTCCCACTGCAGCCTGACAAGACAGCTTAGCTAGGGGAAAGATGTCCAGCTACAGGCAAGAGATTAGGGGATGGACCCTACTCCCGTCCTTAGTTGATCCCCATGTTACCAGGCTGCACATGCTACATACATGTAGAGGTTCTAGGCATAGTCTATATGTGCTTTGTGGTGGTGGTCCAGTCTCTGGGAGCCCCCTTAGCCTCAGGTTAATTGACTCTGGATCTTCTTGTGGTTTCTTTGACCCATTTGACTCCCTCTATCCTTTCTCCCACTTTCCATAGAACCCTCTGTCTGAGCTCAGCCAATTGTTTGGATGTGGGGCTCAGTATCTGTTTCCATCATCTGCTGGCTGAAAAAAATGGGAACTGCCTCTGACATGAGCTACGGTGCCTCCAATTTGATCACTTCCCCATGGTGGGAAGGCATGGCAGCACACAGAGGAAAGGGAAGCAGACTATTTGGATGAGACTTGATAGGCTGTGGTCATATAGAAGGGAAGGAGGTCCCCTCTTGTCACAGGTCTAGAGGACAGGAATAGAGTGAAAGAGGGAGAGAAGGTGGGAAAAAGAAGATACAAGTCAAGGGATAACAATTGGGATGTAATCTGAATTAATAATAATAATAATAACAACAATAATAAACAACTAATATTATATTTGTAAATCTGTTATACAAACTGACTTTTAAGCACTTCAATAAACATTTTGTAAACTGAATTAATTAAAATTTTGCATATCTGTTTACATTACACATAACATGATTCCCTTAAAACAGAGAGTTCAAGTGATTAGGGCTCCTGTCTGCAACTACAGCAATGTATCATTAATACTGACAGGGGTCAGCTCTCTCCCATGGCAAGAGTCTCATATTGGGGCAGTCCTTGATTTGGCATTCCTTCAATCTCTGATCTAATTTTACCCCTGCACTGCTTCTAGGTAAGACAACTTTTCGGTCAAAGCTTGTATGAATGGGTTGAGGTCTTCCTTTGGCTACTGGAAGTCCCACCTCAGTATAGGCGGTGGCTACTTCAGGCTCTTTAACCCTCAAACCCTTTGCTAGTATTCTCAGCTAGTGTCACTCTCATAGATTTCTGGGAGCCTCCCTTGTCCCAGTGATTCCCCCCACCAATTTCTGTTCTCTCTTCTGGTCCTCCCCCTCAGCCTCCCTCCCCCTCTATCCACACACTTGATCCCGACCCCTGTTATTCTCCCATCCAGTTCCCTCACTACAAATACTTCAAATGTCTATTTTATTTTTCTGTTCTGAGTGAGAATTAAGCATCTCTACTTGGGTCCTCCTTGGCTTCTTTGGGTCTGTGGATTGTACCATGGTTATCCTATATGTTGCAGCTAACATGCACTTATAAGTAAGTACACACCATAAGTGTGTTTCTGGGTCTGGGTTACCCTTACTCAAGATGATCATTTCTAATTTCCATCCATTTGCCTGCAAATTGCAATGATGTCATTGCTTTCAAAAGGACTCTGAGATTCGAACTTACGCCCATCAGAATGGCTAAGATCAAAAACTCAGGTGACAGCACATGCTGGTGAGTTAGTAGCGAAAGGGGAACCCTCCTCCATTGGTGATGGAAGTGCAAATGTGAACAGCCACTTTGGAAATCACTCTGGTGCTTTCTCAGGAAACTGTGAATAGTTCTACCTCAAGACCCAGCTAAACCACATCTGGTCATAGGTGTCCATGCAAAAAGATACACCACCATAACTCAAGGACACTTGTCCAACTATCTTCATAGCAGCTATATTTCTAATAGTTAGAAACTAAAAACAACCCAGATGCCCTTCAAATGAAGAACGGATAAACAAACTGCTGTGCATTTCTACAATGGAATACTATTCAGCTATTAAAAACAAAGCTAAAATTTCCGTATTCAGATGTGACACACAAATTATAAACGGAATCATCTCCTTAGTTCAGCTTCTAAAAACTGCTATATATTTCAGCTACATAGTTCTAACATTATCGTGTGTTTTTTCAATATTTTTTGAGAGCTGTGCAAACATTTCTCTCAGATTTCACAGCACCCAAGTGTCCTCCACTGATGCTTCTCAATGACTTCTTTTCTACTTACATCTTTTCCTGAATTTGAATTGCTCATTTTTATGTTCTTCTGATACCCTCTGGAAAACACATGAATTATCTTATACTCATGAGATACAAACAGAGCAATATATCTCTCCACTCTGTGTACCCTTACCAATCCCAAATGGACATATTTATCTGACTAAAGAGATGGCAGAATACAGACTCAGAGCTCACATGTTTCTTCTACTTTTCTACTTCGTTATTCAAGAATTCTTATTTTTCTTTCAAGTGTTTATTGGAATTTCACAATTTTGTTAATGTGTTTAAACTTGGAATATCATTACTGGCTTATGATGGGAAATCTTGGTTCTTTGCTTGTGGTACCGTCTGAAGACTGGAGAAATGTTATGAAGTCAGGGACTCGGTGACATAGGTCACTATGTTTGGGGGCTTTGAATCCTTTTGATTGCTTTCCGTTTATTTCCATAAAGGCAGATGCCATCTCCATAGTGAGTTACTCTTAAATGCTTTTCCAGCTCTGGTGTACTGCAGTCCTCAGAAAATATGAACCACATTGCCAATCCTCTCATAAGTTATTTATTCAAAAACTTCTGCCACAGGCATTGAAAACTAACTAATACATTTGGCAAGTGGTATATGTTTTATCCACTGAAATGTACTTTTTATAACAATTAGGAAATTGATGATCTTATTTCATTGTTAGTCTATGGCTTGACTTCTGGTAGTTTCTAAATTATAGATACTTAGTTAGGAGTGGGCAATATTGTGATAAATATTGTATGTACAAAATCTACATTAGCCTTATACTCCAGTAGAGGGAAGACTTATTCTTATGAGTCTGTTTTTGATAGATATTGTCACCATGGAAGCAGTTTTCATTGTACAAAGTTTTGTGTAGATATCACATTAACATACAACCAAAACATAATGCATTATACTAAATAAAAAATATTTTTCTTGCAAGATGTGGTGGCGCATGCCTGTAATCCGAGCAGTCAGGGAGGCAGAGGTAGAGGATCTGTGAGTTCAAGGCCGGCTAGGACTACAAAGTGAGACCAAGACGGTGAAGGCTACATAGTGAAAGCTACCCTGTCTGAAAACAAAACAAAAAAAAAATTTCTCCTCAAAGTTATTACTTTTTCTTTTTCTTAGTTTAAGTAGTCCAATAATACTAGATTTTACTCCATATTTTATAATAGAGTAAGTTATTAGTATAGTTATAATAGTCTTCTGATATTTATAGGTATGTATAAGTTATTTTGTTTCCTTTTAAGTTGTAGTGACAAATAATTCAACTAGAAAGAAACTACTCATTTGAATTTGAAATTAAATTGTGAAAGCTGATTCGCATCACTGTGTGAGTAAATTCAAAGACAGAAAAATTAAATCTAGCATTGAAATGAATACAGACTATAAAAATCTAGTAATATCTTTCAACTAAATACTGCTTGGCAGTAGAATTTCCACTTTCTTTTCTCTCCTCTAAGTTTTATGTTTCAGTTGACATTGCCTGGCACCCTTATTCTTCTCCTCTAAAGCCAATTTTCTGATGGCAATTTCATGGCATTAATGGCTCGAGAGAAACTAACTCATTGCAATAAAATTAGAATTAAATTTTAGCTGTCTCACAATAGTTTTTGATACTTGTCTGATAACTTATTTCACTCCACCAATGTGTTTTCTTAAAACTTAACAAGTATTTAATTTTTTTTCATTTGGCACAAATCTGATTACAATTGGCCATGAGTCCTTGTCTTATCCCTTTCACATGTTCAAGTAATGTCCACTTTCAGGCCATCTTTGCAGTTAGTTTCTCAGCATTATTTCATCCAGACATGACTAAAATACAACATCAATGTCATACCTAAAAATCTTCCATGCTTTTTAAAACTTGTCTACAATAGGATATACAATAACCCTAATAACTCTTTAAAACCACTCCATAGAGAGAGCTATACCCATTTCACTTTCCATGGTATAATTATCAACAAATACTTTATTTCCTATTAATATACTGTGTATATTATCATTTATTTTTCTTTTTTGCTAAATTTTTCCCATCATAAAATATATTCTCTACACAGATTTTATCAGTGTTAAAAATAATTCTTAATATACAATAAAAACTCAAGAAAGACTTTCTTAGTAATTGGATTATGAATAAACCTAATCAAGCCTAATTTTGTTTTGCCATCCACATGTGTCTATTTCCTCCTCCTGTGGAGATCTGCGACAAAGGTAGAACTCTGGCATATCCAGATAGCCAACTGAGCTTAGTCTATTGCTGGGCAGTGGTGCCGCATGCCTCTACTGCCAGCACTTGGGAGGCAAAAGCAGGCAGATCACTGTGAGTTCAAGGCCAGCCTGGTCTACAAAGCAAGTCCAGGATAGTCAAGACTACACAGAGAAAACATGTCTCAAAAGAAATAGCAAACAAACAAACACACAAAGATGGACTCCCTTCCTCAGTGGGGTTCTCACTTTCACTAGGGAACCCCAGATCTTATAAGGAGCATCACATAGCCCTCAGGAAAGAAACCAGGCCCAACCTTTTCCTGATAGAACCTGGTCAGCAAGCACCTAAGGATTCCAGGAAATAACCCACCCTATACTAAAGAAACACTAGCCTTCAGCAAATGACCTTAGTGTACCTGGAAGGTCTTCCTCAACCATAGAATAACTAAATACTGTGTTTTCCTTCTTGTGGTAAGACCCCAAGTTACTTCATGTAAATGAGGGACTGTACCACTGCATTTAAATCAAGTGTCCAGGAAATTTCTAGCCCTAGGGAATCAGACACATTTCAAGCATTCACCTACAAACTCCTCCCCACTGGCCACAGTTTATAAATAAAGGTTGGTTGGATTGTTCCCTCCTTCTCCTGTCATGATCCCACCATGATCTACTGAGCCTCATCATTTATTCTTGGAAAAAAAATCTCCAATGTAGACCTGGGGCTTGACTGGCAGTCAAGGCAGATAAGTCAGCAGTGGAGAGTTGCCTTGGCAGGCACTGAAGCCTGTTCAATTGCAGCTAGCTCAGTGCTGACCGCTGGCTAAGCACTGCCACTGGGTCTGTCTATCACTGGACCTGGCTGCCTGTGGTTTCTAGAGTCTGCCCATGCAAGGACTAAACTAATGCCATGTTCTGTATGCTCTGTTGTAAGGACAAAATCAATGCCATATTCTAGATGTAATGTATATTCTGCGATTAATAATGGTCTGTACGAGAACTTGTCCCCTAGGTGACCCTTCTCCCTGCATTCTGGGAAAAACACATACCAGCAATCCCCAGGAACTTCCACCAGAGTGATTACATATAATTAGATCCCAATGTTTATCCCTCTGGGATAAAGAGACTTCCCCTGAAGATCCAACCCCCACCCAACCTGCCTGAAGATCAACATTCCTGAGACCTACAACTTCCCTGAAGATCCAGGCCCCACCCAACCAGCCCAAAGATCAACATTCCTGGGACCCACAACTCCCCCTTCAGCCACTTCTCCCCACCTCACCCCCCACCCCCCACCCCCCCCCCACTCCCCTACCCCCGCCGCTTCCCTTTATAAGCCCATTGCCGTTGGAGTTCGGGGTCACTCTCCTATCCTGCTTTGTCAGGAAGGGTTGTGATCCGAAGCTCTGAGCCCCTTATACAAGACCTGTGTTTGTTGCATCGGTATTGTGTCCTTGGGGGTCTTGGGGGGGGGGTCTTGTGATCTGGGTGATCTCAGTATTACACTGAGCGATCTCGGTATTACACTGTAACTAATGCCATGGTCTGTATATTCTGTGACAACTTGTTCTCGAGGTAACCCTTACTTCTTCCTGCATTCCGGAAATGACCACCACCATATACTGCTCTAAACTTCGCCTCCAGCAGACACCAGAAACTTCCTCGCCCCCCCCCCGCGCCCCCGCAGGGGATTAGATATAATCAGCTCCCAATTTCCTCTGAGATAAAAAAAATCTTTCCCTTGTGATTTTGCTTCAACCCAACACACCTGAAGGTCAACATTCCTGTGACCCACAACTCCCTGTATAAACACTTTATCCTTGAAGCTCTGCACCACTCTTCTACTCTGCTGTGTCGGGAAGGCTTTTGGCCCAAGCTTTATCCCATAGTAAAGGACCTTGTGTGTATTTCATCAGTATCGAGTCCTGGTGGTCTTTTGGAGGTCTCATGATATGGGCACAACACCCACTTCCTCTGCTGTGCTTTGCATGACAGCTTAACAAAGGGCTATAACACTTTTGGTATCTTCACAAGCTTATTAAGCTCCTGAGTCTCCACTGCTGTCTGGTACCAGCAGTCTCTAACAGAGCTAGCTAATTGTAACACTCAGTGGAAAACTTATTTTCTACCTCTATCCTACTGCACCCCACTTCAAGTAAGACCAGGAACATCTGTTAGTGCATGGACTTCATCCTAAAGTACTTTAGAAGTTCCTAAGATAGAAATGGGACCAAGAAGAGACTTGATACCCTATGAGCATATACAGGGGGAAGAGGTCCCCCTCATTCACAGTCATAGGGGAGGGGAGTAAGGGGAAAGTGGGAGGCAGGGAGGACTGGGAGGACACAAGTGATGGGATAAAAATTTAGATGTAATATGAATAAATTAATAAAAACTATTGGGAAAAAAAAAGAAATGGGAATTTTGATCTCCTGGTCTGTCTGTTTATTTTCTGCTGGAAGATAGCATTGCCTGGACCTGCCCACCAGAAGTAGAACTCAAGCCACACACTTGAAGGACTACCTCCAAATAAGTTTAAAAGAAAGAAAGAAACAAACAAACAAACACAAACCAAAACACATTATTTTTTAAAATCATCTTACTATAATACCATCTCTTGTTATAGAAAGAAACACTGTCTTCTTCTTCTTCCAAGATAATGTACGATTCAAACTTCAGTAATGCTAGTCTAAAACACTAACTTTGTTAGACTCACAGAAGGAGAGAACATTCCCTTTGACTATTACAATAAAGCTAAGCTTCCAGTTCTGTGCATCTTACAATTCAGTGCATATAAGAAACTGCGGGTACTTCATAGGGGTACTTAGCAAGTGGAGCAGGGGTGTCCCTGACATGGACTCTGTTGCTTGCTTGTGGGTCAATTTCCCCTGGCTGGGCTGCCCTTGACTGGCCTCAGCGGAAGAAGTATCGCTTAGTCCTCATTCAACTTGATGTTCTGGGTTGGGTTGCTATGAAGGGCTCCCCTTTTCTGAGGAGAAGTAGGCAAGGGGATTCGGGGTGGGACTGGAAGGGGAGAAAGTGTTACAATTGAGATATAAAATGAATAAAGAAATAAATCAAAAAAATAAGATCTTAATGACAGTTAAAAGGAAAGGAAAAGAGAAAAAAACTTTTGGCAGTTGTTGGCTAGTGGGGAAGGAAGAGTCAGTTTTACCAAGTGATACAGTCCCTAAGACGTGAGTCATGTTCCTGGAGATGGCCGTATTGCCATGAAGACACAGGCAGCTCTAAGTGGATTCAATGGCATTTATTTCTTAGTCTATTATTGTTTTTCTTTATTTAAAATCCCATACAATATACCTCATCAATTTGTTAATCTTTCTTAACTCTTAGCAGATCACTTCCCCAACTTGCTGCATATAACTTTATGTTCTGTCTACCATATCCTCTCCAAAAGCACCCAAATAAACATGAGTTCTAGGGAACATGAAGTTGGGATGGAAATTAATAGAGAAGAGAGAGAGAGAAGAAAATGGAGGAGAGGGAATGGGGGCCGTGTATTTGATCAAAACATATTATACCCATATTCATTTTTCAAACAATAAGCATGAATATATGCTGATGCTTCTTAATTTCCAAAGTTTTATGCTTTTTGAAAGTGAAGACAATGCACCAAAATAGGAAAGATGTTTTCTTCAAGGCTTCCAAGTGCAAATAGACAAAACACTAAGAATGTAACCTTTATATAATTTCCTGATTGTGTCATGCTTCTTCTTGCTCTAAGTAATTTATTGTATATATGTATAATAATATAAATGTATATTTTAAAAATAAATCAAAAAGAAAATAAAAAAAGAAAGTAAAGATAATTCTCATTTATTCAAATTATTTCTTTGTTACATTCTAATTTAAAAAGTTTGGTTTTGGTTACCTTACTCAGGAAGATTTTTTTTTCTAGTTCCAACTATTTCACTACATATTTCATAATGCCATTGTTTTTAATGGCTGAGTAACACACCATTGTGTAAGTGGACCATATCATCTCATCCTGAGTGAGGTAACCCAGATTCAGAAGGACAAACCTTAGGTATGGACTCACTAATAAATGGACATTAGTCATAAAGTACAGGATAACCATGCTACAAACAACAGACTCAAAGAAGCTAAGTAAGAAAAAGGAACCAAGGTACTTGAATATCAGTGAGAAAGGGAAGTAGACCAGACATAGGGGTAGATGGAAGGAGAGAACTAGGTTGGGGAGGAGCTTGGGATGGGAACAGGAGGAAAGAGGTAGTGGTAGGACAGAGCGAGAGAGTTATGGGAGAGACAACAAATGGGGTAAAATCCATCACTAGGATGAGCTACCAAAATGGAATCTCCCAGGAAGCTATTAAGGAAATCCTAGCTAAGACTCCTAGCAAAGATGGATATGGAGCCTCAACCAACAATCTCCTGTAACCAGGCAAGTCTTCCTCCATTGGTGGGATTAGGACATGAGCCTACCTGCAATCTGTCCTGCTTGCAAGATGTGCAGGGCTAAAAGATAGAGTAGAATTTGAGGAAAGGGCCAACCAATGACTGGCCCAGCTTGAGATCCATGTCATGAGAAAGAGCTTACCTAGACACTATTAGTGATATTCTGTATTACTTGCAGGTAGGAACCTGTCATAACTGTAATCAGAGAGGCTTCCTGGAACAACACATGGAAACTGATACAGAGACTGACAAGCAAATATTAAGTGGAGTTTAGGAGATCCTGTGAAAAGGGGGAGGAAGGGTTACAGGAGCCAGAGGGGTCAAGGACACCTCAAGAAAACCTGCAAAACCTGCAAAATCAAGTAACCTATGCTCCTAGGGCCTCAGAGGGACTGAACTGCCAACTAGAGAGCATGAATGGGATGCACCAAGGTCCTCTGTATATATGTAGGAGTTGTGCAGCTGGGTCCTCAGGTAGGACTCCTAAAGCAGGAGCAGGGGCTGTCTCTGACTACATTGCCTGTCTTTGGATCCCTCTCCGATAACTGAGCTGCCTTATCCAACCTCAACAGAAGAAGATGTGCCTGTTTTGATATGTTAAGGCTGCTAGAGAGGCCTCCCCTTTTCTAAGGAGAAAGGGAGGAGAGATGGATGTAGTGGGAAGGGAGGTGACAGCAAGAAACTGGGAAGAGAGGAGGATTAAGAAACTGCAATTGGGATGTAAAGTAAATGCATAACTAAAAGAATATAAACAAGGTTATTCTTAGATTTTCTTTGAAGTAAGGAAGGAGTTCAGAAATGTCATTTACAGTTCTAAGATTTTGTTTATTTTTAAATTACAGTGGAATATCTATTGATTTGTGAAGGTCAAAAGGAAGTTAAATTCAATTTGTGAAAAGAAAATAATTAAGTTAGAAACTATTTTATCTCTAAATCCTTCTTATTAAAACAAACTCAAGTCTATATTTAGTAATTTTATGTGTGCTAATTCAATGAGTCATCCTTTAGTTCATAAAACCACTCTGAAAGTACGTAATGGCTCCTAAGAACTGTACTTAATAATACAGGCAATACCCTGCCCAAATTATTACAGGTTAGATAACAATAAATTAATCATATTTTATTAAATATTCAGTCAATAAAAGGGGAGTTATCCATATGTGCCACTTTCAAAATTGTTGCAAGACACGAATAGTTGAAATTACGTCACTCCGTCACCTGTGACTGTGACATATTGACTATTTGGAGATAAAAGCTTTTAAAACATCAAATCTGAAAAGAACACTCTGGCACTCTGGACAGAAATCCTCATGTGAGAACCATTTTCCATATAGTACAAGAATAGAAATGCTCTAGCAAGAGAAGAAGCCAGAGATGGAAAAAAAATCTGCAAACAGATTCTTACATTTCTTTAAATTCTTTGTACATTTTAGCTGTTTTCCCACTATTTTCTCTTTTTATTTAATCCAGTATGTAAATTACGAAGGACTCACTACTACTTTTCTCTTCTATTTCATTACAGAGTCTTTCTTATTGCATATCAATTACATTGATCCATGTACTTTTCTACTGACAACCTATTTTATACCATAATTATTTCAGATCTAGGGTAACATACTAGGAGAGAGAATGCAAAGTTTATGTCTCTTACACCACTATACAAAAAATACTAAGTGTTTGAAGTTTACAGCCTGTATTGTCCTTGGCTGATGCCATAGTTTGAGCGGGACCCCTGGGCCCTAATCTGCCTATAATAATGTTCTACTTGTAGGTTTCTAGGACCTTCTGGATTCTTCTACTTTGCTATTCTCCCATGCTTCTCTCATCTAGAGTCCCAATAGGATGTCCTCCCCTCTGTCCCAGTTTCCTGGTAAGTGAAGACTTTCATGGGCCATGTCGCTTGGGCTAGTATGCAGATACAAGTGAGTATATACCTTTTGAGTCTTTCTGCTTCTGGGTTAACTCACTCATTATGATCATTTCTAGTTCAATCCATTTGTCTACAAATTTCGGGAATTCCTTGTTTTTAATAGCTGAGTAATATTCCATAGTGTAAATGTACCACAGTTTCTTTATCCATTCTTCTACTGAGGGACACTTAGGCTGTTTCTATGATCTGGCTATTATGAATAAGGCTGCTCTGAACATGTATTCAATACTGAGGAAGGATGAAGAGTAAATAAAAGATGATGAGGAGGGATAGAAGAGGAAATCAGGAAGTGAAATATAAATGCACGTATGTATGTTTGATTACAGTTCATCATTTAATGACATAAATTTTTAGTGAAGTGTGGATTACCATGCTTTGTCTACCCTACACGCTGAGAATTATACTTTATAAAAGTCTTTTATATTTATTTCAAAATTTTGTTAATTTAATTTTAGAAGTTTAAGTGAGCAATGTGTTCCAACCTTGGGATGGGATGAAGTTGGTCTTTTAAATTTTTATGCCAAAACTCAAACAAAACCAAACAAGCAAACAAACAAATCCCACTGAACAACTAGCAGCACATCGATAAATTACATCAGAGAACAGTAGGAATGGACAGTCTCCAAATGATGCTTTCACTGACTTTCTGGATCTTGAAAGAATTTACATTCAAATACATATTCATATGTTGGTTATTAAAAACAAACTCTGATTAAGGAATATGTTAAAGTTGATGCAATTCTTAATTCACCACTTTTTTTTTTTAAACAGCTTAGAATGGTCAGCTTCCTAAGAACCTAGGCAAGTAATTAAAAATTGATCTTCAATTATGGCTTTTTCTCTTTCAAAATAACTAATGTTACTTCCTTAGACACAAATGGAAATATTTCAGTTAACTACTACCTTCAAACTGACAGAAATCAATAGGAAATAATGAATCAATCTTTTCATTTCTCTCTGTCTGTCTCTCTACTATATTTTCTAAAGAAGTATCAATAATTGTGTAATAAAATTGCAATGAAGTGTCTGAATAAGTCATTTTGATTGCCTAACCAGCATGCATTTCCCTATGTAACTTTGAGCTTTGGGGATTCTGTCCAGGTATTCTGCATTTTTTCTAAGGATAGAATTTATATTGCCCTTTTGCTATTTTTTATTAGTAACAACATAAGGCTATTTGTAGCGTACTTTTAAATATTATAAATTCATAAATTTCCACTATGATAAAATTATATAATTTCTTAAAACAGCATATCATTTCTAAAGGCAGTTAAAGTGTTGTATTAGTCAGGCTTGTCATTGCATGACAAATACTTTAGAGGCTGCAGTTAAACTGAAAAAAAAATATTTGGCTTATGGCTATCGTGTATGGTCAAGCAGATCCATTCCTTCTGGACTTGGGATGAGTCAGAATGTCATAGCAGAATGATGCGGCAAAGCAAAAGTGCTTTCTTCTGGTGCCCAGGAAGAATAAAATATCAGAAAGGTGCTCAGAACAGGGCAGAACTCCCAAAACTTGCTCTACATTTCTGATTAGGCCTGACCTCCCAACAGGTATAATCCTACAATATTGCCAGCAAACTATTAACCCATCACTGTTTAAGTAAGAACTCTAAAGACAGAGTCTTTAACATATAATCTTTGGGGGGGGGGGGAACATATTAAATGCATAGCAAAACTTCATAGTGATTCATGCTGTGCTCTTTACCAATATTAGTAAATACGATTCTTATATAGATATATATTTATTTTTATGTATTGGATTGCTCTGTCTGCACTCCAGAATGAGGCATCAGATCCCATTATAGATGGTTGTGAGATGACATGTGGATATGTGGATGCTGGGTATTGAACTTGGGACCTCTGGAAATGCATCCATTGCTCTTAACTGCTGAGCCATCTCTTTAGCCACAGTAAACTCAAATTTCAATAAGTACATTTTAAATATTTTTAATTGATCTCTTTTTATCTGTCTCATCATATCTTTTGAGGAAAAGATTTTAATTTTGATTAATAATTTATTGATAAATACTTTCATCATTTCATAATAATTTTATAGTTTTAAATTTTTATTTCAATATAATAACCTAATATTAAATAAAAAGTGTTTTTCTTATTATGTATATATACATATAAATATATGATATTTCTTTTTAAAATACATTTTAGTTACAATTTAATTCCTTTTCATATCTCCTTCCCTTACCTACAAGCCTTCCTAGACCTTCCCTCACTCTTTCTCATATTGACATACTCTTTTTCTTTGATTATTAATGATAGGCCTTTTAAATAAATTAATAAGTCAATGTTATCTTAAAATAATTAAAAGTTAAAAAATTTTCCTAAATATAATTAATGTTTTATTTTTCCAAGGATTAAGATCTCGAAAATAGTGTCAAGATATAGTTAAATCTTAGAAGGTAAAAAGTTTTGATAAATGTAAATCAAGTAGGTTTCAAAAATATACTTTAAAAAATTATTTTACCAAACCACATAACAGTGAAATAATTGTTTTCCTAGATAATAAAATAGTGTATTTTCTAACATTCCATTTTCTTCCAAATTAATTGCTTTTATCATGAAGCTGCCCAAAAGCTAAAAGCAATTACAAATCAGTTCATTCATTTAGTGATTTCTGCGGCTAAAATAACTACTAGCTTTTTATGAAAGTATTAAGTTCTGTTTCAAATACCAGGAAAACTAAATTCTGCAGTCCAAAACATTCTTACGGCATTAGGATCATAATTTATTTTAAGGAAATAGCAATATCCTATAATTATTCCAAACTCTTAAAAAAAGAACATTTCTAGTGAAATTTTTCAAATTTTCATTTTAGCATATACTCCCTTCTCCAAATTGTAGTGTTTCTTTACTCTGGTATTACTGTTACCTACATCTTGTCTTCTGTACTTCATACCATACTAATTTTTTTAGTAATAAAGCATTAGTAATTGTATAAAGTCCATTAAATAAAACATTTGAAGCAATTCATGCCTTGATCACTTTTTTGTTGGTCAATTGGGGATTTCATTTAACTTTTGAGAGTTTAGTTATTGCATTGGAAAAAAATGGCTTTCTTTTACTTTAGATAAATGTATAGTGTATATTATTACATGTACTTATTTTAATATGGTAGTTCTAAACTATTTAACAACAAGTATTAGGTTTGATTTTTTACATAATAAAACAAAAGAAAAAGATCCAAGGATGTTTGGAGCCATCAGTATCATTAGAAATACAAGCAACTGGAAACATGAAAATGAAATATTTGCACCAACTTGTAGCTCCACTTGTACTGATATACTCTGCTAATACATTCTGTGTTGCTATATATTGTTCATATCTTTTCAAACTGGTATTTTTATTATCCCTTTTTAAAAGTACGATAAAGTTAAATTTAAACATATTACTAATTAAAAAGTAAAATGGTATTGATCTCTAATTTCAAAGAACTAATACTTTTCTGGTTTTAAACTTAGGATGTTATATTATTCTTAAAACTCTGTACTATTTATTTACAGTTAAAATATTTTTAATTAAATCTGTGCTTCTTTTTTTTTTTTTCATGTTTTCTTTGAGACAGCTTTATTTGTCTCGCTTTAAGTAAATTAGACAAAAGTCCCAACAACTGAATTTCTTTACTTTTCAGTTCAGTCTCACCCTCCGAAAGTCTCTAATTTTCTTTCAATAATAATTATTTGTCTTGTCCAAGAGCTTTTTACTACAGTTACGTCACACTTATTGATGGCTGTACATGAAATCACATCAGTGTGTAGCATGCAGTGTAGTCAATGGGTACAATTGATTATTAGTATCTGCTTAAATGAAAGCAAAGGCATAATATTTAGATGTATAAAAGCACACTATGTTTAAGTTTCCAAATGAATCCTCCACATGCTACCATAAATCATGAGAATGGTGATAACACTTGTCGAAGAAGGTGGCTGTGAATTCCATGTTTAACTTCCATTTTGACTAATGAGAATGGCATTTGTAACTGTCAGACCTTTTTCAACATGAGACAACTTTTCAATAGGAAAAAAAATATTAAAATGGTGCAGTCTCATATCCCTCTTTCTGCTAGGGGTGACTACAACAGTTGCTTTTGGTTTGTCCACCGTGGCGATGAAGGAAAGAGTTGTCCCAACAGTTGAGACTCCATCTTCATATTTTTACTAGGGTCTCAAAAGACCTGTCAAATATGGTAACTATATAAGAGCATTATACCTAACATGGGTCATCCTTCCATAAACCAATGTGTTTTGTGATTGTGAGGGGAAATTTATCTTAATATATGCAGCTAATGAACCGAGACCAGTAATTAAACCCTTGGTGGCTTAATCTCTAACCTGTACATTTCATGGTCGGTGGCTTCGGCTGATGACTCAGGAGCTAAGTATTCTTTTATGAGTATCATACTTAGCTTTACTCTCTTCGTGGCAGTCTGATTTGTGTTATTAAGACATTAAAATCCTTTGATAGTCAAGACTTTGTTTTAAAAAACAAGCTTTTACAAAGTTAAGGAGAAAAAAAAAAGAAATACTGGGATGTCTCCTATTATTGATGAAATGGCAGTTTATGCTTGTCTTAGTTACCTTCCAATTGTGGTACTAACCAAGACTTATAGATTACATGGTTTATTGAGCTTAGTTTCAGAGAAGGAGTCCATGATCCTCATGTCAGCAGGCAGTGATGTGATCCTGGAGTAGTAGATGAGAGATTACATACTGAGATAACAAGCATGAGGCAGAGAGAGGGCAAACTCAGAATAGCCTGTACCTTTTCTTAATTTTTAACTTTTATTATATTATAATTTATTCAGATTACATCCCGAATGTTATTCCCTCACTTGTATCTTCCTATTCCCACCCTCCCTTCTTTTTGTGCCCTATTTGCCTCTCCTATACCTCTGACAGAAGGAGACCTCCTCCCCTACCATATGACCACAGCCTATTGCTCTCACCCAGGTGGCCTGCTGCCCCTTTCTCTGTGTGCCTGAAGGGCCTCTCCACCAAGGTGAAAGGATCAAATCCGGAGCACAAGAGTTCATGTCAGAGGCAGTTCCTGCTCTCTCCACAACTGTAGAGAATGAGTTGCCCATTGGCTAGATCTGAACAGCGGGTCTAGGTTTACTCCATGCATTGTACTTGGTTGATGGGACAGTTTATGCAGGCCCCCTTGGGTCTAAGTACAACAGCCTTGATGGTCTACTTGTGGGACTTCTGAACCATCTGGGCCCTTCCATCCCCCCATTCTTCCAATTTTGAAGACCTCCATGACACACTTGCTCAAATACCTCCCAGTGATTACAAAATAGTTCCACCAACTGGGGATGAAACATACAAATATGTAGCATCCATTCCATTCAAACTACTACAATAATATTGTTAAAGACTCATAAGTCAGAAAACCTTACAATGAAAGATTTGGAGAAATGTTATACAATTACTGAAAAATAATGTTAGACACTCAGCTGGAACTTGGTAAGGTTTAAAGTAGTAAAACAATATTTAAACATTCATATAAATAGTCTTGCCTTTTTCTTAAATGAGAGACTTATCTTAACCTTGCAAATAAAAGCTAACACAGTTTGTCAGAAATTTAAATAGAAAGTACATTAAATTTGATGAAATGATCATATTAAGCCCTAAGAAATGAGAATTTTAGAGCTTTTTCTAAGAATCAATAAAAGTGCAAGCTGCATATGTAGTGGAAAACATCACTTCTTAATTAGAAAGTTAGATATTCAAGTAATGAAAGATATTAGAGCTTTCTTGTGATATGAACTTCACCTACAGCACATTGATGCAGTTGAGTTTTTCCC
This sequence comes from Acomys minous, assembly GCF_964271855.1. Lineage (NCBI taxonomy): Eukaryota > Metazoa > Chordata > Mammalia > Rodentia > Muridae > Acomys > Acomys minous. Next base: position 46,874,067 of record NC_140499.1, read on the forward strand.
AAAAAGCATATTTTCTGATGACTGTGGCCATTTTTTGCTGATTATAGTAGCATCCAGCTGAGAAACATAATTGTGAATACTGTACTATATTGTGCATTTAATTTGTAAGTTGCAAGTTTTGTGGATAAATATTATTATTGAGAAGTTAATGTGGTACAGTCATTATGATGCCCGCTGTATTTAGATTATGGTTAATGAAGCCAAAAATCAGTAAATTGATTCAAGTTAGAAAAAAAAGTTATTTGTAAAGACAGAAGTGAAGCCTTCATGACATTTCTGTAGTCATTCCTTCATTCTTTTCCCTCATGCTGAGCAAGTAGCATGATGATCTACCACTTGTGAATAATTTTCAGTATCATTTGTTATGAAACAAATTATTTTTTTGTAAAATTCATACAGAAAAGCTCATATCCCTATGTCTAAGGTTAGAACTTCTAAAGAAGTCATTAAAACTAAGTGAGGTCACAAGTTACATTTATTCACCTACCAATCCTTACTTTAAAAAAAAAATCAAGTAGGGTGCATAACAGATAAAAAAAATCTGAGTACAAAGATGCTACCTGAAGTGAACCCTGATAGCATTTTACTATTTTATACTCCTAAGCTCTATAATTATAGTAAATGAATTTCTGTGCTTTAAATCACCCAGTGTGAGGTATCAAAGTGTGCGGTAATGACTACCAACGATGACTAATCACAACTCTGAATGTGTCTACGAGGACTCCATTATTACCTAATCAATGTGATTTCTTCTCTGCTTTAGTTAATGTAATAAAAAAAAATGTTGTGTTCTTTAAACCAGCACTACAGTGCAGTAATGATGGATGGCTGGATATGCTGGATGTGGATAGTTAAAAGGACTTGGCTCATCTCTTTCTCTGATATGCAAATAGTAAAAAAAAAACTTATAGAAATTAAACTTAAATGGGATCATCATCTCTTGGAAGCCGAGAACGCTACAATAGATGGATCAGAGTTATAACCCACCCACCGCTGAGGTCCCACACTGAATTCTGATACACCTTTCTTTCAAGTTACTGAGATTGTACCCAAATTGCCACACAATGAAAATTCCAAAACTATGAGGTACCAAAGGCACACTCCCTGGTATTACTACTATCAAGGGAAGTGGCCAGAGCGCACTTAGAAAAATTTATGTATAGCAAAGATACTGTATATGAATGGGATTAGGTAACATAACTTTTAGATTTGTGTTTGACCTAGAAGAGAGGGTGAGGTTCAGGGCTAGGATTTCCTTTAGTAAAGATATTTTATTTCTTATCGATTTGATGGAGTTTCTCTCCATAGTCTGCCCACAGCTCCTCTGCTTATATGTTATCAATTAGCCGAAGTCTAAAGATGATTGTGTTGTGCAAGGAAACCAACAACGGCTTACAACAATTTATGTGTCTCTATCAAAATGATAACACACACACACACACACACACACACACACACACACACACAAACACACACTGTAAAGTAACACTTGCAAATCCAGGAAGTATAAAATGTGAAGGCATTAGCTTCAAGTGCCCCTTTTAGATTATCTTTTAGCATCTGCAGTGCAGTGTGTTTTCTTCAACATTTTTAGCTTTTCTACATTTTACTATCAAACCAATATTTAAATCGTGTTACTTACATCTATCTCTGTTTTCCTATAAACAATTTTGTGAACGGTCATTGTTTCAAAGCAAGAGCATTGTAGATCATAGCGTAAAACATCACATAAAGTTTTCCTTTGTTGTAAATAAACTCGGTGATTTATGACATTGGGTCATTTTAAAGATGTTTATACAGTATCAGCTTATACCACCATATCATCAAACAAAATTATTTCTATCTTTTGGCCATCAACAGTATTCACCAAAGACATCATCTATCACCATTTACTATGTGCCATATTAAAATAAAAATGACTTTTTCCCCCTTCTCGCTCCAAGTAGTTAACATTTTAACTTTGTTGCACTTACTTTCATTCACTTTCTAATATTTATGAATGAAATAGATGTGTAAGTTCAGAAACAAACAGTGAAGAGAAATGGAGAGAAGTCTAAGACATGTTTACAGGCAGTATTTTCCATCAATGGCCACACCTTCAAAAAAAAAGGCCCAAAAAACAAACAAACTAAAAAACTATATATTTCAAATGAGTTCAATGAGCAAACACAAAAACAGTAATGATATATTAAGTGACAAAGGTAAACTGATGAGTTTGTAATTTGTTGTTTCATTGGCCAGAAAATATATCAACTCAACATTTCTCTATGTCAGATAACCTAAACCCTCTGATAAAGTAAAGAGATACTCTATTTTGCAGCTATTTCTCTTTCATGTTGATTTATCTTTCAACATATGCATTGACATTTAAGATATAAAGGCCATTCTTACAGCAACTTTTAGATTTTTCTTAAGGTAATGATTTTCTTAAAAAGGGTTAAAAAATCACATAAAAGGACACATTTTAAAATACAAAACCCATTTGGCTAGTAAAGTATTATTTATTGATTATATAGTACTTTTAAGTAACAAAAGAAACATAGTAGAGCAACATAACAAGTATTCATGTCTTTGCAGTAAAAGTATTATTTTATTTTAATTACAAGTATGTGTGTCTGTATTAAGTGTATGTATGTGAAGGAGGAAAGCAGAGGAATGAAATCCTCATGGGTATGAATTGCAGTTATGGAGCTCCCCATATAGATTCTGTGAGGTGAACTCGGTCCTGTCCAAGTGTGGTACATACCCTTAATTATATAGCCATCTCTCTAGTTTCATACTTTATGTCATTAACAAGCAAACATAAAACTTATGATTATCTCTTAATTTGTGAATTATCAAACCGTAATTGCGCATTCAAAAATTAAATCTGCAGCTATTTTATATTAAACAATGTATATATGATTCTGAATATGTTCATTAAAATAAAATAATGATAAGTACTATACAATGAAATACTCTTTAAATACTGTTAAAGTATTTTAAATATTTACAGTGTGCATGCGTGTGTCTGTGTGTCCAATCATATGCATGACATGGCCTGGGAGGATTTCAGGGTTCAATATTTCCAGACTCTGTTCCTTCATTTCACCTTAGTTCTGAGGCAAATCATTGCTACTTTAATATGTGCTTAAGCTAGGCAAGCTTCCCTATGCAGATTCTGGCAGGTTCTTGGGACTCAACCTTCCAACTCAAAAAATGCTGAGATGACGGATGCCAGCCAGCATATTCAGCTTTATGTTTGGATTACAGAAATTAAAGTCAGATCAAGAATCATGCTCAAATTAGATGGACAATTTTTTGTTTTAGGAATATGATTATGTAGAAAGTAGTGTTGAAAGACAGATGCATTCCAAGAGTGGCAATCGCGTACTGTTCTGCAGGTGGAATTGGAGCAGTCCTCTCTGTAGTTAGCAGTGTGACAGTGCCCACAAACTCTCTTGGCATGTCAAAGGCAAATGTAGTCTGATTTTACAAAACTCACAGGATTTGTGTTCTCCCATGCTAGATTGTACCATATATGTCTCTTTTAAAAAATAATGTTTTGAGACAGAGCTTTGTCCTATAACCACTAATTTATCAATTCTGACTATGCAATCTAGAATGGCTCTGAATTTGTGGTGCTCTTTCTATCTCTACCTCATCTGTGCTGGGAATACAGTGCCACCAGTCTGAGATCTTCAAAGGAAAAAAAAAATGAGTCCTTGACTACCAAGCCCCTAAAATGATACTAAATTCTGTTCACTTACATTACAGGTACAGCAGAGGTCATCTTTGAGTAAATTCAGTTTAGATAATTTGATATTTTATTAAGTTATCCTTTAAAGAAACCAAAGGATATAATTTTATTAGAGTTGATATGGCACTACTTATTTTACTAAGTTATTTTCAAAAATATTCCACATCATATCGACATTATAAGATACATTGAAAAGGGTTCTTTTAAGCTTGCCTTAAAAATTCAACTTGATAATTCATTAGGGTATTAGTCCTCATGTCTGTATATTATGTATTAAAACAGTTCATATTAGTGTGAGAAACCATGTACTATATCTCATATGAGTTCATAGGCCCTATTTCTTAGTTATATTACCTATAGATGCCATTGTAGTATTATAATTTAATTATGCGTCTATTTTGTATTTACTTTTGTGTATATGTACATGTTTCTATTCCCATGTTTTGAATTTAAATCACTTTTATTATATCTGTAAAAATTAAGTTTAATGGAGACAGAAGTTAATAGATTATGTTAATAATCATGATCAGATTACTTCATAATTAAAAAAGAACGTTAGTATACACAGTATTTTTTATTTTAAAAGGAAAATCAAACTGAGTGTCATGGTGCTTTTTTATGTTATTCTGAAAGTAGAATTACTAGAAATTGTTTGGGTATGTCTTACACGTGTGCGCGTATGTGTGTGTGTGTGTATGTTTTGTACCAATCCAAACTGTTTGTATTCATAAATATAGCACATGGAATGCCATTAAAATTTGTAATTTCTAGGTGTCAATAAAAAAGAAATAGTAAAACCTTTGAATTTTGATCATTAAATGCTTCATATTATTGAATAAAAGATTGAAATCTGGGGGTCGATAAACTCAAGATTTTAAAATAAAACTGAAATTAATAGAGATTAAACTATTTTGAATGCTATTTAAGATGTTCAGACCTCAGAGGTAGAGCATCTGTAATATGCTATTTATTCATCTCACATACCCTATTGATAGATGGTTATTCATGAGAAATTTTGTACAATGATCATCCATTTTACTTTTAGAGCAAGTTTTGTATTGTTGAAAAGTTTTCATTAATTTTGCATCTTAAAGCAATAGAAATATATTATATCCAGTTTTCATGGGATACGATTTAAATACAAATTAACTGATTGTCATCAAGATGAAACAGATGGTTAGACAGACCTTAATATCACATGTGTCTCTGGTATTGTTTTAAACTTACATGGTTAAAATAATTATTTCCCTCTCAACATTAGTACTGGCATCATTTTTTATTAATTATGTTTACCAAAGGAACCATGTAAGATGCCAAGAATTTTCTGTGTGATCTTCTCCCTAGATTTGCAGAATGCTTGGCAGTTTATTACTTTTGGAGCCCAGTAAAAGTAGGGTCTTGATGCCTTTCTGTGTTTTAAAGGACTATTACACTCCTGATTGAGCCAAATACACCAAGGAAATTCTCTCTGTTATTAACATAAAAAGTGATCAATTAAGAATATAGTCAATAAAATGAAGTCCCACAAAATCAGATGGAAAATAAACCTATGGCACAGGGAGCACATGACTGCCATAAAAGTGATAGGGTGTAGGCACAAGGTTATTGTGTAATTCAAATGCTGATTTCTCTACCCCTCGTATCTGGTTGCAATCCTTGTTCTGACAATGTTGTGTAACCATTGTTCCACAGTTGTCCCATGGTATGCCAATAAAGCAGCTTACAGTCAATCACTGAGCAGGGAGAGAATAGGGCTGGACTTAATGCCATCCAGAGGAGGAGGGGTCAGAGGAAGAAGGAGGAGATTGAAGCATGGCATAGGTCCAAGACACATCAGGAGGAGGAGCTGGAGTGTGAGCAGGAAAGCTACAAAGTACCAGTATGTCTGGGATAGACGCTGGGAGGAAATCAGATTAGCTTAGAGGGTTAAGAATAGAGCAATAATTAAATAAAAGAAGAACAGAGCAATAACTTCTCTGTTATTGTGTTGTGAAGCTTACTATTAAACAAATATATAAGAGTCTCAATTATTTGTGTGATAGCTGGATGTCGAGAGAAACTGAGAAACTAAACACACAGTTCAGGGACAAATGCCTATATTATATTATATTGATAATTGGTCCTTTGATATAGCATCTCAGGCATAGACCTTGCAAGTGGTGAAAATTTATCCGTTCTGTAAAAAAAATTGCCTGTGATGTGTCAATATATGTAAATAGTCTTTTAAATTTCTATACAGGTTAAATGATCTAGCTCCACATTTTCCCCTATTTTATGGAGAACACATTCAAAATCCCTTTTTCCTACAAAACACACCAAAATGAAAAAACAAATCTTATCCTTAAAACTTCAGTCAACAAAACCATACGACCATACATTTTTATTTTTTAAAAGCCTAAGCTGTGGTACTTGTTATTACAGTTACAGAAGTAGAACAAAAATGCAAATTTAGCACATGCCTAATAGAGGCAATGAATGGTTAAATACATCAAGTGATGGTAACTTTTATAAATGTCACATGTCAATGTTTGTATAGAAAACTAGTATTGTTTCATAGTGCAGAAATTTCTACCTTTGACCTTCCTACTTTGAAACACTTAAAGAATTTTTTTCAAGGATCTATGAGTTTACCTACTAGAAAAGTGTAGCTATTTATGTCCTGCAAAGCACAAATTTTATGCTGGATTAGTTGTATATACTTGTTTTACATTTTCTGTAAAACATTGATCTACTTAACTTTAAAAAATACTTGGATATTTTTATAATCTGTATCATGTATCAAATAGAAAAAAATTACTATACTAGATTCCCCACATAATACTGAAACTATATAAAGCTGTCAGCCAAAACTGGTACATACTTGCCTTTAACAATGCAAATGAATTCAATTATCTTCAAATTCTTATATGTATAACTAGTTTCTGCTGATTCAATCAAAACTTTTATTGGATATAAATTTGTTTCTAAATTATTCCTATTAATTAACTATCAATAGCTATTATTTTATTTTCTCCATTTTATCTTTTTAATTATGGGATTTATTGTGGCATTCTTACATTTGAATCAAATTATTTTGTTCTTATCCACCACCTACCACACATCTATTATTGCACTTCCTGTCCATTTTCCTTTTTCCATATTACTTAATAAATAAGAAAATAATATTTAAAAATAAAGAGCTAATTTTGAATAATGTCATTTTCTTTTAAATTCATTCTCAGTTTTTACATTCTTATTTTTTACATTTTTATGACAATACTACTCCCATACCCAGTAAAGTTTGCCTTCTGTGAGACCTCCTGTTGCAGAGAACAATTTGTACATTCAGTGATAGTCAAGGCTACAGAGTCCAGCTTTGGTTATATAATGAATCCATTGCCCTACATGTATACACAATTTGAAAGTATATAGTTATTGTTTACACTGACATATAATATATCTGTTGGAAACTTTAAAAATTATTTTCATTTTATTTCTTTGTTTACATATACATTTATATTATTACACACATATATAATAAACTACCTACAGCAAGAAGACTCCACAAAACAATCAGGAATAATATAAATGTAACATTCATAGTGATTTGGCTATTTGTATTTAGCAGCCATACAAAGAGAACATCTTTTCTATCTTGGTGCGTCTAAAATTCTGAATGTAAATCAATATCTATTATAGCTCATCATTATCAACTTAAAACATCATTCTAGATGTAAAAACATCTTAACCTCAAAACAAGAAAGCTTAATTGTAAAACTAACTATCTGGTCTTCAAACCATCAGAGACTTGAGAAACAATAAAGTCAAATAATTGGGGAGACAGAAAGTGCAGGAAAGCGGCTTCCAAAATGCGAAAATGACAGGAACAGTTTGATGCCTGACAAGTCACCTATAACTCTCCATAACGTTGGAGCATCATACTCAGCCTTCTGGCCCATTATATTTGACAGACATATTTGTGAGGCAGGAACTATTGAGGACTTGTTTACCCTGTCTTGGTAGAGTTTGGCCATTGACTCTGTCTGCATCCAAGCTTGCCAGAAACTTTTTAAGAAATTTTGTCTTCCCATCATCATAGGGAGGAGAAATAAAGATGAACTTAAGATGGTAGGGAATTATAAAGTCTGTTTTATTTTTATTCTTTCTTCAAATATCTAATAAATGTATTTCTGTTCACTTGTTTCCTTGGTGTGAATTAAAACATGCCAGGTCACTGAATTATTTTTTAAAAGGGACAATAAGACTGCTAACCAATATATGAATAAACTAAATGGAGTGACAGGGTGCTTTCAATAGACTACTGAACGCTCAGTGGTGTTTTCTATTCCCCTTCCCACCCTGAGCAAACTTCTATCACAGTACCACATCTAGGCAGTCCAGTGCAGAAAAAGAAAGAGATGTAGGAAAAACTAAGGATGGAATATGCACATGTTTTGGAATATCCTTGTTGTTAGATGATTGAGTGAAATTATACATGAGTGATTACATAATTAATTTAATATTTCTAGATATATTTTGGCTTTTTATTATAATTCTTAAAAATTATTTCAATTATGAAGCATGATTTTCTTTTTTTTTTCTTTTGATTAAAATCAAATTTCAGAGCTTTGGAAAATCATAGATTACTAACATAAGTACATGAGAAAAATCATAACAGCAGTTACCATATTCATATTCTTCAATGCAAATGGAGAGTATCACGGCGTATAACGTCAGTTAAAGAGATAGACATCTGTATTTCACATATTCTTTTGAAAGAATAAAATTCTATGTGATGCACTTATATTCCATTTATATTCCTAATCATATGATAATTGGGACAAAACTAGAATACTTTTTCTGTTTAGATGATATTTCAATGAAATAGTTTGTCTTGTTGATTCTTAAGGAATTGGATATCACCCTGCATCACTGTTGAGTCATTAGGGTAGCCATCCACTTTGCAGCCCAAAGACAATACTCAGGATCTCAATAATAGTTCCAGAAAGTTCTCTATCTAAAGATTAGTATGGCATCTGCTGGTCAGTTTCAGGAATCTCATAAAAAATGATATATTTCCTCTGTGTTTAATGTTTTCCTGCTTCCTGCTGTCTCCATGGTTACTCAAGAGCTTTGATAATCAGGGCAGAGGCAGAAGGCATCACCTCAATCTGGACCTCGATGGATGCTCAAAGTGGTCAATTTCACTTTCATCTCAGACCTTTCCAATCCCTCTGCCCCCATTGCCTTGAAGATGTCATTACCTTCTTTTTTTTTTTTTTTTCGGAGACAGATCCAGAGATTGATCTTGGGGGCCAACCAGGATGTGGTGACAACCTTTCAACCTTTTCTCTGGTATACCTTCTGCATATGTTTTTGATCTTCTTGGGGTCAAATTTGGGCAACCTGTTGGAAGTGGGTGGTGTGAAATGAACATCCCAACAACCAAATAAAGTATCTCTTTAGGTTCCTCTGAGCTAATGAAAGCGCTCTCCTTACACCACTTGAAAATAATTTCTGGTTTCTTGTATTGATTGCTGATATGGAAACTAAGAGAAGAAATACCAAATATCATGTACTGTGAGAACACATATATCCAAACATACAAAGTATTTACTATTACGACAATATGCATGACTAAGACCTCTCTGTTGTATGGATAAATATTAACTTTATAATTCTTATTATTTTCAGGTTCTCAGATTGATATTCAAAAATGAGGTTAAGCTTCATAAAAATATTACAATTTATTCATAGCTACCAGTTGAAGTGTAGGTGTTAGAGCTAAGACATTTCTCTATTGCATAGCCTTACTGGTCAATAAAGTGTTTCTGTCTGTATCCCAAGAGCTGTGATCCTGTTTTGATGTAGTGTTCTCCTTCTGTTTCAGAATTAATCAAGTTTATAACAATACTCTTAATTTTCCAGCCTTTGAAGCCAGTTTATATTTCTTTTTGCCTTTGTTATAAATATTCAGAGTTTAACACTAACTCAAGTGAAAGAAAGATATTTTATACCTACAATGTAGGAAACTAAACAATTTCTTTACATGCATTTTAGCATCTTTATACAGGCTGTGTTAACAGATTCTAAGACACAAAATAGCTATTGTTGTATGCTGAGGCACAAAGGAAGGAATAGTAAAACAATGAATTTACAGTTGACACATTTTTTATCAATTAACATAGTATATAGATAGACTCATGCTGTAGTTTCAGAAACAATAAAAGACCTTTAAATAAAATTAAATTCATTCAATATAAATAAAGTACATTGTCACTTTTATGAATATGCTAAAGTATAACCCAGGTAACTATGACTTTTATAACCACAAATAGCACCACCTAAAATCTGAATTAGACAACTTTAATTACTAATGTCATAGATGCTGATAAACTCCTTTACTTTTGTCTACGTTTTTAGTCCTGTAGTTTCTGCCTGCGGTTAATTATGGGTATTTTAGCTAATAATGAGCAGACGAAGACATTGGTTGTAATAGTCTACTGAGTATCCTCAGTCATGAAGTAGATCATGACCAGGTCTAAAGAACAAAGACAAGCATGGGGAGAGAATGGGGCAGCTGCTCCTTTTAATTGGCCATACAGATAATATATCTGTGGTTTGGAAATATCAGAAATGGAATATGAAGACAGAAATTCCTGAAAGCTCCTTACAAATGCAATGAAATGTAGTATTTTTAAAACTAAATTTTTTTGTGTTGAAATTATCTAGGGTGGTTTTTCCCTATCCCTACTCTTACTGCAAATAGATTATTTTCTTACACAATACAATCTGATTACAATCTCTGCTTCTTCTGCTTCTCCCGGTACAACACCACAGCCTCTTACATCTGGATCTACTCTCTTCCCATTTCTCATTATAACACATAAGTCTTCTATAAAAAAAACAAATTATAATAATAAGTTTTTAAGCCATTACATTGAAGTTGGACAATGCAAATCAACAGAAGAAAAAAGAGCCCAAGAGGACATACAAGAATCAGAGATCCCATTCATTCCCACACTCATGAGTCCCATAAAAACTCAAAGCTGAGAGGTAAAATACGTACACAGAAGACCTAGTTCAGACTGTTGGAGACTTGGTGCATGCTGCTTCAACTCTGTGAGTTCTTATGGGCTTTTCTCTGTTGATTTAGAGGACAGATATTGTTCTCCAGGTGCTTGCTATGCCCTAAGGCTCTTACACGAATTCTGCCTCTTTTTCAATGGGTTTCCCTGAGCTCTGAGGGGAGTGATTTGATGAAGATATCCTATTTAGACCTTTCTCTCTCTCTCTCTCTCTCTCTCTCTCTCTCTCTCTCTCTCTCTCTCTCTCTCTCTCTCTCACTCAGATTTTTCTGGTTGTGGGTCTGTCTTTGTATTTAGTCCCATCTTCTGCAGGGAAAAAAGCTTCTCTGAAGATGGCTGACTAATCTCTGATGTCTGATTATAGCCAAAAATTATTTGGAGTCATTGTTATCACTGCTTTTTCTTTATTTTTTTAAAAATCAGTACTATTTGGTTTTATCCTGGAGATGTGGTTCTTGGTCTCATAAGCAGAGTCTTGTATGGCTTCCATGTTGAGGAGTGGGTCTTAAGACAAATCAGGCTTTGGATGATTGCTCCCACAACCTTTGTGATACCAATGCACATGCATGTTTTGCAGTCAGGATAGAATGTCGACAAAAGGTTTTGTGGCTGACCTGTCATGTACATTTTCCTTTCGGAAGCCTTCAAAGTACCTTTCTGTTCCAAAGACACGATGACATAAGGGTGAAGGACCTCCATAGGCGCCTGTTGGGCCTCTACACATCAATGAGCTGTGTGGTTGTTGTTTTCAGCAAAGGAACCTTAAAATCAGTTTGTGAGCAACAACTTATCATCTTGGCAACATCTTGGTTTGTCTGTGTAATTCCTTAGGAACCATTCAGCCAACAACTCAATTGGATGTAACTCAGTTCTGAAACTGAAGCAAGAAGCAACGTGGCAGGAAGTGGGGAATTGGGACTCCATGTCCCTCATTATTTGGAGACATTATTAGGATCATACTTCTAATTTTAGGAGATTTCCATGGCCCTAGGTTTCCATATCACTTCTCAAATTCTGCTTTCTCTCTCTACATCCCCCTCTCCCTCCCATTTTGCCCTCCTGTTCCCTTCCCATTTCAGATGAGATTATTTATTTTTTTGGTATCTCTTTTCTTGAGGTCATTATACATTTTGTGTATTAGTCCTCTATAGAGGTGGAAATATTTTTACATTCTACAAATGTCACTTTGTTCAAATGATGATGCCCTTTGTCTTACAGAAGCTACTTAGTTTCATGAAATATAACATTCATTAATTGGTTATTTTAGTGCCTGTGTTATTGGTTCAGAAAGTTTTTCCATTTTGCAATGAGCTCAAGGTTATATTCCACTTTCTCTTCTATCAGGTTTATTGTTTCTGATTTTATGTTGAAGTTTTTAATTCATTTAGAGTTCAGTTTTTTTTGGGGGGGGGTTGCTTGTTTGTTTGTTTGGTTGGTTGGTTAGATTTGTTGTTGTTGTTGTTGTTTTCTTTTCCCATAGGGTAAGTATGCATCTATTTACATTCGTTTGTTTGTTTGTTTGGTTGGTTGGTTGGTTAGGTTTGTTGTTGTTGTCATTGTTTTCTTTTCCCATAGGGTAAGTATGCATCTATTTGCATTCTTTTTTTGTTTGTTTGTTTGGTTGGTTGGTTGTCACACCTCGCTTGACCAGCAAGAAAGACGCGACCACCAGTTCTTCTCTCAAGCGGTTTATTCAGGCTTTTCTTCTTGGAGAATCCCCTGAGCCACTCCCGTCACGCTCATTTATACCACCCAAACAGCCAATCACACTAAGCTGATAGGCTCGTAGAGGCAGAGCTACTGTAAGCAGCCGGCGTCTGTCTTCCAAATAAAGACTTGTTTACCTCCACCGAGGCAGCTCTGGCTGCATGCCAGGCGCCATCTTGGGGGAGGTCCACAAAGGGCTCTGTGGCTCTCCATAGTTGGTTAGGTTTTGTTGTTGTTGTTTTCTTTTCCCATAGGGTAAGTATGCATCTATTTGCATTCTTTTTTTGTTTGTTTGGTTGTTTGGTTGGTTAGGTTTTGTTGTTGTTGTTGTTGTTGTCATTGTTTTCTTTTCCCATAGGGTAAGTATGAATCTATTTGCATTCTTTTTTTGTTTGTTTGTTTGGTTGGTTGGTTAGGTGTTGTTGTTGTTGTTGTTGTTGTTTTCTTTTCCCATAGGGTAAGTATGCATCTATTTGCATTCTTATACTTGCAGACATCCAATGTTACAAGCAACATTTGTTGAAAAATCTGCCTTTTTTTGCCCAGAGTTTACTGATGTCATATTTTTCAAAAATCCGCTGTCTATACTAGTGTGGCTTCGGTTCAATTTCATTGATCAAAGTGTCTTTTTGTATGCTACTATCATGCTGTTTTTATTACTATCCCTTTATAGTACAACTTGAAATCAGGAGTGTTGATGCTTCAGCAGTTCTTTTATTCAGAATTTTCAAAATCTCTTTTTGGGTTTTTGTTTGTTTGTTTGTTTTGTTATGTTTTTCCATATGTAGATGATAATTTTCCTTTCAATGTCTGTGAAAATTTGTGTTGAAATTTTGATGGGCATTTCATTGAATCTATATTTTTCTTTTGCTAGAATGATCACTTTTTCGATGGTAGTCAAACCAATACAGAGCCTAGGATATCTTTTCATTTTCTGATATCTTCAAATTCTTTCTTCAAAGACTTAATATATATATGTGTGTGTGTTTGTGTGTGTGTGTGTGTGTGTGTGTATCTTTGTTAGACTTGCCCACAAATATTAATATTATTTCAGGCTATTGTGAAATGTGTTGTTTTTTCATTTGTATATAAAATTAAATTGAAGATAACAATTAAATGCATGAATTTAGTTTTGAATGATTTTATTCTTCTTTGTTGAATAATTTTTCATAGTATTTTCATTTTGAATTAAGAGTTTGTTTTCAGAAAAAAATATGAATAAGACATATCATGAAAATACATTATTTTAAACATTTTCTACATTCTTAACTAAATGTTCTTTATATGATTTACAATAGTCATTTGTTTTTTAATTAGTTCAATATGTGCCTAGTTTCCTAGTCAAATTTTATCTATTATCAAATTCCCTTTTTTCATCAAAAGCACCTATTCTTGATTCAGGACACCCTTTAGAAGAAGAGGTAGAAAAGAGTGTTAACATCCAGAATGGATGGAAAACATCAGGGGAATAAGTTTCTCCAGACACAGCACATCCAATACACACATGAACTAACAGAGACTGGTCAGCTTGCACAGGAAATGCATGTATATGCACTGATGGGGTCCTAGAGGTGAAAGAAGTGGACATATGCTCCCATTCCTAACTCATATGCAACCTTAAAATGATTATTACTTGCAGATGCAAATGTAGTGTTATCAACAGAAGTTTCACTGGGAAAATGAACTACTATTAAGGGTTGGCTACTTATCCAGTAGATAGCCAACAAAACACTGAACTCAATAGCATCTTGGGAGGACCATTGTATCGTAATGATGTGTACAATTTTTTAATTTAATTCTTTATTACACTTAGCCTTGGGAGGTCTGAAGAAATGCACCTATCACACTAATGCACCTATCACATGTGCTACTACAATGTATGAATGTGTGACAGAAAGATGGGAAAGATGGAATATGTGGTAGAGAGATGAAAGAGAAAGTGGAGCCAAAAGTTTGTACACTGCAGAGAAAGGTGGAACTGGAGACTTGTCTGCAGTAACAGGCATATTTAATTAGGCCATAGTGAGATCCTGCAACAGGCTTCTGTTAAAGGACATGTCTGACTACATGATCTTTTGAGGCTTGGTCTATGTTGATGTCTGTGGCCTGTTTTATCAGCAAAAGCCAAGCATATAGATATTGTGCTGAGCTGACCCTGCTCCTCTCTGGCCACTATACTCTGAAGATCTGGTCCTTCCCCTAGTCTGCCTTAAGGAGGCCTGGGTGAAGGAGAGGTGACCATTCCCTGTTCCTGTTGTTTGGAGTAGTCAAAAGAACTGTTGCCAGTGTAATGAGAATTGGCGGGATGGCCTTGTCCCTTGCTGGCTGCACTACTCAGGAGAGTAGGCCCTATCCCTCTCTTAGACTGCATAACAGAGCTGGCCCTGGTGGCCAAGGTGTGAGCGAGGCACCCCTGAGAACATCAGAGAAGGAGAGTTTACCCTGACCCTTGCCATTTGCAGCATTGGAGGAGCTATCCTGGCCAGTGATGGAGAGCTTGCCCTGGTGGTCCAGTCATAGGAAACCTGGCTGGCTGACAAACTCACTACCTGCCAAGCCCATATCCAATGCTTTGAGTTGGTCTACCCCAGTATCTACCTCTCTGTGGTGTGCTGGAGTGTATGAAAGGGCCAGTCCTGCAGATTCAGAGCTGTAGGATCTCCATGACACAAAATAATAATAAGATATCCTAGAGGAATAACTGTGAAGATGCAGTACAGTACAGCAGAAGCTAGAAGCCTCTAACAGACCAGTGACCCATTACAATGAACATTTGGAAATGAAGATGTATGGACAGAGTGGTGGACTGTGTGACACACCGATAGAGTACAGCTTCCATGACAAGAATTTTAAAAATTATCTTATTTGTTTTTCTCTTAGGGGAGAGTTTGCAAGGATGGAGGGTAGTAATGGGATGAATGGGGAGATGAGTGGAATTGGGGCACATTATGTGAATTTCACAAAAAAAAAAATCCATAAAAATGATGTAAGAAAAATAATTTAATTAGTTCAATGAAGCTTTCTTATGCACTTTGGCATGTCCATTGATATCATCCATTGTCACCTCACGTTTGAGAAGGCATGCTGGTGAGATTTTATGAATCTATGTTCTAATATTATTATGAGACACAATCTCACAGCAAACTCCTTTATCCACTAGCTCTTAAATCTTGCCAGCAAACGACAATACATGCAGTAACTTCGAACCCCCACACAGATCTAGCCAATGGACAGGATAATCTCCATAGTTGAGTGGAGAGTGAGGTCTGACTTTCACACAAATTCTGGTGCCCCATATTTGACCACGTCCCCTTGATGGATGCCTGGTGGCACTCAGAGGAAGGATAGCAGGCTATCAAGAAGAGACTTAATACCCTCTTAGCATATACAGGGGGAGGAGGTCCCCTTCACTCAGAATCATAAAGGAAGGGAGTAAGGGGAAATGGGAGGGAGGTAGGAATGGGAGGATACAAGGGATGGGATAACAATTGAGATGTATTATGAATAAAGTAATAAAATAAAAAAATCCAGCTGTAAACTTGGGGAGGCCCTAAAAAAATCTTTGTTGCCTCCAATCCTGAATATTCAATGAGCCTTTGCTTTGGGAGTGGTTTATAGATGCAGCCATTGAGACTGGGCTCGGAAACTGTATTTTGATCATGTGTGGTTTTCTGTAGTAGTCTCAATATATTGCAAATAAAGATTCCTTAATAATTGCAAAGCCTACAATTATCTTTAGGTATAGGACAAATATTCATAAACTGTTGTTAGCAATTATATTGATTTAGAAAATTAATAGCCATGGGTTTTCTTCCAGTGCACCATCTCTCACAGGTATTGTTAAGTATTATAAGAAAGTTTTTACAAAAGTTTGTTATCCAGAGAGCCAACCAGCCAGTAGTACTCAGCCTTGAGTTTCTGTTCTGACTTCCCTTAACAATGAACTAGGAGCAGAAAGTATAGGATGAAATAAACAATTTCACTTTCATATTCCTTCTGTCATAGCAACAGGAGGAAGGAAACTGAAAGAAACAATGACCATCTACGGCTTCTCGCTTCTCTGCCCTCTGTATTACCATTTCAACATATCATTTACAGGTGTGCGCTTTGCTGCCTAGATTAATGTGGCTGCTTGGAGTTTGTACTCAGGAGTCCATGCCTGTGTGACACGTCCTTTACCTGACCTATCTCTCCAGTTTAAGATATTTTAAAAGAAGATATACTGGCTTTCTCTATTTATGATTTATTTGATTTTATCAAGAAAAAAAGTATTTCACTTTGTCCATGTTTTCAATCATCACTCTAAGCCTGCTGGTTCCAATACAGCATAAATAATGAAAGAAAAGGTGTGATAGGAATTATCTACATTCTTAATATGTCACCTGCAAAGCTGAGGATACTTTTGAGTTTAAAGTGGGCTGAGCTTTAAGTTACCAAGTATGATATTCAGTTAATAAAACTATGAGGAATTACAGAATTTTGAGGTAGTATATCACTATGCCTTACAGGAGCTCTATTAACCGCAGTCACTATAACTGTAGTTCTTAGAGAACACTGCCTCTGATGAATTTTTAAGAATTTCCTGAAGCTAGGGAAATGTTATTGTTTGTAATTTTTTTATTTCTCAAAAAGAGAATAAACAGTTCTGAATCTGTTTATTTTCTAAAGTACTATATATTCAATGTTTAAATATTTTCGACAATAATTTCTATCAAGAAATTATTTGTTTGTTTTAAAAACCTGCAAGTATGAAGGAAACAGTAGGGCAGGGACAGACTGTCTTTTTAGTTTCAGGCTGGAAATACTCAGATTGTGATTACTTGAAGAATTACAAGGCAGACTGATGCACACAGATCAGCAGCACTCTTGCCATCTGGAAACTTTAATTTCCTGCAGCTAGACGCTTATAAGTAGCTATTCATCCCTTACAGTAAACAGCATTTCTGCTGTCCTGGCAGGTATGCACTTGGTGTACAGTCTGCCCCTAGCTATTAAGTCATTTCTGTCAGATTACCTCTTTCCCCAGTCAGACTGGAGCCTGTGGAGTGAGACTCTGGCTGGGTGCAGTATTGGACAAGCTGGAGCCAATGTCAGCTGGGACTGGAGTATGCCTCACAGGTTGCAGTTGATGAAGGTACATGAGTCAAGCAAGTGGTGGAATCATTGGCAGAAACAGTAGGAGAAATAACCAGTCATAAGAAAGAAATACTTATATCCAAAAGTTTATATGCGTGCAAGTGAAAGAGACGCAGACAGAGACGTGGGCAAAAAGGAGAGACCAAGATAGAGGACAGTAGGAGAGATATACAAAATTGAGTTATCAAATATTAATAAAGTCTGAATGGAAAAAAAGCAAAGCAAAAACCACTCAAGGAAAGCTTTTGGTGTCCTTAACAAGGGGAAAAAGACAACTAGGTAGAAATAAAGTCAACATTTCAGGACAAAATAAGTCACTTACAATTTTAAGTAGCTCTTTATTTTAATAAATGAGATTGTGCTTTCTATAAATGCACACAAATAAACTCTCAAGAAGTATCTACATACATTATATATTAGTAATGAAAAGCATTATATATGTAATATAATAAAAATGGTGAAATTTTACAAGATATTTCCCTTTTCACCCATTAATTTATGTATTCACTTTACATGCTGATCACAGTCCCTCCTCTCCTCCAAGCCTCCCTTCATCTATCCCTCTCCTCATCCTCCTTTCTTTTTCTCCTCAGTGAACAGGGAAGTCTCCCATGGGTACCAACCTACCCTGGCATGTTCTGTAGCTGCAGGACTAAACACATTCCCTCCCAATGAGGGAAGACAAGGCAGACCACTTAGGGGAATGATATCCAAAGGCAGGCATCAGAGTCAGAGAGGACACCTACTCTAGTTTTTTGGGGACCCACATGAGGACCAAGATGCTCATCTACTACATATGTGCAGGGAGCCTAAGTCGCTGTAAGCCTCCATGGGCCCAGGTTAGTTGACCCTGTAGGTCTTCTTGTGAAGTCTTTGGTCCCTCTGCCTTCCTCAATTGTTCCCCCAACTATTCCACAGGACTCTCCCAAGCTCCGTCTGGCTGTGGTTCTCTGTATCTGTTTCCATCAGCTGCTGAGTAAAGCCTTTCTGAGGAGTTATGCTAGGTTCCTGCCTACAAGCATGTCAGAATAAAATTAATAGCATCAGGAATTGGTTCTGTCCCTTGTAATGGGATAGCAACAGTCTTTGGTTGGTCATTCCTTTAATCTTTGATCCTTCTTTCTCCAAGATGTGCATATGTCTTGCAGGCAGGACAAACTTTGGATCAAAGGTTTTGTGGGTAGGTTAATGTCCCTCTCCCTCTCCTGAAAGTCCTGCTTGGCTACTGGAGGAGGTCGATTCATGCTCCATATCTCCCCACATATAGAAGTCTCATCTGGGTGAGCCACATAGATTTCCTGGGGCCTCCTTTCAAGCAGAGAAAATGGCAGCCAACATACTGGGTAAAGATCTTTACCAACCCTACATCTGACAAAGAGGTAATATCCAAAATAAGTAAAGAACTCAAGAAATTAGACACTGACAAACCAAGCAACCCAATTAAAAAATTGAGCTCAGAGGAAAACAGGGAATTTTCAATAGAGGAATCTTGAATGGCCAAGGAACACTTAAAGAAATGTTCAAGGGCCTTAGTCATCAGGGAAATGCAAATCAAAATGACTTTGAGATTCCATCTTATAACCATCAGAATGGCTAAGATCAAAAAGTCAAATGACAACAAATACTGGTGAGGATATGGAGCAAGAGGAAAACTCCTCCATTGCTGCTGGGAGTGCAAACTTTTACAACAACTGTGTAAATCAATCTGGTGGTTTCTCTGAAAATTGGGAATAGTTCTACCTTGAGACCTAGCTATATCATTCTTGGCCATATACCCAAAAGATGCTTTACAATACCACAAGGTTACTGGGTCAACAATGTTTATAGTATCTTTATTGATAATAACCAGAATCCGGAAAAAAAAAACCTAAATGTTCCTCAACTGAAGAATGCATAAAGAAAATATAGTACTTTTACACAATGGAATACCACTCAGCCTTTAAAAACAATGACATGCTGAAATTTACAGGCAAATAGAATGAACTAGAAAAGATCAACCTGCGAGAGGTAACCCAGATCCAGAAACACAAACATGGTATATACTCACTTATAAGTGTCTATTAGCCATAGAGTACAGGATAAACATGGTAAATCCACAAATTGAAAGAAGCTAAGTAACTGGGAGGGCCCAGGGGAGGATGCCTGAAACTCACTCAGAAGGGGAATTAAATAGGCACTGGAGGTGGGTGGAGGGAGGGAACTGAGTAGGAGAAGGGTCAGGGATGGGAACAGAGCTGGAGGTTAGGAGTAGGGAGAGCAGGGGAGAAAGGGTTGGTTGAAAGGATAGAAGTAGGTGGGCATCATTGGTACATGCCAAAGGTATTTCTGTAACAGCTCTAACCTGAGTATAGGCTCATTTAAAGATTTATATGTATTATTGTGGGTTTCCACTGACAAAAGTGATTAAAACCTAACTTTTCGGAGATATAAACACTTTTTTTTTTGATTCATAGTAGGAAAAACAAATTAAATGTTGTCCTTGAATTATATTCAATCTGGTGGTTTGTTTGTTTTTTGTTGTTTGTTTTTTTTGTTTTTTGAGACAAGGTTTCTCTGTGTATCTTTGGCTGTCCTAGACTCACTTTGTAGACCAGGCTGGCCTTGAACTCACAACGATCCACCTGCCTCTTCCTCTGGAGTGCTGGGATTAAAGGCGTGCACCGCTAAGTCATTACTACATGTTAATTGTGAATCTTTCTAATAATTATTCAATAATATAAGAAGTCTAAATTCTAGTTTGTTTGTTTGTTTGTTTATGGCAGATATCACAGCTCAAGTCTTGCATTGAATTCATTGCACAATTTGGGCTTGCATCAGTTCTAGCATGTAAGACTTGAACTATTAAAGCACTAAAGTGACAAACAAGAGGTATTTACAACCAGATGGTTATTCTCAGTTTTTGAGTATAAAATGAATTTTCCAAAAATGTCTAAAGGCGATATTGATTTTATCAAATACTTCTTATACTTTTTGCTGTAACAGATTGCCATGAGAAGCCCACAATTATACAAAAGTTATGATTAACATTGTGCCATATATTTGAGAGGTTAGGGGTAGTGTTCAAGGCAGAGTCTCACTATTTAGCCCTAGATGTCCTGGAATTCTTAGTGTAGACCAGGCTGGACTTCCTACTCACCAAGGTCTAGGTGCTGAAATATCCCAAGTGTTGGGATTAGAGGTACATACAACTACATGAGGCTTACAATAAATTTTACAAAGCATGTTATGCAAAACTTGTGGTGATATAGCTATTTAAATGATAAGTAATAGTGGTTTTTAATAATCTATAAGAACTTTAGACATTAGATTGTGAGTGCTTTCTGTTTTGCAGCAGGTATTAAATGATAATAAGTAGTTTTGAATATTTAATCCTACCCATTCCTTTAGTTACTTTGATGAATATTTATATCCTATCATAAAAAGCTCTGTTTTAATATAGATGCAACATTTTAATGAAAAAAGAGTTTTTTTGTTTAAAATTTATTTTCTTTTTTTTCTTTTTTTTTTTTTTTTTTTTTTTTTTTTTTTTTTTTTTGTAGTTGTATTTAGCCTTTATTCCTGGAAAGTCTGATAAATGTAGCAATGAATTATAATCAAAGGACTACCATTCCTAATTTTGTGTTTACTTTCTTACATAAGCATAAAATGAACTAGGTGAAATTCCTCTATTCATTATTTCAGCAAATATGAATTGAAACATTGCAACATTTTTCTCCCCCCCCTTTGTTTTTTTTGTTGTTGTTGTTGTTTTTGTTTTTTGTTTTTTTGCTTGCTCTTCCTGTAAAGTAACTTCTCTAAATAGAGAAGGGACCAATTTAATAAAATAGGGAAAATAAACCCATAGGTCACCATAACCTGTACCAAATCAGATGGGAAAACTAATTCATACTCTTTCTTTTTTTTTTTTTTTTTAATACATTTTTATTAATTTATACATATTACATCTCAGTTGTTAGCCCATCCCATGTATCCTCCCATCCCTCCCTTCCTCCCACTTCCCCCCCCTACTCCCCTCCCCTATGTCTGTGTCTGAGGGGGATCTCCTCCCCCTGAATATGCTCATACGGTATCAAGTCTCTCCTTGGTGACCTATTATCTTTCCTCTGAGTGCCACCAGGCATCTCCATCCAAGGGATATGATCAAATATGGGGCACCAGAGTTTGTGTGAGAGTTAGATCTTCTTCTCCACTCAACAGTGGAGAATGTCCATCGGCTAGTCCGGGTAGGGGTTCAAGGTTTTTACTGCCTATTTTTTCCTTGGCTGTTGCCACAGTTTGCGGAGGACCCCAGGGCCCAGACTCGCCTGTAGTTTTCCAGGACCCACTGGATCCTTCCATTTCCTCTTTCTCCCAGGCTTCTCACACCTAAAGATTCAATAGGATGTCCTCCCCTCTTACCCATTATTCTGGTAGGTACAGTTTTTCATGGGGACGTACACCTTGGGCTAGTGTCTCGATATAAGTGAGTATATACCATTTAGCTCTTTTTGCTTCTGTGTGAACTCACTCATTATGACAATTTCTAGTTCAATCCATTTGTCCACAAATTTTGGAAATTCCTTGTTTTTAATAGCTGAGTAGTATTCCATAGTGTAAATGTACCACAGTTTCTTTATCCATTCTTCTGTTGAGGGACACGTAGGTTGTTTCCAAGTTCTGGCTATTATGAATAAGGCAGCTATGAACATGGTTGAGCATATGTCCCTGTTGTGTGGTAGTACATCCTCTGGGTATATTCCAAGGAGTGGAATAGCTGGGTCTTGAGGAAGCCCTATTCCCATTTTTCTGAGAAAGCACCAGATAGCTTTCCAAAGTGGTTGTACTAGTTTGCATTCCCACCAGCAATGCAGGAGTGTTCCTCTTTCTCCACACCCTCGCCAGCATGAGGTGTCAGTTGAGTTATTGATCTTAGCCATTCTGATGGGTGTAAGATGGAATCTCAGTGTCGTTTTGATTTGCATTTCTCTGATGACTAAGGAGGTCGAGCATTTCTTTAAGTGTTTCTCAGCCATTTGATATTCCTCTGTTGAGAATTCTCTGTTTAGCTCTGCGCCCCATTTCTCTATTGGGTTATTTGGTTTGGTGGTGTTTAATTTCTTAAGTTCTTTATATATTTTGGATATTAGACCTTTGTCAGATGAAGAGTCGGTGATGATCTTTTCCCAGTCTGTAGGCTGTCGCTTTGTTCTCTTGACAGTGTCACCAGCCTTACAGAAGCTTCTCAGCCTCATGAGGTCCCATTTATTAATTGTTGATGTTAAGGCCTGGGCTGTTGGTGTTCTGTTCAGGAAGTTGTCTCCTGTGCCTATGAGTTCCAGACTCTTCCCCACTTTTTCCTCTAACTGGGTTAATGTCTGTGGTTTTAAGTTGAGGTCTTTAATCCACTTGGACTTGAGTTTTGTGCATGGTGACAAATAGGGGTCTAATTGCATTTTTCTACATGTAGACATCCA
The DNA here is from genome assembly GCF_964271855.1 of Acomys minous. Classification (NCBI taxonomy): domain Eukaryota; kingdom Metazoa; phylum Chordata; class Mammalia; order Rodentia; family Muridae; genus Acomys; species Acomys minous. The sequence continues at coordinate 46,897,169 of NC_140499.1, forward strand.
GTTAGACCAGCACCATTTGTTGAAGATGCTGTCGTTTTTCCATTGAATGGATTTGGCTTCTTTGTCGAAAATCAGGTGAGCAAATGTGTGTGGATTCATCTCTGGGTCTTCAGTTCGATTCCATTGATCCACTAGCCTATTGCTGTGCCAGTACCATGCTGTTTTAATTACTGTTGCTCTATAGTACAGCTTGAGATCAGGTATGGAGATTCCTCCAGCGGATCTTTTATTGTAAAGGATTGTTTTTGCTATTCTGGGCTTTTTGTTTCTCCATATGAAGTTGAGAATTGTTCTTTCAATATCTACAAAATATTTAGTAGGTATTCTGATAGGGATTGCATTGAATCTGTAAATTGCTTTTGGTAAGATGGCCATTTTTACTATGTTGATTCTTCCAATCCACGAACATGGTAGATCCCGCCATCTTCTGATGTCATTTTCAATCTCTTTCTTCAGAGGTTTAAAGTTTTTTTCAAATAAATCCTTCACTTGCTTGGTTAGGGTTATTCCTAGATATTTTATATTGCTTGTGGCTATCGTGAAGGGAGTAATTTTTCTAATTTCTTCCTCTGCCTGTTTGTCATTTGTATATAGGAAAGCTACTGACTTTTTTGAGTTTATTTTGTATCCTGCCAATTTGCTGAAGGTGTTTATCAGCTGTAGGAGTTCTCTGGTGGAATTTTGGGGGTCACTTATATACACTATCATATCATCTGCAAATAGGGATAATTTTACTTCTTCCTTTCCCATTTGGATCCCCTTGATCTCCTTTTGATGTCTTATTGCTCTGGCTAGAACTTCAAGAACTATATTAAAGAGGTATGGGGAAAGTGGGCAGCCTTGTCTGGTCCCTGATTTTAGAGGGATTTCCTTGAGTATCTCTCCATTTAATTTAATGTTGGCTGTTGGTTTGCTATATATAGCCTTTATTGTGTTTAGAAAAGTGCCTTGTATTCCCGATCTCTCCAGAACTTTAAACATAAATGGGTGTTGGATTTTGTCAAATGCTTTTTCTGCATCTAAAGAGATGATCATATGGTTTTTCTCTTTCAGTTTGTTTATATGGTGGATTACATTGATGGATTTCCGTATGTTAAACCATCCCTGCATTCCTGGAATGAAGCCTACCTGGTCATGGTGAATGATGTCTTTGATATGCTGTTGTATTCGCTTTGCGAGTATTTTGTTGAGTATTTTTGCATCAATGTTCATAAGAGAAATTGGTCTGAAATTCTCTTTTTTTGTTGGGTCTTTGTGGGGTTTAGGTATCAATGTGACTGTGGCCTCATAAAAGGAGTTTGGTAATATTCCATCCATTTCTATCTTTCGGAATAGCTTGAATAGTATCGGTATTAGCTCCTCTTTGAAGGACTGGTAGAATTCTGCGCTGAAACCATCTGGCCCTGGGCTTTTTTTGGTTGGAAGACTATCAATGGTTGCTTCTATTTCTATAGGCGAAATAGGGCTATTTAATTTGTTTATCTGGTCTTGGTTCAATTTTGGTAAATGGAATCGGTCGAGAAATTTGTCCATTTCCCTTAAATTTTCAAATTTTGTGGCATAAATGTCTTTGAAGTAGGTCCTTACGATTCTTTGTATTTCTTCGGTGTCTGTTGTTATGTCTCCCTTTTCATTTCTGATTTTGTTAATTTGGATAGCTTTTCTTTGTCTTTTAGTTAGATTGGCTAACGGTTTGTCTATCTTGTTAATTTTCTCAAAGAACCAGCTCTTGGTTTTGTTGATTCTTTGGATTGTTGTCTTTGTTTCTAATTTATTGATTTCAGCTCTGAGTTTGATTATTTCCAGGCGTCTACTCCTCTTGGGTGTTTCTGCTTCTTTTTTTTCTAGGGCTTCCAGATGTGTTGTTAGGTTGTTTATGTGGGATGACTCCATTTTCTTTTTAAAGGCACTTAGTGCTATGAATTTTCCTCTTAGCACTGCTTTCAATGTGTCCCACAAATTTGGGTATGTTGTTCCATCATTTTCATTGAATTTCAGGAAGTCTTTTATTTCTTCCCTTATTTCTTCCGTGACCCATGTGTCATTAAGTAGAAAGTTGTTTAGTTTCCACGTGTTGGTATGCTTTTTGTTATTTCTATTGTTGTTGAAGTCCAGCCTTAGACCATGGTGATCTGATAAGATACAAGGTATTATTTCAATCTTCTTGTATCTGTTGAGGTTTGCTTCGTGACCAACTATGTGATCAATTTTAGAGAACGTTCCATGGGGTGCTGAGAAAAAGGTATACTCCTTTGCGTTTGGGTGGAAAGTTCTGTAGATATCTGTTAGATCCATTTGATTCATGACATTGGTTAATGAAGTTATTTCCCGGCTTAGTTTTGAAATCAAAGTCCTATCCTTGAGTGAAAGTGGGGTGTTGAAGTCTCCCACTATTAATGTGTGGGTATCGATGAATGGGGCAAGCTTTGTTAATAACTCTTTTACAAATGTCGGAGCCCTTGTATTCGGAGCATAGATGTTCAAAATCGTGATGTTTTCCTGGTTGACTTTACCTTTGACAAGTATGAAGTGACCATCCTTGTCCCTTTTGACTAATTTTGGTTGAAAGTCTATTTTATTAGATATTAGAATAGCTACCCCAGCTTGTTTCTTGTGACCATTTGCTTGGAATATTTTTCCCCAACCTTTCACTCTGAGGCAATGTCTGTCCTTGTGGTTGAGATGTGTTTCTTGAATGCAGAAGAATGTTGGGTCGTGTTTATGCATCCACTCTGTTAGTCTGTGTCTTTTTATTGGAGAGTTGAGACCATTAATGTTGAGAGATATTAATGACCAGTGATTGGTAAGTCCCTTCATTTTTGGTATTTATAACAATCGAGTTTTTGTGAAGTTGTGATTTTGCAATGGTGTAGTTATTTATTTCTTATGTATTTTTGGTTGTAGTTTGACCGGTTGGGGTGGAGTTTTCCTTCTAGTAACTTCTGTAAAGCCGGATTTGTTGCTAGGTATTGTGTGAATTTGTTTTTGTCATGGAATATCTTGTCTTCACCTCCAATGGTTATTGATAATTTTGCTGGATATAGTAGTCTTGCCTGGTATCTGTGTTCTCTTAGCGTTTGCAGAACCTCTGTCCAGGCCCTTCTGGCTTTCATGGTCTCTGCTGAGAAGTCAGGAGTGATTCTGATAGGTTTGCCTTCATATGTTACTCGTCCTTTTTCTCTTGCCGCTTTTAATATTTTTTCCTTGTTCTGTATATTTTGTGTTGTTATTATTATGTGGCGGGAAGATTTTCTTTTTGGGTCTATTCTATTTGGTGTTCTGTAGGCCTCTTGTATGTTCGTATGCATCTCCTTCTTCAAATTGGGGAAATTTTCTTCTATTATTCGGTTAAAGATATTTTCTGGGCTGTGGAGTCGGTTACCTTCTCTTTCCTCTATCCCTATTATTCTCAAGTTTCTTCTTTTCATGTTGTCTTTTATTTCATGAACGCTTTGTGTCAGGAACTTTTCAGATTTAGCATTATCCTGGATGATTGTTTCCAATTGTGCGATTGTATCTTCAAGTCCTGATATTCGTTCTTCCATTTCTTGCAATCTGTTAGATAAGGCCACCTCTGAGATGTTTGCTTTCTTTTCTGATGCTTCTCGATCGCGTTTTTCTTCCGTGCGTTCTTTTATGATTTCTTCCATTTTTATCTTCAGGTCTTGAACTGTTTTAATAATTTCCTTCATCTGGTTATTTGTGTTTTTCTGAAATTCTTCAAATGCCTCTTTATATGACTCTTTTAAGTCATCAGCCCTCTTGTTTGCTTCCTCCTGCATTTGTTTACAAAATTTATTTGATTCTTCCAATATCATCTTACTTACTAAGGATTTGAGGTGGTTTTCATTTATATCCATTGTTGTTGGGTTCTCCAGGTTGTTTTCATTAGGATTGCTGGGATCTGGAGATGCCATCCTGTTTTGGTTTTTGTTAGCATTCTTTCGTTGTCCCCTTGTCATTTTGGTGAGTCTAATGTTGGGAGGTGGTTTGTAGTGACCTTCCCTGTTTGGGAGTGGATAGTTGATGTCTGCTTATAGGTAGGGTGCCCTTATCTGTGGGGAACAGGGAGTACTTCCCTGGACCAGGCTGGTGATTCAGATTCTACTCCTGTAGATTTTTCTCAACACCTTAGGCTCGAGGCTGAGTCCCGCGAAGTAGGTTTCTGTTTGGGCCTTTTCCCCTTACTGCTGTATCTCAAGTCAGCAGTATTGGGATCTAGAGTAAGGTCAGCACACAAGCTCTCTGGTTGTGTAGGTTGATCCCAGCTGTCTGTCTTTCCTGTTGCTTTGTAGCCAAGACCCCAGGTGGATCAGATCTTCTGGGTTGTAGCTGTCTTAGGAGCGTTCAGCCTTTCCCATGAATTTGGGAGTTCTTGCTGGGTCTGCAGGAGCTGACACAGCTAGGATCTGCCTGTTGGAGATTACAGGATCTGTGCCTGTAACCATACGGTTTCAGGCCACTGGCAGTATCTGAGGAGGTAGCAGTTTCCACGCCCCTGTATGCCAGGCCACTCCCAGCTTGCTATAAATTAGCGGTTATACCCTGCACATATGAGCCTCAGCTCCCTATATTGTGGGATACAGCTAGGGAGAGCCCAGTCAGAGCCAGCAGTTCGTCCCCGTGGCTGGGGACAAAAGCAGGTTAGACCGCTCCCAGACGCTTTAAGGCAGCAGTTATTCCCTGCCAGCAAGGCCCACAGCTCCGGATAAAGTGGGCGGTCCTAACGAGGGCGCGCAAGAATGACCCCTGCTAGGTCTATTGATCAAGTAGAGCCCAGTCAGAGCCAGCAGCTCGTCCCCGTGGCTGGGGACAAAAGCAGGTTAGACCGCTCCCAGACGCTTTAAGGCAGCAGTTATTCCCTGCCAGCAAGGCCCACAGCTCCGGATAAAGTGGGCGGTCCTAACGAGGGCGCGCAAGAATGACCCCTGCTAGGTCTATTGATCAAGTAGAGCCCAGTCAGAGCCAGCAGCTCGTCCCCGTGGCTGGGGACAAAAGCAGGTTAGACCGCTCCCAGACGCTTTAAGGCAGCAGTTATTCCCTGCCAGCAAGGCCCACAGCTCCGGATAAAGTGGGCGGTCCTAACGAGGGCGCGCAAGAATGACCCCTGCTAGGTCTATTGATCAGGTAGAGCCCAGTCAGAGCCAGCAGCTCGTCCCCGTGGCTGGGGACAAAAGCAGGTTAGACCGCTCCCAGACGCTTTAAGGCAGCAGTTATTCCCTGCCAGCAAGGCCCACAGCTCCGGATAAAGTGGGCGGTCCTAACGAGGGCGCGCAAGAATGACCCCTGCTAGGTCTATTGATCAGGTAGAGCCCAGTCAGAGCCAGCAGCTCGTCCCCGTGGCTGGGGACAAAAGCAGGTTAGACCGCTCCCAGACGCTTTAAGGCAGCAGTTATTCCCTGCCAGCAAGGCCCACAGCTCCGGATAAAGTGGGCGGTCCTAACGAGGGCGCGCAAGAATGACCCCTGCTAGGTCTATTGATCAGGTAGAGCCCAGTCAGAGCCAGCAGCTCGTCCCCGTGGCTGGGGACAAAAGCAGGTTAGACCGCTCCCAGACGCTTTAAGGCAGCAGTTATTCCCTGCCAGCAAGGCCCACAGCTCCGGATAAAGTGGGCGGTCCTAACGAGGGTGCGCAAGAATGACCCCTGCTAGGTCTATTGATCAGGTAGAGCCCAGTCAGAGCCAGCAGCTCGTCCCCGTGGCTGGGGACAAAGGCAGGTTAGACCGCTCCCAGACGCTTTAAGGCAGCAGTTATTCCCTGCCAGCAAGGCCCACAGCTCCGGATAAAGTGGGCGGTCCTAACGAGGGTGCGCAAGAATGACCCCTGCTAGGTCTATTGATCAGGTAGAGCCCAGTCAGAGCCAGCAGCTCCTCCCCTCGGCTGGCGACAAATCTCCTGTATTTTCCCTTTCTGCTAGAGAAAGGCAGCGTGCGTCGCCTTAGGGCAGCAGTTATTCCCTGCCAGTAAGACCCACAGCTCCCGATAACCTGGGTGGATCTGTCGCGGGCCCACAAAGATGGGCCCAGTTAGTTCAGTTGTTTGGGGATTGCCGGCAGTCGGGCCACGCAGCTGGCGCCAAAGGCAGTTCAGACCGCTGGCGTGAATCTCCTGCCGGAGTACTGCCAGTTCCCTTTAGGGCAGTAGTTAGTCCCTGCAAGCGTGACCCTCGGCTCCCTATAACGTGGGCGGACCCACTGGGCTGTGGGAGCAGACCACGCCGGTTGCTAACTGCCCCAGTTTGCAGGGTCAAACCTTTGTGTCTGGCTTCAGCTTGAGCGCAGGACGCGGACGCGGTCCCCAGATCTAGTTGGTTTTGGTGAGACTCGCCGCCTGTGTTTCCACCCGGGTTAGGCAGGTGCCGTCCGCAGTTCGGCGCGGTGTGGATGTACAGGATCAATGGTAGTTTCACCCTATTCGCTGAGACTCCTCAGGCTTGGGGCTCCGGAAAATCTCCTCCCCAAATGGCGAATTTGGGTTTTTTGTGCTGGCTACAGCTTGATTGTGGATTCCTTTTCAGAGTTTGGGGAGTGCGTTTAGCCCTCGGGGCTGTCGCTTGTCCCGGGGTTGGACCCCCTGGTGGTCTGCGGAGTTTGGGGTCCCACTCACCTACAGTTCTCAAAATCCAGCAGTCTGTGGTTCCATTCAAGTCCCTGGTCTCCTCAGAGAAGATCAGCTATGGTGCCTACTGGTCGGCGCCATCTTGGAATCCTCCTCTTAAAATTTATTTTCAATTGTATATTTAAAAATAAATATATTCATTTGTGGTTTCCTTAGGCCATTTTAATAATTATTTAACTAAATCAATGTCAAAATATCAACTTATGCACTACTTTGTAAATTCTATATGCCCATAAAGAGGTTCATTTAACCACTGAGCAATCTGTCCAGTCCAATTTGTTTTTTTTTTTTTTTAATGCTGGGTGGTGGTGGCACATGCCTTTAATCTCAAGGGGCAGAAGCAGGCAGATCTCTGCAGGCTAGAGGCCAGCCTGGTCTACAAAGTGAGTCCAGGATAGCCAGGGGCACACAGAAAAACCCTGTCTTGCAAAAACAAAAACAAACAAACAAACAAACAAAAAAGAGGTTCGTTTAATTTAAAAATTTCAATTGTATATTTTAAAATAAACATGTTTTACTTTTTTGTTTTCTTAGACCATTTTAACAATCAATTAAGTGAATAAATGTTTAACTAAATGAATAGAAATGATTATTAAATGAAGAAAACAAAAACATAAAATATGCGCACTTTTAAACATATAAGTGACAATAAATTTTAAATACAAAGAACCTCTTTTTCTTATTAATATGTTTCATCAATATTAAATGATACAATACTTGATCACCTCAGTCTTCACATGGGTGCCCTAGTAAGGGGAGCAGGCACTGTTTCTGTCATAGACTCCATTGCCTGCTTTTTGAGGATGCACTCGGTCCTTATGTGGTTTGATAGGCCAAGGCGGATTGGAGAGGTTGCTCTCCTTTTCTGAGGAGTGGAGTGGGGATAGGGGGAAGAGGGAGGGAAGGTGGTACCAGGAGGAGAGGAGGGAGGGAGGGGGCTGGGTGTGATAGAGATGCAAAGTGAATAAATTATGAAAATAATGCAGAAAATATGTAAATTATATGTGTTACTATTCATGCGCTTAATAAGGACAGCTTAACGCTTATGTCATAATGAATAACTTGCTCATGTAGTGTGGAGTCTTTAGTTGGTGAATATTCACGATGTAGGGGAAAGCATGGTACGTGCTGTATAATCTCAATAACCCAAGTGTCTGTACAAGTTGCAGAATCTAGAAGGACACACCAACTGAGCTGCTTGTGACTGCATGACTTAGTTCTTGGATTGTTGTGTTTTGTTTCCTGTAATGCACATACTAAAAAAATAAAAGATTCTTTAAAAGTTTAAAATAAATAAATAAATAAATAAATAAATACCTTGCTTCAGGATTCCTAAGATTTTTCTACTGTAAAAACAGTTCCAAATGTCTAATGTATAAGCACTTTTCTTTCTTTCTTTCTTTTTTTAATAGAACTTTTGGTTTTACGAGACAGGAGTTTTCTCTGTAGCCTTAGCTATTTTGGACTTGATTTGTGGACCTGGCTAGCCTCAAAGCCACATAGATCTGTTTGTGTTTGCCTCCCTGAGTGCTGGGATTACAGGTATATGTTACCATGACCAGCTTATTTTAGAACTTTTAATAGTAATTTTTTCTATCTTCTTTTTTTACAAAGAATTAAAAATAAATTTAAAATGTCTTCTAATTTTGTAGGGTCAAGCTATTGTTTTTCAAAGAGCATGCATTTGAAATACCAATGTTAAAGAAGCAGTTTTTGTTTAGATATATTGGTATGAGTTAAACTTTATGGCTTATTCTCTTCATGTTTTAAAGCTACTGCCTGTCATGACAACATAAAAAGGCTTCCCTGTCCTTAAGAAAGATTTATGTGCTGGATTTATCATCATGTTTAGGCTTGAGTATACCTAGAATTGACTACAATCTGGCATGTATTGGGTGAATCCTTTAAGGAGATTCCAGAAAAGACTGAGAGGTTAAAGATCTTACTACAGTGTTGATGGTTTACCCAATAGGCTAGAAGGTTAAGTGGAAAATGTAAAGGAAAATGCTTCCAACACAAGACTGTGGTGTCCCTCTGTTCCAACAACATGAGAAAGTGAGAAGCTTCAGCTTCTGAGTTTCTTCTGCTATGATGTTCTCCCAGCCCCATGCAGAAACAGCAGAGACAGTCAAGCTAGATCTAAAACCTCTGAAACTGTGAAGTTAAAAGACAATTCCCTTCCCTTAAATTGATTCATTCTGAAGTATACATACATACATACCTGCGCACACACACACACACACACACACACACATGCACACACACACACGAACAAACAAACACACACATGCACACACACACACACAAACATGCACACACACATGCACACATGCACACTATATATACATCCTGAATACCTTCTTCAGGGTCCCACTTTTGTCCACTATCACATTAGTGTCGGTTTGAATTCACATAGATTTTTTTTGCCTAATTCAAAAATCACTGGATACTTATTTCATTGCTAAAATTTTTGTTGTGTCATTTTCATTTTGGTAATAAGTATTATCTATATATGAATGAAATAATTAAATGCCATTTTCTTCATTAAACTGATCTTTCATACATAGCTATATTTTCTTTTGTCATGTAACTTGCCAAATAAAACACATATTTAACAGTATCAGCAATAATATTCATTTAAATAAAATCATATGTGATATGATGACCTCCAGGATACTATAAGTATTTAACCATCAGTAAATACTAAATCATAAATGATATTTCATACTTATCTAAGGTTGATTTATAACAATGGCCACTAGGAAACATATGACTTAATAATATTTTAAGACAAAAGCAGGAGAGTCACAAAAGAAATAAATTCTACATAGAACAGGTGTAGACAAGATGTCGACTGATCATTTTTACATGCTCTCCTGTCCAGCACTCTGGTCAGTTGTATGCCTTTATGGATGTCTATGAAAAACAGAGTACATTTTTAATGCCGTCACATGGGAAACACTACCAAAACTACTTCATTGTGTGTCCACAAAATGTTTGTCTTTGGTTTCATGAGGTAATATAGCAAACAGATTGACAGTTTAAATGTTGAAAACCATTACAATCATTGCAGTTTTATCAAGGTATATATGTTTGCTTTGATTTTTGAGTCAATTTGCCTCACATTCAACATAAGTCAATTATTTTTTTATTTATCTTTAAGTTGATTTTACTCTTTTTCAGAAGCCTCACTCAAGAGATTCTTCTAATATGGCAATAAAAATAAGATAAGGAAAGGTTATAGTATATTCAAATATATAATAAAACTTAATGCAGCATGTCATCTACTATAGAGATCTGTTGTTATAATCTGTTTGTTAGAGGTGTTCTTTGCTCTCTCTGAAAAGCTTGCTCAGTTGGTAAACAGCCTCCCTGTTGTACATGAAGACCTGTGCATGACATCCAGCACTACATAAATAAGTGTGATAATGAAACACTCAGCAGATGGAGGAAGGAAGATAAGAAGATCAACTCATCCTTTGTTTATTGTGAGTTTGAGATCAGCCTGGGATACCTAAGATCCTGTATGAAGATATTTTCATAGTAATTATGGATTAAGTATGTAAATACCTTCATTAAAATTGAAGTATGTTAGTGTGGTTCGTAAATGTAAGATATGAAACTGTGCTAAAGTTACCAGCAATAGATGCACTAATAAGAAATCCTAGAAAATCAGGTTGTTTTCTGATGTTTTATTAAAAAGAAAATGACCAGAAAACACTTATATAAGATTTAACTAGTATAGAAGCATGCTTGTACATTTTTCTTATATTCATTAAATATCTCTAGAGAGTATTTTAGGACAATGCCTCCTGGTTCCTGGTTCTTAAGATAATTTTGTAAGTTATTTTATATGTGGCATTTATAATATTATGAAATTAGATGCTGCATTGCAGAGACAATGGAGAAAATATTCCTAAGAAAAATATAATCATGTAACATGACACCTATTGTGCCACCATTTTAATATGCAGAATACATTCCCAAAAGTTATTACTCACTAGTGCTATAACATAAGTTAGCAAAATACTTTTCTTATTTCCTTCCTTCGTGCCTCACCTTCCTTCCTTTCTCCTTTTCTTCCTCCTTCCTTCCTTCCTTCCTTCCTTTCTTCCCTCCCCTCTCCCCTCCCTCCCTCTCTCTATTTCTCTCTCCATTTGCCCCCTCTCCCACCCTCTCTTTCTCCTCTCAGTCTCCAAACAGAATTTTTCTTTGTATGCTTCCTGGGTGTCCAGTAGATAAGGCTGGCCTTGAACTCACAGAAATCCATATGCCTGAGTACTGGGAATAAAGGCATGCAATACCATGCTCAGCTCACTGAATACACAATATACTGTGTATACTTGGAATTTATAATTAAAAACAAAATAATCAACAAAACAAAGGAAATGATGTTAAGTTGCACATAAAAAGCAACACTTTCATTAAAATATTTAAATATCTAGTAGCATAAAATCACATTAATACTTGTAATTCTTATTAATTGTATAATTTTTATAGCAATCAGTTCCTGAAGAATTTAATCTCTACCATGGTCCTGATTCTCCTTCAAGGTAAAAATGAAGTGTGTGTGTGTGTGTGTGTGTGTGTGTGTGTGTGTGTGTGTGTTTGTGTGTGTATGTGTGTGTGTTTGTGTGGGTATGAGTGTGATATGTGTATATAATATATAAATATATGCATACATATATACATATAATCAGGATGTAAATGTTTTATTCTTCATTCGAGTTCTCTCATGTAACATTACACTTACGACAACTCAATGAAAACATATGATAGCTTTAAACTTCTGCAGTATTTGTGTTTACAGCATATGAACTTAAAACAAGAATAGATCTTATTATTATAAAATTAAAATCTATACTGAAGAACTAGTTATGGATAGATATATTAATAAATGTTGAGAAAAATATAATACAAATTTAATAAGTGCTTTAAGATCTGGTCAATGTGTTCTAAAAATAACTATACACAGAAAGCAGAATGGCATGTAATTATGGATAAAAAATCCAGAATTTGTTTAGGTAATACGAAATATATCTGACTATCCATTATTTGAAATAGATAATATATGAATTTTCCTTTGGTAGAATTTTTCTATTAAGAAAACATATTTTGAAGTCAAACATTGAACCAGTATCTATGCACTATGCTTATTTGGTATTTGTATACATTTACATATTATATTAATTTATTGAATTATAGAGCTTATCTGTGATTTCAATATTATTTAATAATTGGAAAGAATATCAGAATATCAGAATAAAAAGCAGTAGAATTACTTTGCCTATTATATAATATTTTCTTGGGAATAATAGTAAACATGATATTCGATCTCAAAATGAAGCTAATAAAATTTTAATTCCATGCATTTTTATCTTTTTTATAGAGATCAGTTAGCTAAGGGCATTGAATTTTTTTCTTATCCTCTTTATGTGAAGCTGAAAATAAATTAATATAGAAATTTCCTAACCTTGATACCTTACCAAAACTGTTTTTCACAAATAATTTAGGAAAACATGCCACATTTGCTCAAAGGAAAAAGAGTTAAAAAAATAGAAAATGTGAATGATTTACTGAAGCAGAAAGCCCCCTCAATTTCATGACTATTTGAGCATGAAAATTGCCTAAAATTATTTATGGTTTCAAATGAGTAGATTTCACTCACGGATGCAAATTACTGCCCAGGGGACCTTAAACTTATGGAGTTTTCACTGACTGAGCTACAAGCAAAAGTTAGATATTCAGTGAATATTTCATAGAGTTCACTTTAGAGAATAGGGAGTTCAGCATGTGAGACTTAAAAACAATAAAATCGTAGTCATTGCTTTAAAAGCTAGCTTATAGTTATGTTCAGAATTAATATAAATTGACATAATTTTAAAAATCTCATTCACCATGTTGCTGACTTACACAAAATCATAGGTACATTTACACAACATGGTTATTGCTTAGGAATTGTCCTATCTTTTTTACTAGCTGTAATTAAATAGTAATAAAACCCAAGACAGGAAAACTAAGGGAAACAGAGAATATGAGCTCAAAACATATTGCATTTATTCCCAAAATGTAAAGCCATTGATTAGTTATAGGAAGAGTGTCATTCCCAGAGATAATTACCAAAATAGCAATGTCATTCTCTATAAATGCTTGAGGACTATCTCATGAAATCCTTCAAATAACAAGAGAGAGAGAGAGAGAGAGAGAGAGAGGGAGAGAGAGATGGTACTTGCATTCATCAGTGATAATGGTAAGAATGCAAGACTTTCTCTTTTAGTTATTTGGATTTCACAAATCACAAAGATTGTAGAAATGCTAGTATTAATTTTCTACTGGCAACATTATTGAATTAATAATTTTCTGAAATTATGACATTATATGTCCAGAATGCAAGATACTTAAATAGTAAAGGTGGCTTCAACTAGTGAAACCTTGATACAGATAATCATCAAGAAAGGTACCTTAAGTTTCTATGATGATGTGAACATTATGGGTACAAACACTAATAATAAACAAAAGCATAATACAATTCTTCTAAGAAAGCCAATAGTAGCAGTGCTAAAAAAAGTTTGGTATAGGAGGATTTGAACGCAACTGCAGAACAGACAACGATTTCTGTGCTAGATCACAGTTACATGCAATTTTGGCTATAGCTTTACTACATGGAAGGCTCTGCCAACAAAGAATAGAAGGGGATGAGCCTTAGTAAAGAGAGATGAATGTGTCTTTGCATATAGGTGAAAAGTAAATTCCAAAATTATAGATGTCATGAATTTAAATATGCAAATGATCCACTATTTTCTCCTATAGGTTCTAATGATACAAGTAAAAGAATTATTGTGAGTTGTTTCAAGTTTAAAGCCATTTGCTCTTAGAGAGAAATTTAATGGATAAATAAAGAAGAAGGTACTACTTTTAAGCCAGTGATATCTCAGACAAATGAGGTCATTGCCTACTGACATCAGAACTGAAGAAGATGTTTTTCTGGATTTATTTTGTTTTGTGTTTGTATGTGGGTACTAAGATGTGGGTGTTAATGTCTGCACATATGTATTATTTTACAGGTACGTTTGACTATGATAAAAATGTCCAGTTCTAAGGCATGTCTATTGGCTGTTTAGATAAGACACTAACAAGTGCATATTGATTAAAGTTCATTCATCTCCATGTTTTTTTCAGGCATAGCATCACTCACTAGTCAAGGGCCTGAGGAGAACTAAAGGGCAGATGTACAGAAAGTAAAAATCATCCTTCTGCATGAGGAACTTTAGAGTACGTCGAGACTTCTCTCTTAAATAGCCTGAGATGTCAACCTCATATTGTCCAGAGTTATTAGAAGGATTCTCAGGGAACTGCCTCTATAATCTGTCCTATGGGCATGTCTGTAGGGCATTTTGTTGATAGTTGATGTAAGAAAGTCTAGATGGCTGTAGATAGTCCCATCTTTAGGAAGGAGTTTTGGATTGTGTATGGAAGCTAGCTAACCAGAAACTGTGGAACAAGCCATTAAGCAGTGTTCTTCCTAACTCCTGCTTCAGTTACAGCAGCAACTTCCCTCAATAATAGGTCATGGCATGGAAGTGAGAGCGATGTGATCCCTTTCGCATCCAAGTTGATTTGGTGATTGTATTTATTACAGCAGCAGAAAGCAAACTAGAGGGATTCTCTTCAGAAACAACCAAAAAATTCAAGAATATGGTAGAACTACTCATTTCTTTGTTTGTTTAGTTTTGGTTTTTAAAGGCAGGGTTTCTCTGTGTAACAGACTGGGCTGTCCTAGATTTGCTTTTTAGACAAGGCTAGTTGCCTCCCAAGTGCTGGGATTAAAGGCTTATGCCACTACACCCAGCTTTTTAAAAAAAAGATTTATTTATTTTTATTTTATTCATATTGATGTTTTGAATACATGTGCATCTTTCTGAAAGTGTCAATACTCCTGGAGATTGAGTTACATGCGGACAGTGGTAAGGTGACACATGAGTGTGGGAATGGAACCTGGATCCTCTGAAAGAGCAGGCAGTACTCTTTAACAACTGACCCATCTCTCCAGCTCTGACTACTCATTCATTTAAATGATATATTTTTTTTTAATTAAATGAAAGATTGCCAAGGAATTAATCATCCTTCTATGAAATGGAGAGAGGGGGAGAGGGAGGGGGAGAGGGAGGGAGGGAGAAAGGGAAGGAGCAAGAAGGGAAGGAGTGAGGGAGAGACAGAGGGAGAGGGGGTGGGAGAGAGGGAAAAGAGAGAGAAAGAGATATGGAGAAAGTGTGAGGAATATTAAGAAAATACTTATATGATTCTTGACTAGTCGGCCCATCAACTCACCAAGTTCTCTTTCATTCAATATCATTGGCCCATTTTATTACCTTGTAAGTAGTAGATTACTGACAGCCATGTCAGTTAAATTACTGCCCACCCGCAATGATATACAAGTGAACAGTGTCTAATGGAAGCAATGTTATTCTTCCTCCCTCAAGGCAGTTTTGCAACTACTTGTAAATTCACTTTGACAGCCTCTGTGTTCACCAGTTTGCTTGACTGAGTGTGTAATACAGTACTAAATTCTCCCTGGAAACATGTTGGTATCCTCAAAATTTGCTTAAATTACAATATTTAGACCATTTTATCTGTTTTGGTTTTTTTTCCTTTATTAATTTATTCTTGTTACATCTCAATGGTTATCCCATCCCTTAATCATAGTTATAATTAAATATTCTATAATAATTAATTCCTTAACTTTTTATGTAGAAGAAACTTGGAGTTGAAGTACTACCAGTAATTAAGAACAGTCAGAAAACCCCTCATGAGGAAAAGTAACTATTCTTAATTTAGAATACTTTAGAATATTGTTTTGTCTTGTTTTGTTTTGTTTTTTTACTACAGCTATGATGGAAGGCACTCAGTATGTTATGCAAGTGTTCTACTGCTGAACTACTTCTCTAAGGCTCTCAATATTTATTTATTAAAATATAAGAAAAGAGAGGTGTAGCACATAATTAGTTCTTCATACCAAGGTAAAATATTGTTGATTTTAAAATGTACACGTTTGAGTGGTACTTCGTTTGTAATATTAGTTAATATTATCGGATCTTAAGAAGGCTTCATGCGAAAAAGTTCCAACTACAAGACTTATCTGTATGTTTGAGAGATAACCACACATAGCCATTGTAATAGCAGGATGCTGTTAAGACTATGGTGCTGTGTAAATTCTTTGTTGTATATACTCATTTTCTTTTCCTTTCGAGTATGTCGAACAAAGCTACTCAACTTTGGGAGCTCTTGAGGAGTGATTTGTCATACTTAGTGTCTTTACTATTAGTATTTACATTCTATATTTGTACCTCCTCTTACTCACTTCTTCCTTTACCGTCTCCATTGCTCCTGTCACCACTGACGCAGACACAGGCCGTGCTTTGAAACTCATCAGCTGTTTTCTTCCTGTTCCTGTTGCTACCAGCGCTCACAACTTTGCCACATCACAAACTAAATGTGGTGATACATGCCTGAACCTAAACCTAACTGAATCGTGTCAGTTGTAGGCCTATGACGGATGCAATTCAATCTCTGTGTGTTTGTGGCAAATAAAACCATGGATTCCCATACCACACAGGTTGTGTAATCATGCCGCTTAGTTCCCTGGGAGATAACTTCTGTTCTTCCTCTTTGTGTGGATGCATAAGGTCAAATAAGAGGTTTCTAACATGTAGGCCTCCATTACTTAGAGCAGCCTTTATCAAAGATGGTAGCTGTGGCTACAGGAGTGGCAAGAAGAGCTGAGAGCAATGGGATCACCAAGGAACCAGCTGATGAGTTCCAATGAATGGCCTGAGTCCACATCTGTGGTAACAAAAGCAATTGGGGCAAAGAAGGAAGAATTGAGTAAAGCATGTAGAATATAAATAATAATAGTAAAGACACTACCTATGCCACCTACCATCAATACATCAGTAAATTAAAACCGTGTCCTCTTTCAAAGATGGAATTGGAAAAACATAATGAACGTATTGTGAATTCTAGCTTCTCTTAAAACCAAAAGACTTAAATAAATGCTCACAATTACAAAATAATTTATATAAATATGAGAAAAGTAACAGAACTCAGATCAGAAGTATAAGCGAATGAATGAAAGGGAAACCCACTACAACAACAGCATAATTGCTACAAACCAGATTCATTAATAACTTTCCAAGTTTGTGTGTCAAACTTCAAGGAGTCAGAAGGCATTTGCCTATGTTAAATCTGTCCTGGCACACCAATTAACTCACTAAGTTTAACACATAGTCATAAATTATTTCATAATATATTATCTTCATAATAAAAATTAGGTCTCATCTCCTTAAATTTTAATGTATGCTGGACTTAGTGACTTTTCAAAAACTAAGTTATGATGTGGAACACCCTGACAAGAATTTTGCAAGCCATGTTATCATAGTGAATGCTTTCAGTAATCTTGGTGATATGTATTATCCAACCAAATGTGAAAAGGGCACTTTCCCTGTGGAACGTCGTTCCCGCAATCCACAAACTCAACAGACTTATGACAAAACCATTAGCCAAAACCAATATTAGGGGCACTCTATATGGCTCAAAAAAAGCCAGGCGAGGCCGGGCATGGTGGTGCATGCCTTTAATGCCAGCACTCGGGAGGCAGAGGCAGGGGGATCGCTGTGAGTTCAAGGCCAGCCTGGTCTACAAAGCGAGTCTAGGACAGCTAAGGCTACACAGAGAAACCCTGTCTTGAAAAAAAACAAAAAAAACAAAACAAAAAGGCTACCAGCGTGGTAGCACACATCAGCCTGGGTTACAAAGTGAGTCCAGGATAGCCAAGATAACAGAGAAAACCTATCTCAAAAAACCAAAACAAAAGAAACCAACCAACCAACCCCTCTCCCCGCCCCCCCCCCCAAAAAAAACCATAGAAACGAAAACAAAAAAGACTTCAGCTTTAAAAGAGGTGGCTTAAATTTTCAGAAAGAAGGATTATGATAATGTGAAGGTAGAATGGTTAGTGAATAAATGTAAAAAGGTAATACTTGCTCTCTAGAGGCCATTTCACTAGAATTTACAAAGTAATATTTGCTTACTTAGTAACACATTTATGTCCTGCTCTTCAGTTCTCACATATTCTTTTTACATGTCTTTTTCTTGTTTATTTATTCATTGGCTAGTTTGGTTGTTTTTAAGATAGTCTCATTGGCTGCTCAGCAGATCACTATGTAGACCTTAAATTCACAGGGATCCAATGGCCCATCTTCCTGAGTAAGGAATAAATGTATGCACCATCAGACCTATCCGTATTTCATAATTTACTTAATTAGATAAATATTTTGCAAACATTTTAAGCATCAATTGCACTCAGTCATGCAGTTTATTAGCAGCAAGCTTTACTTATTTGAAGCAACATTACTTCAAGAAGCAGAATTTAATCCAGATACACAGACATGAGACCAGCAGAGACATAACTATTTTCTGGCAACTTTTAACACATTATCATCTGTAATGTGCATCTGAATTCTACATGCATCGATTCACAAAAAGAATATACAATGAGAAATTAAATACAGTAACAGTTTATCAATTGTAGAGAAAAATACAGACACGATGTTTAAAAACAGTATGATATCATAGACGAGATTATAGTTCCTGAAAATATTAGAAGGAAAATTGATAAAATATGAATAAAATCTCTAGTCCTAATAATAACACTGTATCATATTAACTTCTTTTCTGTTAGCAAATTTATGACTATGGTAAATGCAAATTTCATGGTTATCTGAATAAACAACATAAATTTATAGTGCTATAGCTCTCCTTTGAATCAAATGCTATTCTAGAAATAGATACTGAATTTAGGAACCTACTCTCTTATCTCCTAGGACTTGAAATATGACTTTTCTTGGTTGTGCAAAGATTGTCATTAAGAATATTTGCAGGATGATAAGAGTGAGGAGATTATAATCCAGATATAATGTGAATAAATTATAATAAAGTTATTTTTAAAGCCGTACTTATTACTCTTCCAAACACTCTCTTCTGGTGTTCTCAGCCATGCATATATAGCACATATTTTCTCTCTCTCTCTCTCTCTGTCTCTGTCTCTCTCTCTCTTCCTCCTTCCCTCCCATCCTCCCTCTATCACTTTTTCTCATAAATAAATATATATTTCCTTATTTTTACATATGATTTCTACTAAACAACTATAATTACTTTTAACCAAATCACAGATGCTTTATCAAATTATCTTTGAAAAATATGTTGATAAAATGTCATATTTATATGCAGAAATTATTTTTGTTTGCTTTTAACTCTTTCAATTTTTCAGTATATATAAATTAAGATGGAGCTAGAAACAGGTGTCTGTGTTAGACAGCAAGCACAAAGCAACGTGCTCAGAATTTTTCCTGGTTTGCATTTCTACTTAGCACTTTGATGTTTGGTGTGAAATTACTTAAATCATTGCACAAATTCATCTATTATTATTCAATATGCAGTATGAATATAAGGAATAATACAGCTTTGCATATAATTTACATGCATACATGCAGGTGTTACACAATGTTTTCAAATGGATTGCTGTAACAACTACTCACTATTTTAAATCAGTACTTCATGGCTATTGGTTAAGCCTGAATTTTTTCTTTTGAACAAGTTATATTTGCCTGTAACATGCAGAGTAATGCGATTGTAGAGCATATTATTAGTATGACTGACATCATATGCTTTAACAAATACAGAAAAGAATTTAAAAAGACCATAGTTGATTTGATCTATGAAAAAGTTACTTAATAAATAAATAGATTTGATCAGTAACTAGGGAAATGCTCTGTAGAAAATATTATTTTCTGTCTTTGATGTTTGCTGTAGGATGTGAAATTAAATCATATTATGGTGAATGTAGGACTTTATATTTATACACATTTTGTCTCCATCAGTACAACAAAACAAGGGACTTTTGTTTTTAATTGAATGACATTCAGAAGAGACAATGGAATGAGAGTTTCATCATTAATATAGATACAAATCATTAAATTAAAAATAGTTAAGTGAAGGCAACTTCTTGGATGTAGCTAAGCTTTTAGAGTGGCTGCCCTATTGCACAGAGCCCTGGGCTAGACCCAAATACTGAACAAATCAGTGTGATGGTGGATTTCTGTATTCACAGAACCAAGGAGGTAGGGGCAAGACAACAAGAAGTTCAATATTGAAGAGATCAGGAGAGAAGAGAAAAGAGGAATGCCACCATGGGTTAGATTGAAGCGAAACACATGGCCAAAATGGGCAAAGGTTTGGCCTAGATGAAGAACGTTAACGAGTATTTGGGATTATGGATGGGAGCTAGCTTGAAAGTTATTAGAAGCAGATGGCATGGGATGGGGGCAAGTATGGGATACCTGCCCAACTAAGGGAAGTAGTTTAGAGGATTTATTTCTGCCCTCCTCCAAGTTAGCTAAGGCAATTTTAAAATATAACAGGTGTCTGTGTCTTCATTGATTGCCCAATAATTATTGCCCAACATTATTAGGCCCAATAATTAAAAACAAGTGTCACTAGACATGGGACAGGTATCCACACTCTTAAAAATCATATTTTGTCATAATCTGAAAGTGGGGAATAGCTCCCAGAGAGCATCCATGGTCTGCTTGCTCCTAGCTGCCTGCAGGGCTCAACTCTTACAGAGAAGGTATGGTGGCAGACATGTGGCTAGCTGGAGAGGCAGACCTAGAAGGCTGACAGTCTCCTAAACTGGCCTCAGAAGTGGAGTTAATCAACTAGAAAAATAATAATATAAAAACTGATATGGTCGCTCTCCAAGGCGCCATGGCAGAAGGCTCCTGGATACTTTCTTGGCTTTGTTTTGTTGTTTATGAATTTGTTTGCAATGGGCTTAGTCATAGTCACACTTCTCTTACCCTCTCTACAAAAGTTCCGGGAGAAAGGCAGAGAGTGGAGAAATGTAAGACTAAGTTACTAGCAACTAGAAAAGGAGAAGGAACCGAACTGTTTTTCATAAAGTTGATAGCAGCTGGGATTCAAAGCTCCTTAGCTACAAGGTGTTTGTCTGGGCTTTCAAGAAAAGGTCCACCAGAAAGAGATTTTAATAACTAAATTCCATGGAATGGTGGACAGGATTTCACTAACTAAAGCCTAAATTGTCACAATAGATCCAAGGCTTAGACAATTCCCTGCTTGATTTCTAAAGATTTTTACTGAAATTGAGATGAAATAGTTAAACAGGGGAGTGATGATACAAGCACTTATTCCCAATACAATGGAAACAAAGGCTGCAAGTGACACCCTGCTGATAAGATAAGACATGAAGGAGAATGCCTAGGATTTAAACTGACAAACTTTTCACTATGTTCTTTTTTCTTAACAATGGCTTCTATGTACTTAAGGCTCTAATAAGAGCCAGCCAATTACCTTAAATGTAGAACAGCCACAGAAGATATGGTGCCGATGGATAAATTGGCCTAACAAATATATTTTGTTGGTCAAATTAAGGATGAAGTTTAAAAGGAGGGACAGCTTACACTTCCACATTTCTGTTTATCACTGAAGGAAGCCAGGACAGGAAGACAAGCAGGGTAGCATCCTGGAGGCAAGATGCTGCATACTGGTTTGTATTATATGGCTTGCTAAGCCTGCTTTATTGTAGAAACCAGGACCAAGAGCCCAGGTAGGGCACCATGAACAGTGGTCTGGTTTCTTCCCCATTGATCATTAAGAAAAAAAATGTCATACAGCTGGATCTCATGAAGGTATTTTCTCAACTGAGGCTCCTTTCTCTCTGGTAACTGTAGCTTGTGTCAAGTTGACACACAGAACCAGCCAGTACACCCTTTATCACTCTAGCATGCGACATGAACCTAAAAGAGCAGGGACAAGAAATTAGTTGGACTAAAGTCTCATGCAATAGGCTACTTGATTCAGAGCATCATGCAATCTATACTCTGAGGGTTAAGAGGCGTCATCTGAGTAAAGAATATAATCACAAGTCAAAAATGGGTGGCCAAACCATGTTTTTCCATAGAGGCATTTGAATAAAAACAGTTGAGTTTTTATTCCTATCTATTACAGCTGGGCAGAGCATGGGAATCAACACCAAGAACGATTTCATATTTTGAGGAAATTGACATCACAAGACTCTTGTTTGTTTTCTTGGAATTTTCACACAGACATTAAGAATTACCACATAACACCATTCTTGGACTGTGTTCTGAAAGAACTCCTAGTAACAGAAGAAATTTGATCACACCTTAGAGATCTTAAAATTCAGAAATACCCAGTGTCTGTAAGGAAGACTCAGAAGCATAACCTTAAATTCATGTATATATCCCAATTTACTCTGTAAATAATATTTGTAATTATCCATAACTTTACTCTCCTTGCTAAATACTATTTTTAAAAAGTAGAAATATCTAGGAAAGCAAAATAAAACAACAGCAACCCCTTGGTTTATTCCATAACACTGCAATTGCAATATGCTATCACTAAAGCAGTCATAACCTGATTAAAAAATTAAAGTCCCAAAACAGAAACACACTCAGCAGAAAACATAGCTACAGCAGCTACCAAAGACAGCTAAGTGAAAATACAAAGTGAAGCATGAAAATAATAACACTACAACTTCTGCTACATTAATTTATTTATAATGGCATAGGTAACTTTGTCAGTGTAAATATCATATAAGAAAATACATATGTCAAATACGGATAAACTATATTTAGGCAAAGTGCTCTTTCATGTTCTTTGATTATTTAAACTCACATTTGAAAGTTCCATATTAAAAATCTCTTCTCTTTGATGTTGGCTTATGATCTTATAAAAATTCCTCAAAATGTATGTATAGTTTATATTTCATGCAACTTAAATTTTTAAATTTGAAAATTTGGATGTTTTTGTTCTCTTAAAAACCTGAAAATATGATATAATATGGTAAAATTTAATAACAGATATACCTTTTTATGTTATTGGGAAATTTGAAATGCTCCATGAAATTTAATTCAAAGAAACTGACTATATTATAAGTAAGGTCCCATATAAATGCATCTGAAAGTCTACGCTATTACAGTTGGATAAATGTCTGCTTGTCAAAGATGGGTGACTCAGTGATTGACTATCACCAGTGTAAGATGATTCCATTTCTCTTCTCAAGTATTTTTGTTTTCATGATTGAGAACATGTGATCTTTATAATTTTATTAGCTATACTACAAATATCTTGTTCTTTGTCATGATACAGATACTGACATGTTACTGGCATAATACACACCTCCCATCAATTTCATAAAAAATAAAGGTAATGTTATCTCAAGACTCATCCTGCATCACTTTCCTGGGGATAGTTATTTTCTTTGTCTTCCGTCATTCTTCATGCATAGTAAATTTTCCTCCACTCAAATATGCCTGGTGCTTACCTCTATGGGTGGCAATAAGAAAATGAGGGTTTCTTAGGGAGGTGATTAAGCTTCATATCATAAGGAGTGACTACTCAAGTATTCAATGTCCCATGAAGTATCCTGTGATGTTGCCATACGTACTCATCAGTAAGTTTCACATCAAGGGCCTTTCTCCTCCTCAAAATATGGGTTGTTCATATACTCTTAGGGCTGAATTACCTAAAAATTAAATTAATCTCAAATATGACATAGTATATTAACAAATGATGCTAATATAAGAAAATAAATAAAATATCCAAGTCAGATGCAGTAGCACAAACCTGTAATCCCAGTAATCATGGAGATAGAGGCAGGTGGAGCTCTGAGTTCAAGGCCAACCTAGTCTACAAAGCGAGTCTAGGACAGCCAAGGCTACACAGAAAATCCCTGCCCTGAAAAATAGGTAGAAAATAGATAGATAGATAGATAGATAGATAGATAGATAGATAGATAGATAGATGACAGATTTTCCAAGTTAATTCTGAATATCAGAAAATATATTGGCTATCATAATAAAGAAAATGAAAGCATATGATCTCCATAACAATAAATATAAAAACTAATTCAATTTGAAGGAAAGCAATAATGAACACAGAGAAGTTGTTGGCATATAAGCAGCCAACCTCTAGGTTTCTTAGCAACCTCTGACAACACCACTAACCTATGACTAGGTGTGCTCCAGGGGCCCAGGATAAAAGGACAAATCCACTAACTTAAACTTTTTCTCCTATTCTTGCATTTCTGTAAGTGTGCCTTCTTTTCTCTTTTTCTCTCCCTCTCTGTCTCTTTACCCTCATGGCATCAGGCCCTAACTCCTTTCTCTTTTCCTTCCCTCAAATACATCTCTCCGTATCCTATCTGTTGCATGCCATCTCAATTTTAATCCTAAAAAAAGGTAAAATAGTGAAGACAGGGAAAACACAATTTTGACAGATATAGCTCTCATTCTCTGTGTGCAGGGTGAGCATCACATGGGAGCTGATGACAAATTCATTCTTGTGCCCTGTCTAGAACTGTGACATCAGAAATTTTGTTTTCAGCCTTGGGGAATATATACATCATGCAGGAAACAGTCTATGTTATTTCTTGTAGTATCTTTCCATAGTATGGATTTTTAGATTATAGGAGTGCCTGCTCATTTAGTTCCAAAAGAATACTCTTGCTTCTAGTTAACTAATATTTGAATAACTATTAAAATACATTAAATACTTACATAATGCATTACAGTCTTGATATATTAATTATATAACACATTAAACATATAGAAACTGATATATAAAATGCTAAATATTTAAAAGCATTCTTCAAAGCAAAAATGAAAGTGTTACTGTTGTGTTCAGGTGATTCTGCTAGCCTGCCCTCAAGGGCTTAGCAATTACTTAGGTTATCACCTACAGCTTCCAGGTGTGACTTATATACTGGATAAAAGGTCCCCTACCACCCATCTCTCCCTCTCCCTCTCTCTCCCTCCCCCTCTCTCTCTCTCCCTCTCTCCCTCTCCCTCTCTCTCCCTCCCCCTCTCTCTCTCCCCCCCTTCCCTCTTTCCCTCTCTCCCTCTCTCTCCTTCTCCTCCCCCTCTCTCTCTCACACCGTCTTTCCCTTTCTGTCCTACCCCCTTCTCTGCCCTCATGGTTCTATTCCCATCCATTTTCCTACAAGGCTCACTAGCTGCCTCTACCCCTTCATCGGTCCTTCTCTCCTTTCCCCTAATCAACTCCTTATACCAGATCTCTTGCATGGTGTGCAATTCCTCAGGGGTGTACCTTGGCATGGGCCTGCCAGTCCCCACTGAAGAAGACTGATTTTTGTCAGAAGAAAACAAAAAGGTAAGTCACTTGTCCAAGAGTGCTGCATTTTTGTAAAACTCTAATTTTTGTTACTATTTAAATTAAAGCAAAACAAGTAAATTTGTTTCTTAACTTTATTTTTTCCTTTTTTATGCAGTATGACTCATTGGCAAAAGTTCTCATACAATCCACATAAAGCAATTTCTGCATTTGTACAGTAGACTATAATAGCACACATTTGCATCTCATCTCTGTAATATCTCTTGCAACAAAAGCTTAATATTTACTTTGTCCTCTCTACATACCAACCAAAAGAAGATTAGAAGAATCTTTTGAAGGTGTTTGCTTCAACTAGATTCTGTGTTCTTGCTGCCTGTAGCGTAGACAAGATGGCTGAAGCTCTCACATCAATCTGACAATTGAAGTGCATTAAAGAATAAAATCAGATTGCACAAAGGAGTGGGTTTACACTGTCTAAGCTGTAATTACATGCTGTTTCATGACCAATACAGCACTGGCTATGGGAGTCCTTTATAAGTGTATAATTCTTTAACCATTACTAATTTCTTTATTCATTTAGAGTGGTCTTCTTATGTGGCATCCAGCTTGTCTTCAACAAGTAAACATGGAAGAAAGCATAACAATGTATTCTCTGTCACTAAACTCTATACCTCAGTCCTGTTTCTACAGCTATGTAGATTACCTTATCAATTTCAGTTTCATACACTTACTGTCATTTGCTAAACAAATGATTATGTAAAATAATGACTTTTACCACTTTAGTACTACTATAAACAACAACATTAAACTTATCAGATTTGGGCCACCAAGATTCAATGAGAATTCTGATACTTCTTAACACTAATTTCTAGTGTATGGGAAATATACTGGGAAGATTGCTGGAATTCATAGCAATTCTGTCTTTTTTTTTTTTTTTTTTTGAGAACTCTGTATACTGTACACACATAAAAACACATGCATAGAAAGAAAATATCTGGAGAACACAGTTTACTGTTTTTGAAGAGTCCCAACCCACTGCTATAGAAGTTAACTTTTGCATGATAATATACAGTTCCTTGGCATATTCATATTCACTGTTACATTTGAGAATATGCTTTGGTTTATTCTTTTTATTTTCTCCATTAAAACATGTTTAGTGGGATATCTTTTATGCAAACCTAATGATGTATCCTCTGTCACAAACTATACTACAATCCTCTGTCTATGGCTCTGTATGTAATGTATCAGTTTCACTTTCACACTTAATGCCTTTTTCTGAACAAATAACTATGAAGAATAATAATTTTAATTTTTATACTACTATATACAACACCATTAAAAAGATTTATTTTCAAACCCTACTCAGCATTTTACACCTTTAAGTTAATAATAATTAAGTGAAAGTAATTGATGCTGGTCAAGGTTATTTTCCACATAATGATGTTTTAGGTTCAACATAATTAGAAGACCCTGATGTTCCAGTTTCAAGTTACAAAAACTCAGCCATGTGCATAGTGAAACTCCTTTTGTCCTTCCAAAACTAAGCAAAGCAGGTAAAACAGGAATATATTAACATAAGGGAAATTTTGACAACAAAATGTATCTCATGTGCCAGTATTTTCCATTGTTAATATTGCCTTATTTGTAGGAGACATATCATAACTTTGCTTTGTAGTGGTAGTTTGAAACTAAGTCAATCTGACAACCCTTCTGTTTCAGATTATCCTTTTACTACAGCTGCTTCTTCAAATATTTCTTTTGACAACCCGAATTCAGAAAATAGACAAGCAAGCAGAATGTGAGCAAATATGTGAAATTTAATTTAAGTAAGCACTACATGTTCCCAAAATGATGATGATCTTTGTATGTTGCTACCTACTGTTATTGTATTTATTCTGAAACACACTAACTGTGAGCTGGTAGGCCTATAGGAAATTGCAAGGGTAGAATTGTAAATGTAGCAATTTATAACATGGCACGTTAGTGAGTTTTAAAACTGTCTTATTAAGCATGGATGGAAATTAAGCATTAATTAATGAATAATAAAGCCAGGGAACTATATGTTTCATAATCACAAATGATAAAAAGCAAAATATATAACAATCACATGTTGTTGATTTCCTTTTCATAGCTATTTGCTGTAAAGTTTAAAAGTTTTAAGAGAAGTGTGGCAGTTAGGGGTCAACTTTGTTTGAGAAACTAAATCATCAAAAATTGACTGTGTGTAGCTTCATTTGAACTGATATCCTTCTGTAAACAAAAACCATATAAGCTTGCCAAAGTTCCAAAATAAGTATATTTATTCACTTTCTAGAAATTTACAGCAGATATGAGTCAAAAGTTTGGAGCTTTCTCTTCCAAGGTAATTTTTGACAGGCATAATAATATGGCATTTAAAATACTATTGAACAACCAGAATATTAGACCAAACTAATTGGAATCACATGTCCTGTCAAAACTAGGGAAACAAAGTTAAATTATTTAAATTTTTTTTTGCACTAAGATAAAATCTCTTTGAAAACTAGGTGTTCAGGTAGATGGCTCAGGGGGTAAAGTACTTGGCATAAAAATGTGAAGTCTGACATTCAGATTGACAGCACCCAAAGCATGTAGGTATGACGTCCCAAATAAAATTCAGCTCTAAGAAATCTGAAACAGAGAATCTGTGGACCAAGTTGAATAGGTAGGAGAGCCTATATTGCCAAACTCTAGATTTAAATGGTAAACCAACTAATATTCTGTAGAGCAACTGAGGAAAATTCCTGATGTTAACCCAGGTCTTCCAAGAACCTGCATACCTACACGTACATGTATGCCCACACATTGAAAAACGTATATATTTATGCACTAAGCACAAAAATATATAAAATAGCTTATGTCTCTGAATATTTATTAAATCATTATTTTTTTTGTATATTGCTATATTATTCAAACTATCTAGCAGGGAACAAGGTATCTGAAAGCAGACAGAGAATATAGTACAGTGGGTAAGAGAGTTCCAGTGCCAGCATGTAGATTTGAGTTCGTATCTCTGATACGCATATAAAAATCCTTGCCTAGTTAGGTGGTCTAACAAGGAGAACTAGATTACATAATTAGCAGTCAGGGTGGAATGGTAATATCTAGTGCAGAGGGAAATGAAGATGGGAGCAGAGAAGGGAATATGGGGGAAGGCAGCTAAAATTAAGGGCATTTTAAGGAGTAGTATGGAAATCTAACACAGTTGAAAAATTTAAAATTACATACATATATTAACAGGGATTTTATAGGTCATCTAGTTAATCTTCTAATGAAGATGAAGATTTCTAAATGAAACCACAAATTAATAGGTGAGAACAGAACCCCAGTTGGACCTCGTTCATCACCAAATAAGCGTTAATACAGGGAACGTGTTCTACCAAATTGAGTTGTTGGTCAAAAGGGATCCCATGGGAATCCCTAAACACCCCCTTGGTAGTGTTCAAGAAGCACTTTGCTCTCTACCAAAGAAGAAATGTAACACCAACTACAGTCAATCTATAAACTTACAATTTGTCTTACAATTTGTTCTACAGTGATGCTCTGCCTAAAAGGTACGCTAGTGCAATGATGGCACAAAACTTGTGGGAGTAACGCACTAATATCTGATTGGATGTAAGGACCAGTTCATGAGATGGAACAGATGGCCAGACATGACTGCTCAGGGACTCAAGGTAAAAGCCAAACATTACAAAAAGCATGTAGCCGTACTAAGTCTTCTTCTTCTTCTTCTTCTTCTTCTTCTTCTTCTTCTTCTTCTTCTTCTTCTTCTTCTTCTTCTTCTTTTTTTTTAGCTTTAAAAATTTTTTTATTAATTTATTCATATTACATCTCAATGTATCCTCCGCTTCCTCCCTCTCTGCCATTTTCCCCTTATTCCCCTCCCCTATGACTGTGACTGAAGGGGACTTCCTCCCCCTGTATATGCTCATAGGGTATCAAGTCTCTTCTTGGTAGCTTGCTATCCTTCCTCTGAGTGCCACCAGGTCTCCCCAGTCAGATGACTTGGTTAAATATGAGGCACCAGGGTACTTGTAAAAGTCAGACCCCACTCTCCACTCAACTATATCCAGAAGATGCTCCAGCACACAACAAGAAAATTTGCTCAACCATGTTCATAGCAGCCTTATTCATAATAGCCAGAACATGGAAACAGCCTAAGTGTCCCTCAGTAGAAGAATAGATAAAGAAACTGTGGTACATATACACTATGGAATACTACTCAGCTATTAAAAAGAAGGAATTCCCGAAATTTGTGGATAAATGGATTGAGCTAGAAATGATCATAATGAGTGAGTTAACCCAGAAGCAGAAAGACTCAAATGGTATATACTCACTTATATCTGCATATTAGCCCAAGGGGCATGTCCCACGAAAGCCTTCACTTACCAGGAAACTGAGACAGAGGGGAGGACATCCTATTGGGACGCTAGATGAGAGAAGCATGGGAGAATGACAAAGTTGAACGTACTAAGTCTTCTTAATGACATTCTGCAATGCTCATAGATCAGTACCTTATTCACCTATCATAAACGAAGCCTCTTGTGCAGTAGATAGAAAAAAAAATACAGAAAATCACAGACAGACAATATACAGAGAGTGAGAGAGCTTTAGAGTGAGGAACATTCACTCCTAAAGGGGATGAACCATGACGAAGAAGAGGCAGAAAGACTGGAAAACCCAGAGAGAATATGAGACAACAAAAAAATCAAAGCTCTCTAAACAAACAGGATATGCACACTCATGACTTCTCAGAGCATGCGGAGAGCCTGAATAGCTCTGTACCAGATGGGATCCTAGAGCCATAAGGAGAAGTGAGCACACGGCCCTATCTCTAACACAGACACAATCTCCAATTCATAACCACTTTTAAGTGAAAATTAATTTTCTCCATGGGTGTTTCATGCGAAACTAATTACTCTTACGGGAAGACTGCATAACCTGCAGATGATTAACAGAAAAGAGACTCAAAGGAATCTTTGGAGGTTCCTTGTCTGATATGTCATACTAGAAATTTTCATTTTATTTTTGTTTTTCCTAATTTTAACTTTTACCCTACAGGTCCTCTATATATACGTTATGGCTTCAGGTTTTATGTTTTAGGAACTCCAGATTTGTCCAAATGAGTGTGTCTCTGCGTCTCTATCTGTTTCCATGCTTTTTACTGGGCTTTTGAAAACATTGTTTGTTCTTTTGCTCTATTTCAAATTTTGATTTTGTTTCATCTAATATTATATATTACTATCCCCTAGATGCCTGTTTCTTTTCTAAGGAATGACAGAAAGGGGTGCACCCACATGGAAGGGGAAATGTTGAGGAACTCGGAGTAGTAGAACAAGAGGAAACAAAAGGATATATTGAATATTTTAAAACTATTTTTGAATAAGAGTATTGATTGTAAAAATGAAAGAAAGGAATTCAAGCCATTTCCCTTCATATTAAAATGCATGCACAGTTTAAGGCTAATAAGGTTTTGTTTTGTTTTTTTTTATAATAGAATTCTGATGTTCAATTGCAATTACCAAGATTTATCATGCCCAGATCCCACTGTCCTACACTTAAGAAGGAAAGACTACAAATTCATAGTGTTTAAGCTTTCACAGAGGTTCAGTTTCTCTATTTTACCATATGTTGAACAATGATGTTGGTACAACTGGGTCAGCCATGTACATCTCAAACAAATTTGACTACAGGATCTGCTGCTAATTCCATGAAGATTCCAGGGGCAACCATTATTTATTATTTATTTTCTTTGACTAATGTCCTTCCCAAAGTGGCCTGTGACATTAAATCTGAAATTTCTTTTGAAGAGGTGCAAAGTTTGTTTGATCCATAGAGTTATACAATCTGAAGTGTGTATGCATAATTCATTAGTTATGTGGAGAGGAAAAAAAATCAAGTTCAATAAGTTAGCATTGCTGACATGGTGCTCAGCATAAATTTTTGTCAGTGTTTTTATTTTCAGTTTCAAAATAAATTATTCTTAAAAGTTCAAAGGAAGTTCTCCCAACACATTGTAGAGTTTTATTTTTGGAGGATATATGGGAAAGAATAAAAACCTGCTTGTAATGATTTAACAAGTCAGCAGTCAAGTAATACAAATATTGAGTTGTCGTTTTCTTATTACTCATAATTAGAGATTTTCAAATCCTCCTGTGGTAAATTTATTTTTAGATTTGAAGGAAAGAGATTCCCACCACTGATAAAATGCCTGATTTCTTCCAGCTTCTTTTTTACTGTTATGCTTTCCTTTTTACCCTGACATGTTAATGGAAGCAAGAAAAAAAAATACTCTTCAACGTAATTGCATTGTTGTGTTCAGAGTGTGAGGAAAATTAAATTTTACAGGTTCTTTATGCTTTTATCATATTCATCTTACTTCTGCATGATTAATTCAGACTTGCCAGCAAGCTCTTTGTTATTTTGAATCTCTTGAGAAGTTTTTGTAATGAAAATGTAGAAGATTACTCAGGGTAAGCAAATGTAATTAAAAAAAAAAATCAGCTTGGAAATTACCATCCTGTCATCCAATATTTTAAAAGTTTTCTTAGAAATGACCTGTTTCCTAGAAATATGAAAGTATATGTTAAACATTTATGCTTTGCAACTTGAACAGAGAAGACAATAAAAATTGCACATTTATAAATAAACAACTTATAGAATAAATCTAACAATAACTAGTTATTTAAAAGTTAGCTTTATATAATTCATGCAATAAATGTTAATACTTAAGAAAATACAACTCTATTTAGCAGAATAAAATAAATTGAAATTATACACTTAGGTAATACATTAGGCACAATTATGTAAAGAAATAATTAAGTATATGTTCATAGAAAATATCATTTAATGTATTTATCATATGTAATTCGAGGTGTTAATAAGAATATAAACATTGTTGTATACTATACAATGGTTCCTATTCAGATATAATGCTTGAGGATGAAGAGATGGCTCAACAGTTAAGAGTAGCACTGGCTGTTCTTACAGAAGACCTAAGTTAATAGCCCAACACCAAGTTCTGGTGATTCATATCTCTAATTCCAATGGATGTGACCTCTTTTTCTGGACTCCTTAGTATACATATTCATGTGGCATACACACAGACAGACACAACACAGGTACACATAAAGAAAGAAATAAAACACAAATCTTTTTGTCAAAAGCAATTCTGTTTTTAAAAAGTTAAGTTGTGCTAAATTGTATTTTCTTTCTCAAATGAGTAGGTATGGACTTACAAAGATTTTATTCTGGGCAGTTGGAGTGTAGCAATAAAAAAATCCAAGTTACCAATAATGCATCACATGAAGGAAAGAAATCAAAGCTCTTTCCTTGATGTCACAGAAACAAGATTAAATCTAGATTTGAAGTCTCTACTTCTGAGTCTTCTGTTCTTCTTCTTGACTGTATATTTTTTGTTAATATGTCCCTGTATGGCAATGTCTATGTCTTTTACAAAGAACTTAGCCCTGCCTTTATGGAACATCATATAAAATATCACATAGTGGTGGAGTGGGTTGAAGGGGGCAAGAGTGATAGCTCAGCTATTAGGAGCATTCATCGCTTTTTTGAATGTCCTGAGTTCAGTCTCCAGCACAAACATTGCAGCTCACAACTGTCTGATGCAGCCTTCTGGTGAACAGATATGCATTCTGACCAAGTACGCATATACCTAAAATACATAAATAAATAACTATTTACAAAAGAAACCATCACATGAGAAAAGAATGAGACATACTTTCCAGAATTCTTTACATATTTCTAGAAGGGACCAAGCCACTGAAGCCAACTGACCACACTGGCCTACATAACAAATGGTACATCAAACACCAGTGTTTACCAACCAATATCCAATTCTTATGTGTAAAAGTATTTTTTTTTCCTCAAAAGAGGGAATGAGATGAGACTTGTACCCAAGTTATATGAATACGTGGCTTGGGTTGACACTAGAACATTTTTCACTAAATATCCTTAGGCCTAGGCATGGAAGCTTCTAGCCTCCATACAATCTAATCTTTTACAAGTTTCCAGCCTCCATCTGCTAACCTGGGCCAAGAATGTTTTCAGCCTCTGAAACTTACTGCTAAGTAAGTTCATCCTTTCTAGTTCTCCCTGAACTCTGGCTGGCTGATTCAACTCATCTGGTCTTGCTCGCAATTCCTCTCCAAAGCAGCTGATTCAAACTGGCCTCTCTCACCTTCTGAATTGCTCTATTGGAAAAACTGCCTCAGAACTGCAGGAACTAAACTGCTACACTCAGCTGAAACATAATCTCTTCGCTAACCCCCTCCCCCCACCTCTATCTCTATCATCTCTTTTTATTTTTATCTCCAGCATTTCTATATTACCTATATCTACCTTTATTTATATCAACAGATATATGATATATAGACTACTTCCATCTTTATCATCACTATCTCTTTTTGTTTTTAGCTCCAACATTTCTATCTCTATTTACATCTACCTCTTTTTCTACATCTATTTACATCTACAGATAGATAGATGATATATGTATGTTTATTTATACTCACATACATGTACCTTTACATAAGCTATTTTTTTCCCTTTGCTTTTCTTCCTCTGTACTCTTCCAACCTCCAGTTAAATCCCACTGTCGAATATAGTCCAATAATGCAGTCATGTGAGAGGATATCTGAGAACCTATAAGAAAACAAGGATCGCAGTTTTTTAGAAAACACAGAATCGTTCTTGATTTATGTTTTCATGCCCTTCCTAAGTGTAGCAAATAGGAGTGAGTTTATTTCAGGTTATTCATTGCAATTGCTATTTTTATTTGATTATATACCTCCATTAAAACAATAAACAAACAAACAAGATTTTGCCAAGGGTTGCTTGCCTCATGTGATTCCTCTTAAATCTCAGGGTATAAACTGTCTGATGCTCTAAGCAAAGCAGCCTATTGCATAGGACTTGAGTTCAATTCATTCATTGACTCTAAATTCTCAGGTCCCACAACCTGTACCGCAGTAGCAGCCTATCTCTGATATTTTTCTTTCTTCTTATTACCTGTGTTCTACTACCCCTCTCTCTAGACTTCTCCTCCTACACCCATCCCTATGGTGACATGTTTTTTTTTTTTTTTTTTTTTTTTGCTTCTGAAGTTAATCCCTGTTATGTACTTCAGCATAGAGATTAGGAGCCAGGATCAACCAATAAGAAAAGACTTGACCTTTTTTATAGCTTAGTATTACCTCACAGCATAAGTTGTTCCATTTTCATCCATTACATGTAAATTTAATTTATTTTTATTTATAGATTAATAGAATTAAAGTGTTTCTTTTTCATTTTTATTATCAGTTCATCAATTGAAAAGCATCTAGGATGTTTCCATTTCCTAGCTATTGTTGATAGAGGGTAATGAGCATGGTTGAGCCAGCAAGTTATTGAGTCCTTTGACCTTGGGTACATTTCAAAGGATGGAAGAGCTGCACCAAATATTCATCTGCTTTTTGTCTTTTAAAAACATCTTCACAATGTTTTCCATGATGAGTGCACCAGTTTGCAATCTCACCAATCATGAATGAAGGTTAATTCTTCCCAAAATTAATGTTAGCATTTGATGTCAGTAGTTTTCTTGATTTCGTCATTCTGCTTGTGGTACTGTGAAATGTCAAAATAGTTTCACATTGATTTTTACCTGACTCCGAGGATGCTGAAACTTTCAAATACACTTGTTTGTTTGTTTGTTTGAAAGAAATTTAACTTTGTGCTGTACAAATAGAACAAGCATCAAACAAAGGTGTCTGGACCTGGGTTTTAGTGGGTTTGTCTGCTCATAGTAACATAGCATTAGTGTTTGTGCAATTTTTCCTTTCTTTCTTATTTTATTCTACTTTCTTTCTTTCTTTTATTTTTTACATATACATTTGTATTTTTACACATATATACAATAGATTACCTATAGCAAGAAGAACCATGACACAATCAGGATATTGGATCAAAAGGCTGAAGAAGATGCTCCAACATTATAGAGAGTTTAGGGTGACTATTTAGGTAGAAAACTGTCTCTGTCATATTCTTACTTGGAAAGCCACTAACCTGCACTCCTGACATACTCAGATAATCAAGTTTATTCCTTCTCAAGTCTCTGATGGAGTTCAAGAGCAAGTAGCTTAGTTTTATAACTAAGCTTAATTGTTTAGGGATTAATAAGTTTTTAGGTCTAGATAAGTGTTCTAAGTTGATAATTAAAATATGTGATGGAGATTGATTTACATTCAGAAATTTAGATGCACCAAGGTAGGAAAGATGTCTTCTCAAATCTGTCAAATACAAATAGCCAAAACACTAAGATTGTAACATTTATACAATTCAAATACACTTCTTAATAATTTTTATTTCTTCAATTATGAATTATCCATTCAGAGCCTTAGACAATTATTTAACTTTATTGTTGGTTTTCATATTTCTTGGAATAGCACTCTACAAGAGAGCAAATGGATGAAGATGTCAATTGGGATTGTGCAATGGAGCTCACAGATATGTTGAGTAGGCCTGGAGGTGGGGCATGGACAGAAAATATGGAGTGAGAGTCCTTGTGAAAGCTAAATATGACTCATATCTGAGCCCAGACCTGGAAGTGTGTGGTGTGAGGTGAATAAATGTAGTCCGAGTCCAAAGATACACTTGTAGATGTACCTCCTACCTGTACATTAACAGGTGATGCAGACATGGAATTAAAGGATCTTGGGTCAGACTTGGCAAGAAGACTATGCATGTGACTTTTGCTATGTCTCTGCTAGAAGAGTCATCGTGGAGTTACAGCTCTAGAAGTTGAGTATAGCCTTTCAGTCCCTGTCAGAAGGGTAGTATGAGAGGCTCTTATCTAGACCTGCAGAAAAAAGCCTATTATAGTGGGGTGACACATGTATATGACTCACAGATGAAGCTTGCAGATGAGTTGCTGCCTAATCTTGACTGAGGGTCTGAAAGGGGTAGTCTGGGATGAGGGTTCTGTGTCACACAGGAGTGTTTTCTTAAGTAATTCTTAATGAGACATTCTTTTCTTCTCATGTACTTACATTGTAAAAGACTTTTACTCAGAAAAATCTGTAAAATTGACTAAATGTTTCTATGTCTTGCTTGTTCCTCCCCTGTATTCAGATATCTAGGCCATTGAATCACTAACCCCACTAGGGAACCATTTGGAGTCCTTTTGTGGCACTTCAGTAAGTGAGACCCACTTGGTTTAGAATTAGTAGGCTTCTAAACATCTAAATTGCTATCAGTAAAGAACTGACTAAAAGGAGGTTTACACATTGATAATGAGTCTGGATATTAAAAGTCAATTTGTTTTCTGCTCTTGGGATGAAAAGAACTAGTGAGATTAGGTATGAACTATCCAATTTAAGATTGTAAAAACTTCGATAATCAAAGTGCTTCAACTAAATCAGGAATTCTTAGTTGATAAAAAGTATTGATGATAACGATATTTATTATTTTGTTTGTGTTATATGCATTGGTAATGATAGTCTATTATTTTTTAAAATAATCATTATTTAGATAATTTAGTTATTTGACAATTGCTTGAAATGACTTCATTATTTCCATTACTAATAGTGTCCATTTTGGCATAGTGTTAATTAACTATGAACTATAGAAGATGAAATGTCAAAAGTAAATTAAAGGAACAATTTACATTTTGTGGTCTTACAAATCAAAATAAGCATTACATAGATGATAGGTGAATAATTGGTAGATAATTAGATGACAAATAGATGTATATAAACTATAAGAACAATATATATTTTGTGGTCTTACAAATCAAAATAAACATTAGATAGATGATAGAGGGGTAGATAATTGATAGATAATTAAATAATGCATAGATACTTAGATATATAAATAATTAAAGATATGATAGATAGATAGATAGATAGATAATAGAAAGAAAGATAGATAAAATATCTGGATATCTGGAGGAAGAGGTACAGAAAAGGCAATAGATACATTATTTTACACAAATATAGACAAACTATTTGTATTGAAGTTCATTTCTATATTTTATTCCATTAGTTTCTTTTAGTGTTATGAGAGAATTCATGTTAAAGCATACATTGCATATTAAACGTATATTTGCTCTAGGTATATATTATACCATGGAGGCCTAGGTTAACAGACACCTGCATAACAGGTAAATTAATATACTGCAAGGTCCATAGCACAGATTCAGTTGACATGACATGCAAGTAACCAAAGAGATTACATTTAATATAAGTATGGCCCATTTTCATGGGAAACAGATTGGATTCAAACTTCATCATGAAAAGGCATAGATGGTCAATGAAACTGTGTTGGTTCTTAACACCTTTACTAAAAATAAATTGTCTGAAAGTATCTGTAAAGACTTCAAAGTTCTCCATGGAATTTTCATTTGGATACCATAATTTTTGAAGAAAATAGCTTTTCAGAGTATTGTAAGTTCAGGTAGTTTAATATCTCTTGTTTTGCTCTTTTTATACAAGATAACTTCGGGGTTCAGATATTTTTTTATGATTCTTTTTTCCTGGCTCAGTGTAAAATAAAACACAAAGATTTGTTCTATAATGTGCATAACTTTTCTTTTAAAATTCATTTTCTTTCCATCATTGAATATAGAGAATCAAGCTGGTTCTTATATGGAGCCTTCATACCTATATTCTAGTTTCTTTGGTGCAGGTAGGTACTCTTTCGCATACAGAAAGGGAAATGTAGACACACAGCCAACCAAAAAACAAAACCAACCAACTAAACAAACAAACAAAAAACAAAAAAAAAAACAATTAAAAAAACTTTGGCTATTCTTTGCTAGGACAATGGTAGCACGTAAATTGTGGGAATAGCCAACCAATATCTGATTTGACTTAAGGCCTACTCCATGACAAGGAACCCATACCAAACACTGATGAAGTAACCAAGAATCATAGACTAGGTATCATAGCCCAGAGAACTAAGGTAAACCAAACTACTAGTCTACAAAAAGTCTCAATGAAATGACTCAAAATGATACTCTGCTGTACTCACAAATCAGTGCCTTAACCAGTCAGTCATCACCAGAGAGGATTCCCTATGACTGCAGATGGGAATGGATGCAGAGACTCACAGCCTGACATTACCCAGAGAGGCAGACTCTGAATTGTAGGTTTCCCTCAAATATATCCCCTCAGATCTCAAAGAATCCCTCACAAGAAAAGATGGAAAACATTATAAGAGCCAGAGGGGGTGAAATACACTAGGACAACTCCCTCTGAATCAACTAAGCAAGGCACATATGAACTCCCAGAGACTGAAGCATCAAGCACAGTGCCTCCGTGGATCTGCATGAGGGTGTCAATGATTGGATTGGACCACTCAATAACAAAGAAAAGAGCATCAATCTAGAAACCACTGTGACAATGTCTATGTCTGTGAGCGTCAATGGCATCAAGTAAGGAATATGGCTGCCCTCTCCAATGTAATAAATGGCCAGCCTTTTGCAAACTGGTGTGATAACAGCAGCAATCAAGTACCTATTGATAGAGGAAACAGAGAATTCATTGTCTTTAAGAACAGTTGCCGGTGATTGCCACTTACTTCACAAACTGGTCTTTTTACTAACACATACTCTCTGGTGTCGTTTCTGGAGATAAAATTGATGGCAATCACACTGGAATTAATATCCATGCTGACAGTGATGGCACTGATCACACAGTAACTCTGTCAAAGAACAATTTATTGCAGTTCATGCTGACTTAAAATTGGAAGTAATCAAATTAAATACATGTTTGTAGAGAAAAATTAAAGTGACTGGACCAGGCATTTCACTTGCCAACACCAATAGTTATGGAAGTCTTTCCAGTTACTGAGGCTTTTCCTAAAAGCTCATGGAAGTACTAAAACATATACTGTAAACTATTTTATAAACTTACAGAGCCAACTGCACTTGATTATCTTGATCACTATCTTGAGAAGCAGAGAATTTAGTGACCCTATATATGAAACTTTTAGGAATTTGCACTAAAACACAAAGGAAATAATGATGGCAGTTGGTTGCTCCTCGTAAACTGAATAAATTATCAATGAGAAAGAAAAATCAGAGATAAAATTAAGCAACTTCTAGAATCTCAGAATATAATGAAAAATAATATCAGTGATAAAAATATCAGTGATAAAACTGAGAGACTTAAGATGTCCACGAACAGTCAAAAATTTTTCTAGGTGTTCTTCGGAAGAAAATTTCCTTTTCAGCAGTCACAGATCCGAAGTTGTAGAAAATCAAAGTGAAGCTCTCCTTAAAAGATTGTAATAAAATTTCAAGCCTCATCCTAGTAGGGTGTTGGTGACCAAACTTAGGGTATTAATAGGTAAATAATGGGATCCTGTACCTTGGGATGGAGATGTGTGGGAGGACCCTACTGAGGCTGAGAACTTTGACCCCTCAGATTTTCAAGATTTTATCTCACCTGAAGAAGAAATCCCTTCTCCCTTAGGAGAAAATACACCCCTACCCTCATAGACTTAAGCATTGCCATTTCCACTTCTGTTTAAAGAAATTAGACCTTCATTGTCTGGCAAACCAGAAGTGCCTCTTCCTGAAGAAGATATACAAAACATGTCTTTCAGGGCCCATCAGCAGTTGCCTTTAGACCTATAGCCAGATGGAAGGGTTAGTCAGGTTCCCTAAAGGAGAGATAAAATGTCTAGTTCATAAGGAGGTGCACTATACCAATAAGGAACTTAATGAGTTTGCTAATTACAGAAGTATGGGGAATATGCATGTGAATATGTACCCAGAATAAGTATAAGATAATGGTGCCAAGAACATATAACTGGACCATGTTGACTTTATTGATGTGAACACACTAAGTGAAGATTCTAGGTTTAATATGGAAGCTCACAGGGTTATTTTTTTAAGTGCCAAGTATGTGTTGGAATAGTTAGCTGAAGCATTTGTCAAAAAATGGGCACACTGAGAAGTTTGAGAAGCCTCATATTCCTTGGCTTAGTGTTGAAAAAGAATTTAATGCTCAGGGAAATTGCATTGCTAGAGTGGGTATGCTGTGTAAAAACTAATATGCCACAACGGAAATGGCCAGAATGTTCTTCACTAATCCTATGTAAAGTTAAGTAGGGAAAGGGCCCGATGATATTTGAAGAGCGCTTTTTACCCCTTTTTGTGTGTGTGTGTGTCAGACTTACAGTGAGAGCTATGGATGCTCAGTTGTTAGATTTAAATGGAATGATTTATTTGGGCTCCAGCATAGCAGAAGCCAGGTGGCAGTACTGAATCTCCAAAGGTCAATATGATCATAGTTGTTGTAATGCGCAGCACAGGCAAAGCAATGTCTACCTTGACCTGAAGTGTAGTGGATAGAAGAAGTGCAATGACTTTATGAAGCTTTGGTACTGACTAATCACTCACGACATTTCTAGGTGTGAAACAGACAAGAAGCCTATTGCAGTTACGTTTGATCTACATAAGTGGATCAATTCTCAAATAATAGAAAGGTTACATTGGGTGGTGGCAACAGGGATTCTCAGGCCATGAACTAATCCAGCCCCAAGCCAGTTTCCAGATGCAGAATCCCTCAGATGAAGGGAAGACTAAGTGTCCCTGGGGAAGGACTTTGCTAAAATCCCTAAGTGTTTTACACTTTGTCTCTCTTCCATCCTTTTCCGGAGGGACCCTACAGCCTTTTACAAAAATAAATGCACACTAGAGAACAGAAAAGTGTATGGGGTTGTTTAGAATTGAAATTGATTACATGATACCCCAAGAAACATTGCGACTCTATTCACAAAGAATTAGGAAGAAGAAGCAGCCTAGAAGCCCACCAACTGAGAAATTGACAATGAATACGTGGCACATTTACACAATAGGATGGTATATACCTATTAAAAATGAAATGTTCTGGTAAATGCATGAAGCTAGAAACAATTATTCTGAGTGAGATAATCCAGACCTAGTAATCAAATCTATTTTTCTCTAATTTTGGATGATCGCCAAGAATCTTCCAATATGTGTGTTAGGTTGGAGATTTTAAAGAGCAATCTGGCTTCTGGAGAAAACTACCATATCTACCAGTGGACAAAAAACAGATTCAAGAACACTGGTGAGCAGAATTCAAGTATGTGCAAAATTTTAGCTCGACAATCTTTCCATGATTCTTTAGATGAGCAGAATTTAAGTGGATGTCTTGAATGCAAACTAATAACACCAAAGTTTTGAATATTATTTTCATTTTTTAAAAATTATATTTTATTAATTTATTCATATTACATCTCAATGGTTATCCCATCTCTTGCATCCTCCCATTCCTCTCTCCCTCCCATTTTCCCCTTACTCCCCTCCCCTATGACTGTGACTGAGGGGGACCTCCTCCCCCTGTATATGCTCATAGGGTATCAAGTCTCTTCTTGGTAGCCTGCTATCCTTCCTCTGAGTGCCACCAGGCCTCCCCTTCCAAGG
The DNA here is from genome assembly GCF_964271855.1 of Acomys minous. Lineage (NCBI taxonomy): Eukaryota > Metazoa > Chordata > Mammalia > Rodentia > Muridae > Acomys > Acomys minous. The sequence continues at coordinate 46,938,480 of NC_140499.1, forward strand.
GTCATGGTCAAATATGGGGCACCAGAGTATGTGTGAAAGTCAGTGCCCACTCTCCACTTAACTGTGAAGAATGTCCTGTCCATTGGGTAGATCTGGGTAAGGGTTTGAAATTTACTGCATGTATTGTCCTTGCCTGGTGCCATAGTTTGAGCAGGAACCCTAGGCCCAGATCTGCCCATCATAATGTTCTTCTTGTGGGTTTCTAGGACCCTCTGGATCCTCCTATTTCCCCATTATCCCATGCTTCTCTCACCTAGAGTCCCAATAGGATGTCCTCCCCTCTGTCTCAGTTTTCTGGTAAGTGAAGGCTTTCGTGGGACATGCCCCTTGGGCTAATATGCAGATATAAGTGAGTATATACCATTTGAGTCTTTCTGCTTCTGGGTTAACTCACTCATTATGATCATTTCTAGCTCAATCCATTTATCCACAAATTTCGGGAATTCCTTGTTTTTAATAGCTGAATAGTATTCCATAGTGTATATGTACCACAGTTTCTTTATCCATTCTTCTACTGAGGGACACTTAGGCTGTTTCCAGGTTCTGGCTATTATGAATAAGGCTGCTATGAACATGGTTGAGCAAATTTTCTTGTTGTGTGCTGGAGCATCTTCTGGGTATACTCCAGGGAGTGGAATAGCTGGGTCTTGAGGAAGCCCTACTCCAAATTTTCTGATATAGCGCCAGATAGATTTCCAAAGTGGCTGTACTAGTTTGTATTCCTACCAGCAATGTGAGTAATTGTTTTCAAAAAGATCATAAACTGGAAGACAGCATGAGGGAGTTCTTTATAACCAGAAGCATATTGTATAATGACCACCACTTACTGACTTTTACAAGTCCAAAATGTTTAAGATATCAAATGCAAACTATATTACCACTATTTTCAAAATTATATCTTTAACAATTAACATATTATTCTAGTCATTGTAAAAACAAATTTAGAAATTCTTAATTCAATATTTCTTTACACAATCTGATCGAGTTACTCAGGAGTAAAATTTAGCTTCAAAAATTCCATAAAGAACTAATGGTTTTCAATATCTAATGATATATTACACAATCCTCTGAGGAGTTCACACTGCTAAAAATTTTATAGGAAAATTACCAGATGGGAACTAATGTCCTTCAAAGGAGATATTCCAATCATTAGAAAGCACTTGGTTCTATAGCTCTGGTGTGCCAAGGCTGTATAAAAATTTTGTCAGAGAGAAATAGTATAATCATCAAGTTACAAAGGTTATCACAAAACTCTTAAATTGACAGAAAACTTAATGTGCAATGTAAAGTAGAAGACAGAATTTGTCTCATTTGAGTGAACGGAAATCACTGTATTTCTTTTATGGCATTGAAAGGACAAAGTTTCATTTCACTCATGATGTTATAATACCCATATTTTCCTTCCTTCTTTTTTCCATATGATGATGTATATTGTATTAAAGTTAAAATTTCAAGCTAGAGGGATTACTCTGAAATTAAAGGTACCTGCTACTAAGAGTGAACAAACTCCCCACAATTATGCGTTGACCTCCATCCAGTACATGGTATGGTATTTGTGTGCCTGCTCCCACCCTGCTGTCTCACTCAGTCACATAAAATGAGTGAAATGCAATGTTAATATTAACGTTAGAATCTGAATAACATTTTCCATTGATATGTAGAAGTCTTTCAAGGTTTCTCCCAACATTAAAAGAAAAAACTGAATACTTATGAAAAATGCTTTTCATATTAAAGTGACAGCTTTTATTTATTTATTTATTTGTTTGTTTGTTTATTTATCTTTTCCTTTTTTTGAGACAAGGTTATTCTGTGTAGTCTTGGCTATTCTAGTCTCCCTTTCTAGACCAGGCTGGCCTAGAACTCACAGAGATCCGTGCCTCTGCCTCCCCCAAGTGCTAGGATTACAGGTGTGTCCCACCGTTGATGGCTAGCTGTTACTGCTTTTAGTAATCTGACATGTAAGCTCAAACTAAAAATGACTACTGTTAATGATATCCACTGGTTATAATTTTAACGTAACAAGAATATTCATGTCTTTAAAATTGTTACCACTGTTATTTTTGAAGAAATAAAATACTTGTGATTGGATCTCTCTTCTCAAAAGCAACTGTGATAATTAGCTCACACACATATGCATGATGTATCTCATGGCTAGAGTATTAAGACTAGCCTTATCTGAAATGGTAGAGGGACTTTGGGGAGGATCGAGAGTAGTCAGGAAATGCGAAATCATATCAAAATGTATTGTTTGAAAAAAAGATCCATATTCACGTAAGAAAATGTACTAACATTAACTCAGTCTGGTGATGCTTGAAAACCCCACTGTACATAAAGGATTTCCCTTCTACTCAGGCGTAAAGCTTACCTAGGCAGATGTTCAGAGTTAAGAGGAATGATGAAGAGTGCATGAAGTAGTATATGTCATAATAAGAGTGAAAACCACAACATTTGGTTATCTTTCTGGAGATTGCCATGGTAAATAAAAATAATTCAAGTCTATTTCTTCTGACATAGCTTTGTATATAATCCAAGGGTTGGAATAATTCTGTGATAACACTGAAGCTGTCAAACTCTTCTCACCTCTCCAGTTATGTTTTCTGTTCTCAGTCTCCTATATAATTCAGAGTTCTGCACATTGAAGAAATAAAAAGGCCCCAGAGAAATAGCAACATGATAGACTGCCCACAATTACTTATTTCTCCACAATGACTTATCATGACAATTATTAAATAAGTAGCTACCGATTAAAATAAAAGGTATACCAATTAAATAGAAACCTGTGTATCATTTTAGAAGCATCTACTTCACACATAAACACACATACATGTGCACATGTACATGCACACACATGTACACAATACACCATTGGAAAACGTCTTATAAAGCAAAGTAAGAGAAAATATTTCAGTTATAAGATGAATGGGTCAATTAACAGGTCACATAGTCACATACAGAAGAAATACAACACTAATACAATATAGCACAACAGTTAGACAAAATGCTTTAGTTGAAACTATTTGACCAGGTCCAGAGACCATGTGAATATGCTGGTGATGCTCCAAGTTTGATTAATTTTGAAGAGTTAATGAGGTAAGTATGGTAGGAAACAGATGGAGAATACAAATAATAAAATATAAATATAAAAATTCTATGCACCAAAATGTTTGCGCAAAATGTGTTTAAAAGGACTCAATAACTCACACATGAATTGTAAAAGTTGAAATGGCATTTAATAAAAATGTTTACTGGCTTTTCTCTTGTAAACAAAAAATAGGCCATTGATGACGAGAAATTGGAAAGGATTTCATTGCCCTTATGATTACAGAGACGAGCACAGTCATAGCAAGCAGGAACAGCTGAGTGCTCACATCTTGATCCACAAATTAGGAGTCAGAAAACAAATGACAGTGTGTCTGGGTCTAGGTTATTTCACTCAAGATGATCTTTTCTAGTTCCCTCATTTTCCCTGCAAATGCATGATATCTTTTTTTCTAATAGCTTATTAGCATCCTGTTGTGTAAATGTACTACATATTCTTTATCCATTATTCTGTTGAGGGATATATAAGTTGTTTCCAGTTTCTGGCTATTATTAATAAAGCTGCTATGAGCACAGTTGAGCAAATGTCTTTTTGGTATATACCCAGGAGTGGTATAGCTGGGTCTTGATGTAAACCTACTCCCAGTTTTCTAAGAAACCTCCAGATTGATTTCAAAAGTGGTTGTACAAGTTTTCACACTCATCAGGAATAGAGGAGTGCTCTCCTTTCTCCACATCCTCACCAGCATGTGCAGTCACTTTAGTTTTTGATCTCAGCCATTCTGAGAAATGTAACATGGAATCCCAGGGTCATTTTGATTTGCATTTCCCTGAGAAATAAGGATGTTGAACATTTCTTTAAGTTCGTGATGGCCATCAGAGAAATCTCTGTTTAGCTTTGTAACCCATTTTTAATTTCATTATTTTGTTTGTTGATGTTTAATTTCTTGAGTTCTTTATATACTCTTGATATGAGTCCCCTGCCAGATGTAGGGTTGGTGAAAATCTTTGAAAATTGTGTAGGCTGCTGTTTTGTCCTGTTGACAGCATCCTTTCCATTGCAAAAGTTCTTGACCATGTCCCCTGGAGGGGGAGACCTGGTGGCACTCAGAGGAAGGACAGCAGGTTACCAAGAAGAGACTTGATACCCTATGAGCATATACAGGGGGAGGTAATCCCCCTCAGGAACAGTCATAGGGGAGGGGAATAAGGGGAAAATGGGAGGGAGGGAAGAATGGGAAGATACAAGGGATGGGATAACCATTGAGATGTAACAAGAATAAATTAATAAAGGAAAAAAAAGTTCTTCAGTTTCATGAGGTCCCATTTATTGTTGATTTTAGTGCCTGAACTGTTGATGTTCTGTTTAGAAAGTTGTCTCTTGGACCAGTGAATTCAAGTTTACTCCCCACTTTCCCCTGAATTAGATTTATCATTTCTGGCTTTATGTTGATGTCTTTGATCCATTTGGGCTTGAGTTTTGTGCAAGGTGAGATGTATGTATTTATTTGCATTTTATATGTGCAGACCTGCATCAATTGTTGAAGATGCTTTCTTCTTTCCATTGTATGGTTTTTTTTTTTTTTTTGGTTAAAAAAAATCACACATCTGTAGGTATCTGTGTTTATTTCTGTTTCATTGATTCAAAACCATTTATCAACCTGTCTGAGTTCTCACCATCCTTGAATTCAAACTATATTACAGAGCAATGATAATAAAAAACACATGATACTGACATACAAACAGCTGCCATATTCATAATAAAGAACAATTCTCACTACTCCATCAGTTCTCCACTGTCAATAGTCTCTCAGTCTGGAACTAGATCTGAAAAACAAAGAATATACTGTCTATGACAAGATTTGGCTGGCTTGATCTTATGCAGGTCTTGTGACCACAGTCACTGTGAGTTTGTGATTGTGACAGAAGTGCCAGCTGCTTCTCACAGCATGCTTCCCATCTTCTGGCTCTTACACTCTTCCTCAGAGCCTGTGGTGCTGACTTTCCAATCTCCATCCCAGTTTTAGAATCTCCTTGTTGTTTTCGAAAACAATCTGGGATTTTTGGGAAAAGAAAAAAAAGAACAACAACAAAAAATTACTTAAAAATACATGTGTTCATAGAGAAAAATGCATATATATTACAATTTCTTCATCATAAGAACTGGCCATACTCTTAATGTAGAGTTCATTGTTACTGATGTACTGAAAACTTTATTATCCGGAATTTTCTCTAAATGACAAAAACACTGGTCAAAACTATTTAAATATGACATATTCAGCTCTTAAAAACATTTAATATTTTAGGCTGTTTTACATAACTACAATTGAAATAGTATAACAAGATATAAAGGCAATTCAAATTATTAACAAATGATTTATTAAAATGACTCTATGCAAGGATTAAAGTGATAGAACAATACTTAATATCACCACTCAGCTGTAGGAAGAGAGGAAAAAATTATTGCTTCTTGTGAGCCATTTCCACTTGCTGAGCATATTTTGTACTTATTTTCATTTCTCATTCTCGTTAATACTCTCAACTACATATCTTGATAGATTTCTCTGAATGTCTTGCCACTCCAGGTTTGCTTTATACTTCTGAGCATCCAAGCACATGTATTTTGAAAACTTAAACTCTGTTTTTCTGCTTGATTAGTTTCTCCAGGAAAGCTAACATGCAGGCAGTGCCCCTGACAGCGCCTGTGGGTTTTGTTATGTCATCCATTGATAGCTTCTCCACAGGGGCTACAGTATCCCTGCCCATCCCATGCCTCTGTCATTTACTTCTACTGATTTTACTGCCAAGCTCAGTGCCCTGAAAAGAGAATAACCAGCCATAAGCAACATGTACTTCCTACACACAACAGGGTTGTGCTTTAACTTCTTCCTGTGTCCCCAAATAAAAGAATTTATAACAACTTTGCCGACTACCAGATGAGTTTTGACTATTTATAATACGATAAAGTTTATAAAAGCCTAGAATTTTTTTTGTTTACATCTAGTTGATAAGAAAGGGTACAACATGAAAAGTAAGCATAATAGCACATAGTTTGAAATTGTTTCCCTGAATGAATATGTTTTCCTTGAAAACTGCATATTTATGGAAGGTTTTGGTTTTTTTTCTCTACATCTAAGGAACATTAGTGTGACAAAAGCATGAGATGGAAGGGCTAAATTCTAAAACAAACGACTTCAGGACATTTAAAACAACATTCTTATGAAACTTCTAATTAAATTATCTTTTGACTCTAGGCTTAAACTCAACACTACACTAATTGTTTTCACACTTCTTAATGGCTACTCTATTCAATAAAAACATCTTAGTTTAATTGTTAATTCAAAGAAGGTGGAAATAGTGCCCATGAAGTACCTATTATGGTGCACAATAATTTTTTTTCATTTTTTATTAGCAATATTTTCTATGAGGCTCAAATTATGACTGACCTATAAGATCATCTACCATAGTTCAAGTATCATATATGTATTGTGTATTCATAGCACATTTTAAAATTCAGACTAACCCAGCCACCTGGCTCTACCATTCATTTTGAAACCAGAACACATGAAGTCTTGGATAGGCAACTTTTTCCCATAAAATAACGTCTGTTCTTAGTTAGTTGTTATGTCTTGTACATTGATATTTGTACAACGAAGTTTTTGCAGTTAAAACTTTACATAATATGTGGCTGCGAAGAATATCTCAATGGTTGTTTTCTTCAGAACAAACCACTCCCATGTGAATTAAAACAATCAGGAGATATCCTTTTTTGCTATAGTGGAACAAGGGATACTCTCTCAAGATAATATCAGATGAAAGGCTGTGATAGTGGGGGTTGTCTAGAAGCCTGTTGAGGAATGTATCTGTGCCGCTGAGTAGGTAGTTTACCTTTACTTTAGGCAGGCCTCTCCATTATGCTCTTCAGAGCATTTCATGTAATGATGGCAGAGTTCCAAAGCAAGAATTGATCAATTAGCTCTGGTTGTTTTGCAGCAGGTTCATGGTACTAATTTTGACAGCAAATTGCTATGCTAATGAGGGCGGAGATTTTTCTATTCTTCATCCCTAACTACCCAAATACTTTTCACTAATATTCGTTAAGTATAAATAAAAGGTAGTTGGTTAATTAGAAGACCATGAAGTAATTGCTTATAGAAAAGATTATATAAAATTAGAATCCATGTTTAAACAATACAACAAGTTGATTCTTAAATGGGTCATTTATTCTCTATATTCAGTTCTTTTCAATTTAGCCTGTTTCATTGATATATGTTGCCTTTGTAGGCATTTGAGTTTCCAGTTCCTGTATCTAATGACTGTTATGTCTCCTTATATCTGATTCTGGAACTATATTTGGAGAATTCTGAAAGTCTGAATCACTATTATAACACTATTAAAACTGTGTTCCTAAAACTGATATCTTATATGTTAATGGACTTTATAAGGTTCTTAATGCTTATCTCTATCAAAGCAAGTATAATATTAAGATGAGGTAATTATAGCCTTAAAAGAACCTAACCACTCTGAATCTTTGCCCAGGGAATTACTGGTAGATGTCTTGAGGTAATATTTTTTTATTTTTATTTTTTTAGAATTTACTATTTTCAGTGATTTTTGTTCTGTAAACCTGGTATATTCATCTACACATGCCAACAGAACAAAGTTAAAAATGGAAAGCTCAATTGAAAAAAATATATTTTACATTGTGTGAAGTAGAAAGCATTTTATAATGTTAGTTTCTGATATACAATATTTTAACTGATGTATAATTATACAATATAATAGTATGTGGCTGAAAGGCTTCGTTTTGTCCATTCATTGTCACTCTATGAAACAGTCAGATAGGGAACACCAAAGAGTGAGAGTAAGGGCTGAGGAGATGGATCAATGAGTGAGAAGGACAGGTGTGCAAGAATGAGGATCTGAAGACTGGAATTCCTATAAAAAGTATTCAGGAAAAGGAGCAGGCATGGCCGAATGAGCCCATAACTGCAGCGTTCAGTAGCAGAGACAGGCAGATCCCAAGAGCATTATGGGATCTGCACTAATATTATCAAGCATATCTGGTAAAGGGCAGCTCCCCGTTCATGGAGAAATGCTATCTGTAGGCATTATGACAGATAATTATGAAGGCTCCTCTAGCCCATCTCTCCTCTAGTTTCTGTATGCCATATACACAGATGTGCACACACACACACTGATGTGCACACACACACACACACTCATACCCACATGCAAAAGAAGGAAGACAATATACTGCTATCAAGGTAATTATTGTTGAATTAATTTATAAATGAACCAAATTGAGTTGAAATACAATAATTTCATGCACACCTTGACAAAATTTTCCAGAATTACCTGTGACACAAAGTTGCCTTGAAGTAATCACTCTCTTACTGATGCCATCGGTAGGCAAACTCCATTGTGCAAGACTATCATCTTTAACAGGCTTTGTATCACTTGTCTACTTCTTAGTTAGTCAGTCATAGACATCACATATGTGTCAATTAATTTAAAGTGGAATAAAGTCCATGGCCAACTGTTTTTCTTATGTTGCTGGGGAAAAAAATGGCCCCTGTACTAGAACGAATCTTCCCACATCAAATCTTCTAATCAAGAAAAGTCTTCACAGTTGGGCCCAAGATTAACCATAATTTAAGCTCATAAACTAATTAGTTGGAAGGTCATTTTCTGAATGGTCCAAAGAGTTGGCTCTTCTCTCTCTCTCTCTCTCTCTCTCTCTCTCTCTCTCTCTCTCTCTCTCTCTCATGCATTTATATGTCTAATTTTATTTGTGAAATTGATTGGATCTAGAATCAACTAAAATGCAATCCTTTTGGAAGTCCAGTGATATACTTTGTGATCAGGCATTTAAATGGGAACACCCAGTCTAAATGTGCATGACAACTACTGGTGGCAACAGATAAGAGAAAAAGAAAAAGGAAATGTGGTAGACACTCTAACTTTTCTCTTTCCTCTTTCCCTCTATTCATGCTGCCAAACTCAGTCCTCCTGTTGTAGCATTTCTCCACAGTAATTAGAATGTGTTTTTTTCAGACTTCCAATGTTTACTCAATGAGAAGCTCTTGAGGATTCCTGCATAGCACCAGGATTTACAGTGTTGAAATTTAGCTTTCATTTTTCATGATTGTGGCGTGGTTCTTCCTTCTTGCAATAAAAAAAAATATGTAGTTTAGTTGAGATAGGATAAATATTGAATTTCATTCAGAAATTTAAAACCAACACGACTGGAAAGATGTTTACTTCAAGCTGGACAAATACAAATTAGCCAAACCACTATGATTGTAGCATTTATAGAACTCATGATTGTCACATGGTTCTCCTGCTATGTGAAGTTTGTTTATACATGTGTAATATAATAAATATATTTTAAAAATAAAAAATAAGATGTTACAAAATTATGTAAATTGGTTTAGGATTTCAAAACCAAGACCTTGAATATTTTATAGAAAAATTGTAACATTTTAAGGAGACGTTTGATATGCTAAAAGAATAAACTTTTAAAGTGTTTGAATTTTTAGGACTGAGAAACTTTTAAAAGTTAGAATCTTTCATATAGTGAACCAATATTAATATGATACCTTGTGAATAAATAGGACAGAAAATGTTATTATTTAGTATTTTCTAATGGTGTATCAAGTTGACAAGGAGTGAGATGTCTAGGAGTGTTTGCTTTTGTCAACCTGATGTAAGCGTGTATCAAATGAAACTAAAAACATCAATTGAAAAAAATTATTCTACCAGATTTTCTGTAGGCATGTTCTTTGCACATTTTCCTGAATACTGATGTTGGTCTGTGGTCTTGCAAATGAAACATTGAGGACACCCATGGGAGGGGTGAGAAAAAAAAAAGACTTTATTTCTAGACAGAAAAAAAAAAACAGAGACTGAGGTCAGGGACAGAGTCCAATGTAGGAACATTGAGACTGTGATAACCATCCACTGCAAGAGTTAGTTTATATAGGCAAAAAACACAATTAGCTCATGCAAAAAGTTGTCAAGGAAAGAGAATGGTCAGAGAGGTGGTTGGCTAGAGCTCTTTTTCTTTTAAGAAAAAACAAGTTTTTCTGACCTCTATTTTGATTGGTTCTGACTAATTTGGTTGTGAACAGCTGCATGTGTGGTTAGAACACCATCAAGACCATAAAATATGTTAGTCCTAAACATGATTTGTGGTTGAAGTGACCTGGGGCAGGAACTTTTACCCAGAGGTGGAGGTAAATACATCTTTTCCTTAGAACATAAACATTGGCTATTAGTCAGCTTGACCTCATACAGGGAGTTCTTTCTTGGCCAGAGTTGGAGGTCTTTTTGTGATACAATGGAGTCTAGTAGCCCTTTAACAGAATGGCGTCTTACGTCTCCTAATGTGGTCCGTGTTAATGTGGGCCCTTTACTAACTGTGAGGAGAACACAGCCGAGGTGTTTCTGGGTGGCATTAGAAAATAGGATGAACAAGATATGAAAAGATTAAGTCAGAAAGCAGCAAATGAGGACACATGTACATATACACTAGTGAACAGTGTATCCACATATATGTGGATATATAAACATATACGTTCATGCACATATTACATATACATAAGTGGTAAGAAAGGTCCATATTTTCTAAATAAAGAAAAATAGGCTTGAGATAAATGTGCTACCTGTAAATTATACAGAGTTCCATAAATAGGATATAAAGCTTTTGTATATTTTCTAGAGCAATACTTATATTGAGTATTTGCCATCTCTAAGACAGTTATTTTTCTCCATCAGGAGCTCAATAAGTCTGTTGAATCAATAAGTAAATAAAAGATGAATTTTTCATTTGAAATCTTAAGCAGAAATTATCTGTTATCTCTCAGTGAGCAGTAGAGAGGTGGCCTGAGATATATTCAGAGTAGTTTCTTTTGCAATGGGTGTGTGTGTGTGTTGACACTTGGGAAGTGACTCCCAAACACAGCTGATGGAAATATTTCTTGGACATGTTGCTTAAGTGAGCTATGCTTTGAGCATCTCATCAGCAATGCTTTCAAAGGTAAATTCATTCAGCATCAAAACTTTTATCAATTGAATCAATCTAACCTTTGTGCTTTAAGATCCCTTGCTGGGTTTTCATCACATGTGCATTGTACATAATCAGTGAAGCAAGGAAGAAAAGCTTTGGATCTGCTGTATTTGCAGATCCAAACTGCAGGGAACAACTCTGTTCTACGTTTGTATTAAAGTTAAGAACAACATTTCTGTGCTACCAAAGAGGTAGTTGGCCTCAAGAAAAAATTGCTTTATGAAAATAAAGCACACACAAAATACAAAATAATTAATATTTAAAAAACACTACATCATTCAATGCTATCCTAAATATGCTTGTCAGTATAGAACCTGAATTATCCTAAAGCCAGAGGCTCAATTTCTAATGCTACTCTTTTTTAGAAGTGTAAAGAAATATATATTTATTTTTGGTTTTCTATAGTTTTATCATCATTTATGCATCAAAAAGTTAAGGTTTATTATAATCAAGATGATTCAATTTTATAGACATCAGTAGAAATGACTGATACTATTATATCAGCAATAATTATTTTGTTAACACTGATAACTTATTTTCTTAACATTTTATAAGGCTCTATTTTTACATACATATTTGAGTAAGTATTTTGCTTTCTTGATTACCTTCTCTTTGTCTAATAGCAATCCTATAATCAAAGGCAATGGTCAATTGTGTATAGCACACTCATTTCAGAAGTAGAGCACACATTCCCTCATTTGATTTACTCTACCATATTCCTCATATTATTAACCTATTTTTAATATTCTCATCTCTCTACTTCACTTTCGCTTGAAACTTATTTCATTCTTTATACTCTGGCCCAAAAAAAAAATTCATCATTATGATACAGCACATTTACAAATTAATTATTGGTCAAATTAGAAGAAAATTATGATGAATTGTAGGAGGATGAAGATGTACTGTATGTAGAATAAATAACTGATAAGTAATTTAATTATTATACTGCTGACACATTCAGAATACATATACAGAAGACCCTGATGATTTTCTCACTAAAATGAGTAGGAACTTAGAAGCATGAAAGAATCTGGGTGGGATTACCAAACACACGTAGCCCCAGCCCTTGATATATGAAGGTAGCAGAATCAGGAGTTCAAGATCACCCTCAGCTACATGAGACCTTCTCCAACACCAAACAAAAAACAAAGCAGCATCAGGAGGAACAACAAGAGAAATAGCAGTGACAGTAGCAAGGAAGGAAGAGGAGAAGGACAACTTTGAAAGTTTTTCTTTTCTGATAATTTATTGTTAACCTACAAATTAACAGTTCTGAAAGATATTTCCTTGAAGTTTAGTTTTAACTTGCAAACTTTTCTAAGACAAGGCGTAAACATCAGTTATTATTTTAACTTTGTAACAATTTGAGATGATTAACACTTAATAAATATTAAACTATTTTACATAATGACTCCTCCCTTTACTCCTTGGTGTAAAAGTAGTAAAAAATACAGAATATAATATGATACCAAATCCAGGAATATTCAATGTATTGATAAATAATAACATATAATCACAAATAACACCTTGTATTTAAACAGCTCATAATGTTGAATGCTTATTTTTTAACTTTTGTGGTTTGATAGTATTAAAACTGTACTGTTTTTAAATGCTCAAATCTGTCAAAGTTCATAAAACTCTTGTCCTCTCCACCATATAGTTTAAATACTTCTTGAATTAAATTATTAACTTATCATAGAGTTCGATAAGAAATAAGGGAAAATCATTCTAGAAGCACAAAGATATTTCTGGCCAAACATTAGCTTCTGCCTCACTGCATAACATCATTACCAAGGTGTGCATTTCTCCTATGATGTTTCCTGGCTCCTTGATATATCAAGAAAACGAAATTTGACCAGGTTCATTGAAGCATTGGCATTAATGCCCAGAAAAAAACCATTATTTGAGTTATAAATGAATCCTGTTTTTTAGGAAGAATTATCCCTTTACACAGTCAAATCACATAGTAACTTTTCTTTCTGATTCTGTGCCTACCAAAGACATTCATTGCTGATTGTAATTTGACTTTCACCACAGCATATGTAGAGATTGCTTCTTAGTCATATTTGAGCCTTTAGCATATCTTTCTGAAAAAGATAAAATGTGCTGATCTACCTTTGAGTTCAGCCATTAAACATCTGTCTCTGGGGATTTGGTTAATGTGAGCCTGTTCCCCTGAGACAAATCTATTCTTAGTATGTTGATACATACAGTCCTTGTGCTTGCCAAGGCTAAAGAGCTGACTGCAGGCAGCTGCAACAAACTCTCAAAAGTAATGAGGACAGATGAGCCAGCCTGGAGAAAGCCGAGGACCAGCTTGCAACTCTCGTGCCCACAGCAACTTTTATCTCAACTTCAATAGTAAGCATTTACTATGTATTCAGAATCACACTAATTGTTCCTGGGAATTCATAAGGAAGCTTAAGCCTCTTCCAACGAACTTAAAAATTGCTTGTGTGAAATAATTTTATTATTGTGTTATGAAAGGCAGTGATTGGGACCTCTAAAGATGAAAGACAGAGCAGTGCTGAGATTAGAATAAGTCATGAGAGGGAACACATGTAATTCCTCCATTTTGTATCAACAAAAGGAAAAAACCTGCTCATTTTTGATTTCCGATAGCTAGAGTCATCACATAAAATCACATTTGGTTAAACCCTCTTTCAAAATATTTGGGGGCCTCCCACTATACCCAGAATGAAATGTATTTGTTTGTTTTCCTTTTTATTGAAAAAAGTTTCATAAGATATATGTGATTATATATATATATATAGTGTGTGTGTGTGTGTGTGTGTGTGTGTGTGTGTGTTTGTGTGTATGTGTGTGTCTGTTTTTGAAACAGGGTTTCTCTGTGTAGCCTTGGCTGTGTTAGACTCGCTTTGTAGAGCAGGCTGGCCTCAAATTCCCAGTGTTACAGTTGACTCTGACTCCCTGATTGCTGGGATTAAAGGCATGCACTACTGCACCTGGCTACAAAATATATTTTTTTATCATACTTTCCCCTCCTTAATTTTACCAGATCCTCCCCATTTCCCTCCCCACCTAATTCTAAGCTCCTACCCTCTGGCTCAGGAAGAAAATCAAAAAGCAAAAACTGAGATGTATGTTTCTTTCTTAGCATAACCTTTTAGGCCGACCTCCCCCCTTTCTACTGATTTCTGACAATCCTTCAGTTACATGGGCCCTTCTCTGTCTGAAGCCCAGTTCCTTACCAAAGACACTGACATCAGGATCCAAGTTCAGAGGTTGCAGTGGAGTTTTCTTTGAAGCTGCAAGGAGAGAAAAGAAGCAGGAAGATGCAGGGCTGGGTAGAAGGAACATTGAAACGCAGTTAAAACAAAGCCCCAGATGGTCCCAGAAAAAAAGCTTCAAGGCTTTAGGGACCCTACATAGCTCTGTTAAATGAGTTATAGGGTGCAGACCTATGACCCAATCTCACAAAAGTGCATTAACTGTCTGTACAAAACATCCTGGTCTTTGCAAAGTGAGGTCATCATCACCATTTTTTGTTTTCTTTACATTGTAAAGTTCCTCTTACTCTACATAGCTGCTGCTGCCTACATGTATTGATTCACTTTTCACACCATCTTGGAAACAACAAAAAATGACTTACAAAGCTCTTATCCAATTTCAGAATCTAAATTATACTAGTCAAAACCCTCTTTGGTAATAACTTATAATTTTCTTTCATAAAACTTCATTAAATGTATAATTCAGTTTCCTTGTATATATGTTGAGTGTAGCTTTTTCCCACTTCATTATAATGTGATCTCCAAGAGTAAAACTTTAGCACATCCTCAAGTTTCTGCCTTGCCCCAGCAAACAGCAGAGACTTTTACTAAACACCTTTAAATGAATCACTGAGTCATGGCTCTTTTCTTTACACCCAAGGAGTAGCTGATATTTGCTAATAAAATGGCTATAATTTAATTCTATGATTTAAAAAAGTAACAGAAACATGGGAGAATGTGGAAATAGAACGGTCCAGAGGGTCCTAGAAACTACAAGAAGAACATTATGACGGGCAGATCTGGGCCCAGGGGTCCTGCTCAAACTATGGCACCAGCCAAGGACAATACATGCAGTAAACTTCAAACCGCTACCCAGATCTACCCAATGGGCAGGACATTCTCCACAGCTGAGTGGAGAGTGGGGTCTGACTTTCACATGAACTCTAGTACCCCATATTTGACGACGTCCCCTGGATGGAGAGGCCTAGTGGCAGGCTACCAAGAAGAGACTTGATACCCTATGAGCATATACAGGGGGTAGAGGTCTCCCTCAGTCACAGTTTTAGGGGAAGTGAGTAAGAGGAAAATGAGAGGGAGGGAGGAATGGGAGGATACAAGGGATGGGCTAACAATTGAGATGTAATATGAATAAATTAATAAAATATATTAAAAAACAAAAAAGTAAACAGTAGGCTTTTGTATAAGACTATGTAAGCCATTTTCACACACACACACACACACACACACACACACACACATACACACACACACATACACACACACACACATTCATGTACACAAGCATGCATGCCACGATGGCCTGAGAGCTTTTTCCAAACAATGGCTCTGACCACCAGCATCTGTTGTATACCTCTGAGTGCAGTCCCTGGCATTTGTTTTACTGCTGACATCCTAGACTTGGCAGTTTGGTAACTACTTCAGAAGTACAGTGCCATAAGCATATACTGAAGCATTTATTCATTATAAAATGAAAAGTCATGAAGGGTTATCATAGATTATTTTACTGTTTGGAAAATCATATTAATTAAGTTGAAATACCCTGAAATAATCTAGAAAATAGTACTGACCATATGCAGGCATTAACATGAACAATCCACCATAGAGGATATCAGGAGAGATAACAGAGTCCTCAGAAGCCAAGGGGGAGAGCTTGGACTGCATTTCAAGAGTAAGGGGGAAGTAAGTGAGTACAAGAAACAGGTATATTAAAATGTCTAAGTTATAAGTGATACATTCCAGAGGACAGTATCAATCACTTTACAAAAGCTATAATTACATTTTCCCCACCTAGAAGTGATGTCAAATATAACTCCCAAATGACATCAGCAACAATAGTTATTTCGAATCTTTTTTATTTTATGTTTTATTTTTTAATATATTTTATTAATGTATTCATATTACATCTCAATAGTTATCCCAGCCCTTGTATCCTCCCATTTCTCCCTATTTTATGTTTTATTAACATGGGAAATTATTCTCCTAGGGGAAGGAGCAAGGATGCAGACACAGAGCTTTTGTAGTTTCTTCCTGTATTGGTAGCCTTGGTGAGGAGGATCACGGTAACATGTCTGGCCTGGCCTGCCCAACAGTCACTGATCTCCTTCCTGAGACAGAAACACAGGCTCACTCTCCTCTGACAGGTCTCAAAAGCAACTGTGCTGGCTAGATACTAAAGAAATAGGTTTCCTGTATAAAAATGTTCATTTGTATCTTCATCTTGCTCCTCAACCCTGAGGGTAGGGCATAAGACATGGGTGTGAACTAGCGGAAAAAGGATCCATGGATAACCTGGTGTCTTAGGAACTACGCGCCCCTTTTGAGGCTTAGTGGAGAGGCCTGATGGCACTCAAAGAAAGAATAAACAAGCTACCAATATGAGACTTGATAACCAATGACCATATAGTCGGTGAGTAGGTCCCCCTCAATATTAGACTTAGGGGAAGGGGATAGGGTGAAAGCGGGAGGGAGGAACAGAAGGATACAAGGGATGGGATAGTAATTGAGTTGTAATCTGAATAAATTAATAAAATTAAAATTAAAAAGAGGCTTCCAGGAATTTCTACACAGGTATTCTAACTCACTTCATGGCCATGGCAGTGTGCTTTCTCAGTGCCCACAAAGCAGCTGCATATGGTACTGACGGCTCTGCTCACTACAGGGTCTTTGCAAGTGTATAAATTAAAACTCTGCTATTCTCATGCAAATTTCAACAAGCTTATAAATAATTTCATTTCCTCAAATATTATTCTCCATCATAAGCCTGTGAAATAATCATAAAAATTTGTCATAATCCTATCACCTCATTAAATTCTGAAACCCTTTTAATTATTTCAAAGTAAACCCCAAATCTATCTCAATTTCACCCTGCTTAATGCCATTTTCTGAAAGGTCACATGATTTCTAAATTTCTGGATATATTCCTTTCTCATCAAGCAGTTTACACAATTCTATACAGGGATAGGCATAACCACATCAACTCAACTTCCTGCTAGCTTACTCAAAACTATCATTCAAATTCGACTTTTACTATCTCTACCTGGCAGCTTTCCTTCATTTCATTTAATCCTCAGTCATAATATTAGTATAATATTTTTAATAGCAGGATCAATCACTATATTCAAACAATAGGGGTTGTGTGATCACATGCTCAACTCTCTCTTCTTTTTGAGACATGCTATTTTGGCATGGTTTCATATGCTGAAAGAAGTGATTAGTACCTTTCTTTCCCAGTGTAAGTGAGATATAAACCCATATTTATATCATCCCTGTTTAGTAAAGTCATTTTTTTTTCAGTGTGCACAGTCCAATCGGTAACCCAGAGGAGATATTAAAATGAAGATGGCTATTTATGCACAATGGCTTATATTGGAGGAATATTTGGTATTCCTGATAATAGATTTATCCCAAGAGGTATTTGATAATCTCATAGAGTATGAATATTGTGATGGAACAACAAACTAGAAATTGGATGTATTAACACTTGTTAATAACGTAGACAGGCTGGCCCAATAATTGTTTCCTGAAGCAGTTACATTATATGATTTATTCTTTAACAATAAACCATTTTATATATTTAGATACAGCTATACTTTTGGGAGGCTGGATATTACCCATGCCCATATTTTGAGGAATAAATAAAGGCTCACATTTGTAGGATTATGAACCATATTTTTCTCCAATCTACATTTAATAAGAACATGACTTTCTGCTTCTCTTTTATCGTTGTTGAACAGTGCGAAGGACTAATCTTGTACTTGAAAATAACAGTCATTACCTGAATAGTAGAAGTCTGTAAATTTCCTCTTATAGTTTCCTGGTTTAGGATTCATGTTGAATAACTCAATGAAAATGAGTTTTAGTCACATTAGTTTTTTTTCTGTTTGTATAGAAAAGGAAATGATTATACACTAGCAGTTATTAAAACATGTTTAAATCATTATTCATCATGGAATTGCATTAATGTATGAATAATGTGGTATTGTAGATAGATTTTTGAGGCAATGTAGTATCACTGAGAGTCATTCCTTACCACATTCTATGAATATATCAATCATGGTTGTGGCCCAAGGGCATTTCATGATGTTAAAAAAATCAGTATCAGGATGTGATGTATAAAAATACTACCAACAATAATGTCAGGGAAAATAGGTGATTTCCAGAGGAGGAAAACTATTATTTGTAGTCAATTGAGTGAGTTATTTTTGGGAATTTCATCATAAGATTGAACTACTTGTATTTAAGTAAAACATGCATATAGATCATTTTTCATTCTAAAGTGTATAAGATGTTTTAATTTTATTTCTTAGTTCCGCATATATGTTTATGTATGAATGTGGCTTTCATATGTGAGTGCATTTCCCACAGGGACCAGAAGAGGGTGATAGAGTTCATGGTTCTTCTTGCTCTAGTCAGTTTATTGTGTATATGTATAATGATACAAATGATATGTAAAAAATAAAAAATATTCAATAAAAAATAAAATATAAATTACAAAATGATTTCCCAAATGACAAAAAATTCATTTGATTGTAAGTCACTAGTTTTGGTGTTGGGAAGCAACCTTAGGACTTCTGTAAGAGCAATAAATGTTCCTGACTCTAAGCCATCAGTCTTACCCCTCAAAATAAATGTATTATTTTATATTTTTAGATTATTATATAGTTACATTTTTCCTTCCAAACACTCCTATTTAGCCATCGTTGCTCTCCTACAAATACATGGCCTTTTTCTTCCTACTTATTATGGGATGCATATATGTATTTGTATCAACATATATATTCCTAAATATACCTTTTGAGTACATATGATATATGTTGTACATATGTTTCCAGGGATGGAGTGTTGGCACTGAAGAAAACAAATGGCATGCTCCACAACAGAGAGGACCATCTCTCCTGCTCCCATGTTTATTCTGTTGTATGTATTTCTTTTTATAAGGTTGAGGCTTAGCAGAGTTTTCCCATGTCTATTGTGGCAAGTTAATTAATGTTATCCGTGTTCTGCTTTTGTTAACTTTTTATATCTAACATATTCTATCACAGACACATATACTGGCAATAGAACTTTTTATTAAAATATCTTATAGATT
This sequence comes from Acomys minous, assembly GCF_964271855.1. NCBI lineage: Eukaryota > Metazoa > Chordata > Mammalia > Rodentia > Muridae > Acomys > Acomys minous. Next base: position 46,957,930 of record NC_140499.1, read on the forward strand.
ATTTTCAAACAAGTAACCAGAACCTACAGAATAAAAGTCTAAAGTAGCAAAACCTAAGAATAAGAAACTACAAAAGACATAAGGCTGGGACCAGGAAACCTTGTGGAACTTGGTAACTTACGGCAAGCAAATTTATTAAGTGGCAACCTATACTTTTTTTCACATTCACCTAAACCTTTAAACTTCTAATAAGGATGCAAAGGCAGCTAGTATAGACTCTCAGTAACCATTTACAACATTTTCAAATATGTAGTGAGAACTGCATTGTTAGAAACAGGTAGATATGATGTTTCATAAACAAACATTGGATAAATATCATCCCATACTTATAAATAAATATGGAAAGCAATAAGACATTTTGGCTGCAAAATACTCAAGGCTGGATCATGTCAATTTATGTGTTACTGTTGTGAAAGTCGAGAAGTCACAACCAAGATGTGCGTAGGCTTGAGTCAGGATGTGCTCCATCTTTTACATCCCTTGTGTTGTAGCAGATGAAGGAGCACAAAGAAGCTCACCTAGTTTTCTGCAACCATTTTAGGGAACTAATTTTTTACTAGTCATTATGCAAGTGTTTTAAAAAATTCCATTGTTTTTAATAGCTGCACAATAAAATTGGATTTTAATGTTCATTTTGGAGAGGAACATTGAACTCATATGCAAATATATAATACAAATCACCTTTTTATTGCCCTGTACTAAACTCTATGTAAAGATAATTTGGTATCTTATGTATTTACTCATTTTAAATGCATAAATACATAACATGCATATAATTATTAAACTTTCAAGTGGCTTTTTTTTGTGTGTAAAGGTAATGTTTGAATACTTTGTTGTCCTTAATTTTGATATTGTATAGTCCCCCTCAGTCACAGTCATAGGGAGTAGAGTAGGGGGAAGCGGGAGAGAGGGAAGAATGGGAGGATACAAGGGATGAGATAACAATTGAGATGTAATATCAATAAATTAATAAAATACAAAAAATAGTTTTAGACTATTTTATACTAAAGAGTCTTAGGCAGGATCGGAATTAATCACCATAGTTCAAAGTAAGAAAGAATCTTAATATGACAAAAATTATCACAGAAAAATATTGAAATGTATATCAATTCCAATGAATATTGAATTATAATATCTTATATGAATTTATAAATATATGTGTAACATTCAAAAGCATAATTCATTCAACAAGTTTTTCGGGTACTAGATAATGCTAGGCATTAATAAAAATGAATAAGTAAAAGGAAGCATTGACTACACTCACAGAATTTATGTGCTATTAAAAAAAATCATGTGTAAATATATTTTGTTGATGTTTCCAAATGGTCTTTCCCTATTTCTCCACAATTAACAGGTAGTGGTGCCAATTTGCCCACCAAAACTAATAAACAATAAACAAAGAAACAAACCATGTTAGAAATTATTTGAATTTAAATATAACTGTGAAGATATGTCTTTGCTGGGATACCACATCTTTAGCATGCTTGATGTCCTGAGTTTGATCCAGAAGACTGGTACCTCAAAAATTACAAAATACAATAAACAAATGAACAGTAAATCCCTCCCAGTGTATATAAAATATAACAATTCTAGAGCCTATGTTTTGCTATGAATATAATATTCATGAAATAACAAGGAGTAAAGAACTTAGGTTAGAAAGTGAGTGATTCTTTCTTTAAAGGCTATGAACTCTTTAAAATTATTTATCAGACTGTTTAAAATTATTTACATTATTTCTACATCTCAATCTAGCACTAAAGTACTTTCATAACTTACTTATTTAATGTATTTTTTATTTGTGTGTTTTTATATTGAACAATAAGAAGAAGAGGGGGAAGAAGTAGGAAGTGAAAAATTATTTATTCACTAATTAAAAATTTATCAGCATACCTTGAGGTTAAATAATGATAAGTAATTTGCTCTTATAACTATGGTTGCTTTACAATGAGTTTTTTTCTTTTAGAGAATATTGTGAACTTCAACCATTAACCCCTAGGATACCATACTCCACCATTCCCAGTTCCCTCCCATCACTGGAAGTGTTTCTTCTGGAGAGCAAGGGCAATATACCTCCTACTTTTTACTCCTTAGAGGCTCTTGCTCAGAGGTGTGACATCGGATCGAGTTTAACATGTATGTATAGATTAGCAGGCATATTATCTTTGGCTTTGGGGATAAATTAGAAAAAGTTTCTTCTCATCTATAGTCGAATATCTGCTAAGACGGAAAAAATCAAAAGCAGTTATATTCTATGTATTATGGGGAAGGAAAGAAGGCTTATTTAAGATACATTTAATATGTTATACTTGAATTTTATGTAAGGTACTAATGCCATGATTTTTAAAAGTTGCATTGAAAGTTGTTTTTAATGAAATGGGTGAATATTTTAGCTTTAATGTAAATATCAGTATGCTGACTAGTTTTTTTAAAAATTATTATAATATATTCAGATTATGTCCTGAATATTAACTGTTCATGTGTATCTTCCTGTTCCCGCCCTCCCTCCCTCTTCCACCCTATTCCCCTCCCCTAGACATCTGACAGAGAAGGACCTCCTCCCCCACCATATGACCACAGGATATCAGGTCCATCTAGATAGTCAGTTTCCACTTTATCTCTGTGCCTCCCCACCAAGGGGAGGGGTAATCAAATCTCGGGCACCTATTGTTATAACAACTTGACACAAGCTAGACTCACCAGAGAAAAAGGTGCTCAATTGAGAAAATGGCATCATAAGATCAGACTGCAGGCAGTAGGGCATTTCCTTATTAGAAATTGATGGGTTAGGACCCAATCAGATGGTGGGTGGAGTCAGTTTTAGTCTGGTGGCTCTGAGTTCTATAAGAAGGCAACCTGAGCAGACTAGAGAAAACAAGCCCTTAAGCAGCACCTCTCCATGGCCTCTGCATCTGCTCCTGCCTTCAGTTTCCTGCCCTGTTTGAGTTCTTGTACTGACTGCTTCCAGTGATGGATGTGGAAGCCTGAGCCTCACAAATTGTTTTGGTCATGGTGTTTCATCACAACAGAAACCCTGTCTTGAAAAAACCAAAAAAAAAAAAAAAAAAAAAAAAAAAAAAAAAAAGACACTCAGTTTCCTAAAAGCCTGGCATAAATACTTTGTATCTTCTGCACACATTATTCATTCAAATGAGCGGAGATGTTTCTGTTTGCTTAAAGTAATTTTGATTCTCATTACCTCATAATTAAGAAGTAGGTTGAAAATTTACCGTAGTCATTTTTTTGTAGACATTCGGTACTTAAGTGTGGCTTTAAACATTTACTACTGTTTGAGTCAGTAAGACAATCATATTTTAAAATATTTCCTTTTTTACTATACCACTTATAGTATGCTGAAGAATAAATAATACTAGACCCCTCTTAGTTTTTTTTAAGTTAATAAACCCTCATTGTGTTTTACTAGATAATTATGGAAAATATTTCTCAATAGAATTATTGACAGTAGTAATAACATTTAATTTGTGTGTTCATTTGTTTGTTTGTTTGTTTGTTTGTTTTTGAGACAGGGTTTCTCTGTGTAGCCCTAGCTGTCCTGGAGATCACTCTGTCAAATAGACTGGTTTCAAACTCACAGAGATCTGCCTATCTCTCCCTCCCAAGTGCTGGGATTAAAGGCGTGCACCACCACCGCCTGGCAATAGCATTTAATTTATGCAAGCAATTTGGCAGAATTTCCTGGTAATAGCTTATACCTCTTGTATGATTTTGGTTACTTGCAAACTAAGGGCTGAGGTTCTTAGGACTCACTTAGACATTTAGTGTTTGAAAGTGTTTATTTTTCAGCTGGAATTGCTTCAAGAAGGATAGCTTGTCACTGCCACTTGGTAGCGTGAATTCTTATAGTTCAGTGACCTCATTGAGCATTAGGTGAGCATAGTTAGGTGAAAGAACCATGTGGAAGGTGCGTTATGTCTCATAACCTATGCCAAGGTCATGGAGGATCATTGTTGTGGAATCACACTTGTTAGATGTGAGTAACTAAGTCCATCTAAAAGTAAAAATGATGGTCCTTGAACTTTCCAATGTAAAAGGGTGGAAAGATACACTATGGGATATATGGTGTGGTGTGTCCATCATTGGAAAATACAACAGAGAATGGTCTGTTTATCTGTTTATTCCACTTATTCATCCTAATACTGAGATGTCTTTATTTCATCTTATTTTGAAGATTCAGTAAATATGAGGAAAGTTTCCCTTTTAATATAAAACAAATATTTCTGAGTAAATTGCCAGACTATTATTTTATACATATAAAGTAATATAACTGTATACCACAACTATCCATACTCAGAGAAAATCATTATACAGTTTAGGTGATCACACTTATTATCTTAGTCATTTATGCCACATACGTACATGCATACATACACACATTCACACATGTGTATGTAATATACATGTACATATAAATATAGTGGGAACTTATTTTTATATATCTATTTACTGTGAAAAGTGACTTGTAAGAATTTAATGCAGCTTAGAAGTAACAGCCCCAGGTCTGAAAATTTACTGCTTTCTGTAAATCATTTCAGCACACATTCTTTAAAGGTGTTCACATGGTATCTTCTGAGATTGATGATAAAATTTCTTTGGTACTAGAGTAATTTTCTCAGAAATATTTCATGCTGGTAATCTCTGTTGCTTCTTGTCACCTATAGCGGAGCAAGATCCTGTGTCCATATAAATGAACAAGAGAAGGCTTCATGAAAGATTTATTTCTGCCGCATCATTTTCTTATTTATTTTCTAACAGTCTGCCTATTTGCTTCCTCACATTTCAAAATCAGCTACTCATCTTCAAGAAACAAATTGTGCTACTCCCTTCCGTCCTTAGAGAACACAAATGGTGTAGTGCCTGAGACGCCCAGAACAATAAGGGAAGCTGGTACTGTGCATTACCATGGAATGAGTAGGTCTTGGTAAATAACTCCCAGCACAATTGGAGCAGGTTTCAGAAATGCACAGTTACATTATTTTCTTTATATAACTTAAAAGTACTTCAAAAGAAAAATCAGCAGAGTATTGTTAGGGTGATGTATAGACTCACCACGACGTCATAAAAATCAAATCTTTATAACAGTCAAAGTTTTAGCTGTATTTCTGTAAAAATTCACTGTACCTCCACATGCTAATGAAAATACAATTTCAAGGAACACACATACATACATATTCAAATATTCACTATTCAAATTTAATGTAGAATAATTATGTAACAAATCAATGGAAGAAAAATAAGTATTTGTATCTTGATAGTTTTCACAGTAATAAAGTGTTTATCCCGATTTTACAAAGATTTTACAAAGATTTTACAAAGATTTTACAAAGATTTTACAAAGCTCAATTTCTCATGCTACAAAACATTAATAAACAAATGAGAAAGATATTTATAAATATGTTTATGAAAGTGTATATGTGCTTCTATGCTTACATGATATAAAAGGTATTTAATTGGATAAAAATATATTTCCATGTGAATCTTACTTTCCATTAAATAATGATTGTTACTACTTAAATAGGAAAATTTACATATTTTGAAGCAGATTATAATTTTGAACTTCAAAACATTGGGAAACAAAACTAAATTTTGCTCCTGAGTTCATAGTACATGATAGCCTTATTTTTTTTTTTAATGAAATTTAGTTTTACAAACTTTCTAGCAAAAACACTCATGTGACAGACATTTTTATTTTTACTACACAGATAAGAAAATTAGGATCAATACATCTTCACCAACCTCTGTTAGCTTTTCCCCAGTTTTTCAAAAGCGAAATAAAGCAATATTTGTTCTGAAAATAATGGATGTGTTTCTGAGTGGTAACTTTTGAGAACTTAACTGATATTTTATGTTGGCCAGTTTGAGGCCCTCTAGACCTCTATCATATGTCATATGACATTCAAATCTTGGAGTCCTGGAAAAAATCCCGTAGTATTAATAATTCAAAGAATTCAGAATATACTGAAAGTACCAAGGTTTTAAAAATTCCAAGGAAAGGGACCCATAAGTCAGAGTAAATATACAAAGCCTCTTCTTATCCTTTACCAATTGGGAAATTCTGATAAAACTAATTTCTCCCAGCAGTAGTATGTCACAAAGTACATAGAGTGTTGCCAAGTTGAGCAGTGACATCGAGAACTTGCATTGGATCTTGGAATGTAGACATGATGGAATACCATGTGATTGATTTTAGTCTTTAAAAACTACAGTTTAAGTAGACAGGAGAGGTTTACAGTTACTCCACATAAAACACACTGTTGTGATGATTTGAAGGTGGAATGTCCCCACGGAATCATGTCGAGAATGTTCAGTCTCTAGCTTATGGCTGCCCTGTGAAGGCATGCAAGATTTAGGATATTAAGAGCCATCATGGCAGGAAAAAGTTAAAAGAGGAAGATAAACACCTCTCATTCTCCATCCTGTTGGCTGTATGTCATGATCTGTCATGTGAAACATTGCCTCCACAAACCACTGGTAGCACAAACACTACTATACTTTCCCTGCCATGATGAGCCATATCCATTGCCATCATAAGGAAAGATAAATATATCCTCCATTGTGTAGCTTCTAATCGCTATTCAAATATGGTGGCATAAATGTAAAGAATTAATTAACTTAGATTATTTGGAATGCCCAAAATTCATCATCTAAACAAGGAACTATAGCTGCCCATATATCCTGAAGCCTTTGAAAGTGACTCTCAGGAGTCAATTCTGAGGATGGAACTTTATACTCCCAAAGATTACTTCACAAGTAATCTTTACAGGTTTAATAATAAAGAAAAAAGCATATTCAGTGATACATATTTCAAAGATTGAGTGATTATGACTTTTAATGTGTATACTTTACATTTGTATTTAAATGACAAAATTATATATGTTCTTAATATCTTTTTATAGCATACCAATTACTATATTATAAAATTATTATTTTATTGTTTTTAACTATTTAAATGTGTGTGAATCTGTGTGTTGGTATATGCATGTTAATACTGCTATCTGAGAAGGCCAAAGGCATCAAATGGTCTTGGAAGCACTACACTGCCTTGTTTGGACGCTTGGGATTTAGCTGGATTCTCTGCAATAGCATTACTTGTGATAAACTTCGGTTCTATCTCCAGATCCCAAAGATTATTTTGTAAACTAGTGTTTTTTTCAAATTTATACTATGGTATGCTTACAAAGAGCATAGTAAAATTACTTAATTAATGAATTCATAATTTCATTTAAAATTGTAATCAAACACCTAATTTACTGTAAATGGAGGTTCTAATTCTTGGTTTAACTGACATACCACTTTCTTAATGTTTTTAGACAGTAACAGTTTCTTTTGTCTGTCCCTCTTACTATTTAAAATTTTACTTCTTGTAGAGAATGTTCATCATCCCTGCAAGCTTGTTTGTTGCTCAGTATTATATTTTTAGTAATAAGATATCATATCTAGATGTATCCAAGTTTATGTGCATTGGATTATTGGACTTTTGATTCTTTGGAAAATATGTTGCCTTTTTCTACTTTAATGTATTTCCATTTTTAATTTATTTAGTAACTTATGGGATTTTCCAACACCTTCTAACATAAAATCATGTATATCTATGTGGTATACTTTCCACAGAAGTGCAATCTTATAAAAACCTTGTCTGATACAGTCAATAACAAACACTTTCATTTTATGTGATGTAATCTAATTGAAATGCTTCATAATAAAAGTAAATTGATTGTGTGTTGGTAAATCTTAATTGCTAACTTGGTTGGTTTGAGAGTCCCTTAAATTATTAAACTACATCTTCATTTATGAGTGTAAATGTGTTTGCCATGAAGATAGACGATGGTTAGACATTTGACACTGAACATGATTAACATCCTAGCATGGGATAAGAGCCTAGATAGAGGAAATAAAGTAGACTATTATCTAAAAGCTTTCTTTTCTTTGCTTCCTGACCACTACAATATGTTCTTTTGTTCCACTTTGTTTTCTTCATCATGATGGGCTGCAATCTCTGAAAACATGAATCAAAAATAAAATTTTCTATTCAGGTTACTTACACCAGGCAACCCATGACAACAAAGTATAATCCAATAGAGGAAATTTGTGCATTAAGTGAAGAACTCTTTGTGACAAAATGTGTTCCCTGTTCACATGGCTTCAGCGACTTTTATGGTGATCTATATGGAAATTCACACAGGTTAGTAGTGGAGGATGCAGAAGCTGTAGATCTGGAAATATGTCATATCTGAAAAATGAGACATGATATTCGATTGGCAACTGTACTGGAGGACATTTGTATATTCTATGGCAAAGCACATCTGGATGTTTTACCCATGTCCTAAGACTTTGAAGGGACATGAATCTTAAAGTGAAGCACTAATAAATTATATTAATAAATTCAGAAGAGATATTTCAAGAGAGCCTAGGCTTTAGGCTATGTGTGGCTAACACTCCCTGTTGCGGATTATAGTATAAAGTGGGAACAAAAGACAAGCTTTGTTTAAAAAAAGAAACAGACAATTTAAAAAAAAAATAAAAAAACAAAATTTTCTCAGCGGAGCATGTATAAAATTAATATCAAGGAACATGCAACCACATAACAGCTTAGGGCTATTACACAATGCCACATACTTTGTATAGCAAAAATCGTTATATTCTTGGAAACCCAGAAGTTGGCTATAACTCATTCATCACAGGTTCAAGGACGTTAAAGCTTATATAGAAAGCCAATGAGGCTAGGCAATGCAGGAATGAATTAGACTTCACCGAGCAGGTCAAGTGTGAAGCTATGACAATGACATCAGAGACAAAATGTAGACTCTGGAATGCAGGAGATGCCAAAGTTATGGAAAGCCATAGTGAGAAGACAGAGCCAGCCAAGGAGTGGGGCCATGTAGTATGCTGCCAGCAAAGCCTCAGGTTGTGAAGGCCAAAAGTTTTGGCATTTGTATTGCTATTAAACGTGCCCTAGATGCCAGGCAAATAGCAACAGGATTTGCTACTGTTCTGCTTGGTTCTTGTCTTATTTTGTTCCATTCCCTTCTTCTTTTAGGGAGGGGGTGGTTTGAGGCATGGTTTCTCTATATAACTGTCCTGGACTTGCTTTTGTACACCAGGCTGGCCTCGAACTCACAGCTCTCTTGTCGCTGTCTCCCAAGTGTTGGGATTAAAGACATGCAACATTGCATTTGGCCACATTCCCTTCTTGTTATGTCCCATTCCTTTTTTGAATGACAGTACATATACTGTACCTTTTATGGAATCATTTCTATTTTACAGTGCTTACACCTATAAACTTAAGTAGCAGAAGACTCATCGAATATGTTCTTATATATAAAATACTGTTTTATCAAGTCTATAAACATTCCTGAATATAGACTGAAAGGGTTTTGTTTTGTTTAGCGTTGTTGTGAACATATATATGAATAATTGAGGACTCAAGAACAGAATATTGTAATTCTAGGAGATTTATTTTTATGTAAAATTAACAAGAGTTAAACTTGGTACAGTTAAATTTGATTCTGAAGTTAATTGCATTGGGAGTTCCTAAGTAATTAGTAAAAAATGCTTAAGGGCTTTAAAAAAGAGTGTTAGTAAGTGAGGAGGACATTGATAAATCTGAATAGACTACATGGTAAACTTGAAAAACAGATGGAGGAAGGAGACATAGTGTCTTTGGACTTCTTGAACACCAGGGCGTGATAAGCTCTGTTCTGTTAAACACTTTCCACTATGAATGCCTCTAACTACGTTAGCCACTATGAATCCTTCCTCCAGAAATATTGTCATAAGGGGAAAATGTGTCTAACATAATTCTTCATAATTTTCAACTCAAATTTCTATTTTCTTTATTTTTGAGGAGTTTAAGAATTTAAAAGTAATGAAAATATGTGGGCAGATACAAACTAAAATCTTATATTGGGAACTTTATTGAACTTTCATGTTATGATCTTTTGTTAAGTTTCGTGTTTCCAAATGTTTCATGTCTATGCAAATGGTGATATTTCTTTTGTCATATTGAAAAAGTTAAACAATTCCTTCACTTGCTTGGTTAGAGTAATGCCTAAATATTTCATATTGCTTGTGGCTAACATGGAGGGTGTAGTTTTCCTAATTTCTTCCTCTGCATGATTGTCATTTGTATATAGGAAGGCTACTGACTTTTTTGAGTTAATTTTGTATCCAGTCAATTTGCTGAAGGTGTTTATCAGCTGTAGTAGTTCTCTGGTGGAATTTTGGGGGTCACTTATGTATATTATCATATCATCTGCAAATAGGGATAATTTGGCTTCCTCCTTTCCCATGTGGATACCCTTGATCTCCTTTTGTTGTCTTATTGCTCTAGCTAGAACTTCTAGTACTATATTGAAGAGATATGGAGAGAGCGGGCAGCCTTGCCTTGTTACCGATCTAGCCAATGGACAGGACATTCTCCACAGTTGAGTAGAGAGTGAGGTCTGACTTGCACACGAACTCTGGTGCCCCGTATTTGACCACGTCCCATGGATGGGGAGACCTGGTAGCACTCAGAGGAAGGACAGCAGGCTACCAAGAAGAGACTTGATACCCTATGAGCATATACAGGGGGAGGAGGTCCCCCTCAGTCACAGTCATAGGGGAGAGGAGTAAGGGGAAAATGGGAGGGAAGGAGGAATGGGATGATACAAGGGATAGGCTAACACTTGAGATGTAATATGAATAAATTAATAAAATATATTTTAAAAAGAAAGAAAGAAAAAAATTCATTTCCTTAAAAATCTGCAAATACCAGGATTCCATCACAAACTTTGTTATTTTTAGTTTATCCTGATCATCACATCACCATCATCATCAAAAACAACAACATCTTCACCATCATGATGCAGAGATTGTTTAAAATAAGTGTTTCAACTTGGAAATACAAAATTCAAAAGGAAAGAACTTCCAGGCACAACAATGAAAGGAAGGCAGTAATTGGTTTCACTATATTTTAAACATTTTTCACAAATGAATTGATAATTTATTGATACTTTGTGGTGAATGTGCAATAAATCATACAGAAATACTTATATCATTGCAATATGTTTTCTCTTAGCAAAACAAAAGTGAAGGTTACAACACACTAAGAACTTACACCAAAGTAGTGTCAATATTTATATGTTATGTGTTGTTTAATTAGTTAAAAATTCAGTGAACAGAAAACATGATTAAAGCTATCAAATCTCAGTGTTTGCACGTGATTGAGTGTCTGCTTTCCCAATAAAAATATATTCCACTTCCCTTTTATTTATTATTTCATTGGTATTGCTGAAATTTCCAAAGCATGTTTTCAGATATCAAGTCTCAGAACTAAAATTACTCAATAAACTCTAATTCTAAATAGAAACTCAATTGTTAAGAGAACATTAAGCAATTTAAAAAAAAAATTCCACATTTTAGAATTACATTTTTCACTTCAATGAATTGAGTCAAAATAAATTTATTAATTACATTATTGCATTAATTATTTACAATTTCGATTATTTTTTAAAATATTGTTGTACAGCCTTTAAAAACTTGCTGTAAGAGATAGTTTTTCTATTACATACTGAGATTTAAATTATTATTTAAGAGGTAAAATGAAGAAAATATACTAAAATTCATTAAACCATGCATTAAATTAGAATAGTTATCGTAATTGTAATGATAGTGTTTGACCCATTCCAATTATTTTATCACTCCCATGTGGTCACCATATAATTTCACTAGCCTCTTGTTGAGAAGAGTTTTAACTGACCTTGATGTACTATGTTTTAAATTACAAAATCCCCCAAATTACTTGAAAAGAATTCTGTGGGTTTCTCAGAGCTCTTCATCAAAGAAGCTGAATTTTACATATAAATTTGGTTTTATATTTGATCTCTGTTATTATCCTTTATATTATTTTCAAAGATGATATTTATGTTATGTATATGATATTTTAGATTTGACCATTCTAGTTTCCTTCCCTAAACCCTGTCTTAACTGTGTGATATCTAAGACAAAATATATTACTTTAGAGAGTTATGATTGGTATGAGCATGTTCCTTTTTTTGACCTTTCATGACCACGTTTTGATCTTTTGCTTTTGTTAACATCTTCCAAAAATACTCAAGGCATCTCTAACTAGAACTAGTATTCTAGCTTTTATATTCATGGAATAGAACCTCTCATCACAGACTATTAGATATAAATTAGGAAAATTCTGATATATAAAGAAAACACCTAAGTATGTAGATTATTCCTTAGAAATCACCCTATTAATTAAATATCTTACATCAAATATGAGTCTATTCTGACCATATTAAAGTGTGAACAAAGTTTTCCAGCATTAAACAGTACTTTTTTTTTTACACAAAAATATAGTAATCATATTAGACATATCTCTAATGTAAAAACTAAATACCATTTTCTCGACTCAGTATGTGGTACTTCTTTTCATTATCAGAATATCACCTTCATAATTATTATGCTCCATAAGTATATTAAGGACTCCAACAACAGTAATTAAGTTTACAAAAAGAACTGTGAACTCAGCTTCCGAGATGGCCAAATTAGCTTTTATGGCACTAACTTCAGACCACAATCACAAACTCTGATAATGATTTTAAAGTTATTACTGGAAGGTGTGACAAAGGAAAAGGAAACAAGAATACATGAGTAAAAATATAGACATTGCAAAAAAAAAAAAAGGAAACTGCAGAACATTTGTGTGAATTTACAGCTTTTATCTTAGAGAAAGCTCCCATCTTCACTGGGGTGGGGAGTGGTTATCAACAAAGAGAAAATGATTGAAAGGAAATTCTCAAAATCCCTTTAAAATCTGAACCCATAAGTGATCAAACTAGAGCAAGTCATCCAATGATAACTAACCACAGCAATCGTTCAACTGTCTCACAAATGACAAGGTTTTCAATTACAATCTGTTTGTGTTAATTACAAACCATGTCAAGTAGGATGCTCAGTTCAATATAATGCAGGATGTCCATGAAATCATATTGATACTGTTGGAAATACATTATAAATAACCTAGAAAATTAAAAAGAAATTATTAACATATGAAATGCAAAACTGTGATGTTAAGTGAAAAAGATATAACAGAATCCAACAGCAAAGATAACAGGTGATGATTTGGAGGAAGTGTTATAAAATAGATTTTATATATGTATTTAAAAATGAAAGGAAGTGTAGGAATAATTAATGGAAAATGTAACCCTTATTTAACTAGTAAGCATAAGAAAGAACCAAGTGGATATTTAAGAATGGGAAATTATCATATCTGAAGTCTTCAAATATGTGCTGCGTGGACTGTATAGCAGGGAACAGACAGGAAGACAGAGAGTGAGGTAAGATCAAACAATATTTACCAAAGATATCAAGACCAAAATAATCTGAAACAATACATGAAAGAAAATTAGTTACTGAGTCATGGTTACTGTATCATAGCTGAAAAGTGTTTGGGTGCATCTATCTGACTAAGTTTTAACTCTAACCCTAACCCCTAATCTTAACCCTTACCCTAAACCCAAACCCTAACTCTAACCCTAGTCTTTACCCTGTGTTTTGGTTCATAGAAAGTAAACTTTCAAGTTTTAATTTTGTTGCATATTATGGTTCTTTTATTCAGCAAAATAAGAACAAATGTACATTTTAGATATATTTAAAGGTTACAGGTAATTGGTGAAAAACAAATATATTCAAATATGTCTCAAAGCCATTACCCTGTTTAGTATTACATGGAAGTATAAGGCCCAGGCATACACAGGATAGTTTCCCAAGATAATGATGCTTTTTCTAGATGCATAGAAAATGCAAAGAGGGAGGCAAAACATTCCTCTCCTAGCGAAAGAATCCACAAAAGTGGTATTCAAAACTCTATAGCATACTACATGTTGTACTACATGTAAGATGACACTGACAGTGCATTATGATTTTCACTGATTTTAATTACTTTTGACTATTTTAATGTGTTTGTTGTAAAATTTTTATTTTGATTGACATACTATCAAAATTTTACTATTCTTTAACACAGCATTATAGTTTATCATTCGGTTGTGTGTAATATATAATTGATTTTAAGGAAAGATGTATAGTTACTTAATCTGCTTTCCTTTTGTCTCTATTCAGTGATGATGCAGTATATGTTCATTTTCTTTTTATGATATTTATTTTTTAACATATACATTTATATTATTACACATATATAAAATAAATTACATACAGCAAGAAGAGCCATGAAACAACAGAAATTATATAAATGTTATACTCATAGTGATTTGGCTGTTTGTATTTGACAACCTTGAAGAGAACATCTTTCTTATCTTGGTGAGTCTAAAATTCTGAACGTAAATTCCTGTCTATCTTACCTCATCTCTCTCAACTTAAAATATCTATGTAGACCTAAAAGCATCTTAACCCCTAACTACTAACCTTAATTGTAAAACTAAACTATCTGGCCTTCAACTCCATCAGAGACTTGAGAAGGAATAAAATTAATTATATGAGTAAACAGGACTTGAAGCTTAGCAGCTTCCAAAGTGAAACAAAACAAAAACAACAACAACAACAACAACAAAAAACAACAAAACAGAGTGTTTGCTGCCTGAACAGTCATGCAAAACTTTCTATAACATTGGAGTAACATCTTGAGCCTACTGGCCCAGTATATGGGACAGACATATTTGTGAGGCAGTAACTATTGAGGACTTGCTTTCCCTGTCTTGGCAGTTTTTCATTTGACTCTGCCTGCATCCAAGCTTGCTCATTTTAGGCAGACTTCTATCAGTAGCCGAAATGAGGCCATTTTGCCCAGTGGTTGACTGACTTGGGACAAAAATATACCTTTGTAGAATCCCAAATTGGAGGACCTGGTTAAACTACCTAGGAATAGCATTTGTGGTCTGATTTCTAAATGTTGAGAAATTTCTGGCTTAGTAGAAGTCCTGTTTGGGACAATCTGAAATGCTGGACCAATTTGGATCAGAAGATTTTTTTAAAGCTGTCCTGGGAGATGTCCTGTTTGGATGAGGAACAGCAGCTGAAGCTCTTGGTGCTGGAACATGAAGGATGCAGGATGTCAGTGTCCAGCATGCTGAGAGGAATAGATCCTGTTAGGTCTGATGCAGCAAAAGCATATACTTACTCACCAGCATTATATGGTCCTCAAATGTATGACCTGTGCATGATGCACAGAACAATCAAGGCTAGTTCTCTGCTTTTTGTATGAGTAGAAGAAAGACATCTGTAAACCTTCATTTGTCGACGGCCAATTCTCCATGAGGTAGTGCTGGGGGGAGGTGCTGCTGCTGAACCTGTGTTCACCTTCTAATCAAACCTTCTCTAATGTGAGAGGTTAATTTCTACATTGGAACTTGTCCTGTATTTCAAGATTTGTGCTATGGAAGTCTAAGGCATTAAGAGCTATGCCTATTGTATGCTAGAGTCATCAGAAATTTTCCACAGGTCAACAAGCATTGCCTCCTCTTTATTATTGTTGACTGAGGAGAAGGATACATGTCACGAAGCATATGTAGATCTCCATACATTAGGACAAAGTCTCTTTAGATTTCTGATAAAAAACAGTAGGGGCAAAGTCTTCAAAATAAAATGCATCTTACAAAAAACAGGGCACAACTTAAAAAACGGCTTGTTTATGTTATACAGACAAAAAACAAACAAAACCTGATGCTGTGAACTGTAAATTGAAGTGTAGTAAAGGAAAATTAGGCAATGAATGCCATGAGAGAAATTCTAGCTTCAAACTCGACCAAAAGTCACGTGGTACAGGATTTGGCTAGTGAAAATATACATCAGTAAGCATATTCTTTGTTCACTGCTTCCCTGATCTAAATCAAAGAACAAAATAGCTTATTAAGCATAGTTGGGAGTAAAAACTCTTAATTTTATTAGCTATACTTAAAGTAAAAGTCATGAGGTAAGGGTTCTGACCAAGTGTTAGAAATTTACATACATATTTTAGTCATATAATCATTCACTATTACTATATCTTGTGCCTAATCATTCATTGGCTAACTATCTCTGAGACTGAGAGAATCTGTCTTTAGAGTACATGAGTGACAGATCCTGACAGTGCCTACATGTCACTGTCAAAACTTTGCTTTGTAGGAGGATCTCAATGTTGGCTCTACATTACTGCAAACATCATTAGCTCTCCTTTCTTTTATGTTTAGACCATGATCAAATTTTTATAAGCACCTTCAAAATTTGCTTCTAATATATTAGTGTGGTAGTGCTACCCAGCTCTAAGAAATCATCTTTCTAATATGTTCTGCTTACCCCTCTCAACATTTAATCAAAATAACAGTCAGCCATGAAGACATTTCTGAAGAGTATGTCTCATTAGATGGGTTTTGTACTTTCACATTTTCCTTTTTTTAAGTTAAGTTTAGCTATCCTAGATATTATCTTATTAAATGTTACATCAAGCTTACATCTGTACTCTTAAATCACAGAAGACTTTAGATCTGTTCCATGAGCAATCCAGATGCACTAAAGATGAGGGAGACATATAGTTTGTTGTGTTTCCAGCTTACTGTTTAGTATTAGCATATATAACTTTCTCAAAGTACCACGTGAGTCCCTGAGAGACGTCAGTAAATACAATTGAATATGTTGACATTAAGACTGACTATGATCAAATTTCATTAATATATCACCAATAGGTTTTAACATTAGGCAAGAACTTCTAAATTAAATTCATTATAATATCCTGAGTGAAAACAAAATGGAGTATTGAATATTTTATAAATCAAATTTCCTTAATTTCAAGTGAATTGGTCATGATTTTTCTGGAAGTTAAACATCCTTTTCACAGCATTCCTGTGTGCTCTTCCACTTTCAGATGACAGTACTCTTTACGACATTGCAGTAATCATGGAAATCTTGTGATGTTCTTTTTTTCTTTCTTTTTTTTCTATCTCAGTATTTTGTTTTTTCTCACAATATTCTTATTCACTTTCTAAACTATTATATATTTTACTTTTACTACTTTATTAATATATTTTTTGTTAACTTTGTCTTTTTTTATCTACCATATCACTAAAAAGGTAACCAATAATTTTAAGTATTCTTAAAGCTGTGATGTTGTGAATAAGTCATTTAAACTTGTTAGCGTGACTAATTTAGTACTAAAAGGGGCTTATCCTTGGAAATTTTAAGAACATTGTTATCATCTTAATTTTATTTAATATTATTTGTTTTATTTAAAGCCATACTTAATATATGGCAGTGAAATTAACATATTATCTAAAACTATTAAAGAAGTATTCTTGTCCAGTTTATTTTAAAGAAAGGGAAATGTCTCTGGTTGCAGAACTCCACCTATAAAAAACAAGTTTCAAATGACATTTTCTAAGTAAATAAGAACAGCAAACGTATTCAAAGATTAACATGTCAACTTCCAATTTAACTGACAGTAAATGGATTTCTGAAAATAAATTACCTCCAAACAATGGCACATGTTAGAATAAAAAGAATGCTCTTATAGTTATTTTTTTGCTTTTAAAATTTTTATTTAAATAATTTATTCATGTTAAATCCCAATTATTATCTCATCACTTGTAACTTCCTATTCCCCCCTCCCTCTTTCACCCTATTCTCTCCCCCAGACCTGTAACAGAAGGGGACCCCCTTCCTCACCATATTATCACAGCCAATCAGGTCACATGCATAGCTTGCCTTCCTCTGAGTGTCACCCGGTCTCCTCACCAAGGGGAAGTGATCAAAAATGGGGCACCAGAGTTCATGTCAGAGTCAATCTCTGCTTTCCACACAACTGTGGAGAATGCGTTGTTCATTGGGTAGATTTGAATAGGGGTTCTAGGTTTGCTGTTTTTACAGTAACTTGGTTGGCACAGTAATTTGCACAGAACCCATGGGTCCAGATCCACCAGCCTTGATGGTCTTCTTGTGGGGTTCCTGGTCCCTCTGGGTCCTACTGTTTTCCCATTCTCCCATACCTCTTTCATGTGTAGTCCTAATAGGAACTCCCAGCATTTGTCTCAATCCCCCGCTGAGGAGTGCAAACTTGAACAAGCACTTTGGAAATCCATCTGGCGCTTTCTCAGAAAATTGGGAATAGGGCTAACTCCAGAACCAGCTATTCCACTCCTTGGAATATACCCAAAAGATGCTCCACTACACAATAAGGACAGCTGCTCAACTATGTTAGTAGCAGCCTTATTCATAATAGTCCAAATTTGGAAACAACCTAGATGTCCCTCAGTTGAAGACTGGATGAAGAAACTGTAATACATTTACACTATGGAACACTACACAGCTATTAAAAACAAGGAAATCTTGAAATGTGCAGTCAAATAGATGGAACTAGAAATGCTCATCCTGAGTGAGTTAACCCAGACCTGGAAAGATACACATGGTATATACTCACTTATAATTGGACACTGGCCCAATAGAGATGTCCTCTGAGAGTCTTGTAGTTATTGGGATAAGAACTTTCTGAAGAGAAGTCCACCATCACAATAGCCACAATAACAACAGGGGAGAGTACATGAAACTTAAATTTCTGTTAAATTTAAAACTGAAAAGGGCCAACAGAAAATAAGTTTTCAGATAAGGTACTCTCCTTTGTGTTGCTATGATAATACACCATGACCAAGGAACGTATTAAAAATAGTAAATTTGTGGCCCATGGCTGTATAGGGGTAGGATCCATGAGGACTACGGCAGAGAGCATGAGAGCAGGCAGACAGATTATGCTTCTGGAGTTGCATCTGAAAGCTCACATCTTGATTCATGCATGAGGAAGAGAGAGATAGCTAGCCATGGCATGGGCTTTTGACACCTCGCACTTTCTCCATGGTCACTCATTCTATTCCTTCCTCTAAAAAATTCCACCAATAGGAAACCAAATATTCAAAATTGAGCCTATGTGGGTCATTCTTATTCAAACAACAACACCACACCACATCCTTCAAACAGGGGACTAGTGTATAGAATTTACAAACACACTCAAATATTAAAAATAAATTGAAAAAAAAAAGCTACCAAGCAACAAAGGGCTAATCAAGTTACAGGCACTTTTCAAAAGGAAAAAAAATCACAAATAGCAAATAAATGTTTTTCAAATGTTTAAAGAAAACAACTGTTTTTCCTCTTCACTGGAACTTGAGACACCTTGTTACCATAATCAGAATGGCAGTCATCAAGGCCTTCAAATGACCATTAATGTTGAAGAGGATATTGGAAGAGAGAAACCCTTACTGCAGGTGGGAGTGCAAATAAGTAAAGCTATTATGGAAACCAATTTAGTGAATCCTCAAAAAATAACAATAGAGCTACCATATGGCTCATATATCGACTCCCAGGCAACTCCACAGCCTACCATGAAGATATTTGCACATCCATGTTTATTGTTGCATTATTTATCATATCAAGGGATGTATAATAAGGTGACATATACCCAGTAAGTAAAAAAACCTCATCTATTTCCTAATGAGTATCATAGATATTATATGTTTATGAGAATAATAGCACATATACTATATATGAGGATCACAGATATTACCTGTAAATATTCATACATACATGAGCCAGGATAAAATCTAATATTTGTAAAGAAGACCAAGAGAAGGCAGTAGAAATGTTAAATAATAAATTGAGTAACATAAAGTTCCTGGGTACTACATGGCTTACCTGCATAGTTACTGACTTTTTTTTTTTAATCTTTGTATTTCTTCAAGTTTGTTGTATGATTTCAGGATTGCTAACTGTCAGTTAAACCTTTACATTTCCGTGTGTGTGTGTGTGTGTGTGTGTGTGTGTGTGTGTGTGTGTCT
Source organism: Acomys minous (assembly GCF_964271855.1). NCBI lineage: Eukaryota > Metazoa > Chordata > Mammalia > Rodentia > Muridae > Acomys > Acomys minous. The sequence continues at coordinate 46,977,744 of NC_140499.1, forward strand.
AGGAAGATATCTGTAAGAATATTCCTATAATTCTTTGATGAATATATATCCTAACTTGAGTTTATGGTTCTAATTCACACATGGTATTTTATATTAGAGAAGATCAATAAGGAAAGATCCCTATGAAAATAAATGTTAATGAATCTGTAAACTGTTGAGGACTATTTCTCAATATAATGATTTATATGTTGTGAACCTTTCCTAGAATCTTGTCCTCAAATCTTTGAAACAATATATTTAAAAAAAAGTCTTTAAAAATCTACTATTCAGTTATAGGGTATCAAGTCTCTTCTTGATACCCTATTACCATATACAGGGGGAGGTAATCCCCCTCAGGAACAGTCATAGGGGAGGGGAATAAGGGGAAAATGGGAGGGAGGGAGGAATGGGAGGATACAAGGGATGGGATAACCATTGAGATGTAACAAGAATAAATTAATAAAAATAATAAATAAATAAATAAATAAATAAATAAATAAATAAAAGAAGCCCATCAAAAAAAAATCTACTATTCAGACAGAGTTTGGGGAATCATGCAGAAGATGGGGAGGAAGGATTGCAGGAGCTAGAGATGTCAAGGACACCACAAAAAACTCACAAAATCAACTACCCTGGGCTCACAGGGGCTCACTAACATGGACAAACAATCAGGGAGCCTGCGTGGGTCTAACCTAGGAGTTCTGCATATACGTTACATTTGTGGATCTTGGTCTTCTTATGGAATTCCTAACTATGCGAGTAGGGGCTGTCTCTGACTCTTTGACCTGATCTTGGGAGACTTTTCTTCCTTCCAAGTTGCCTTTTCCAGCCTTAATATGAAAGAAGATGCCTAGTCTTATTGTAACTTAATATTTCCATGTTTGGTTGATATGCCTGGGAAGCCTGTCTTTTGCTGAGAAAAAAAAATGATAGAGAAATACATTCAGGGAAGAGGGGAGGGGACATTAAGTAGGAAGAGAGGAGGGAGGGGAATTTCTGTTTGTGATGTAATATATAAGAGAAAAAATAACCTTTGTTTGTTTGCTTTTTTGTTTTTGTTTTTTGAGACAGGGTTTCTCTGTATAGCCTTAGCTGACCTTGACTCACTGTGTAGACCAGACTGCCTTGAACTCGCAGTGATCCTCCTGCCTCTGCCTCCCAAGTGCTGGGATTAAAGGCGTGCGCCACCACCACCTGACTATAAATAACCTTTTTAAAAATCTACTAATCCAAATCAAATTTCAGCTTTTTAAAAGCTAATGCATAGGGTATCAAGTCTCTTCTTGGTAACCTGCTGTCCTTCCTCTGAGTGCCACCAGGTCTCCCCCTCCAGGGGACATGGTCAAAGGTGAGGCACCAGAGTATGTGAGAAAGTAATATCCCACTCTCCACTCTACTGTGGAGAATGTTCTGAGCATTGTCTAGATCTGGGTAGGAGTTTAAAGTTTACCGTCTGTATTGTCCTTGGCTGGTGCCTTAGTTTGAGCGGGACCCCTGTGCCCAAATCTGCCTATCATAATGTTCTGGAACAGTCATAGGGGAGGGGAATAAGGGGAAAATGGGAGGGAGGGAAGAATGGGAGGATACAAGGGATGGGATAACCATTGAGATGTAACAAGAATAAATTAATAAAAAAGAAAAAAAAGAAAAAAAAAAGCTAATGCATAGTTAAATCCTATGACCACTAAATTTTCATGAGACCGTATTTATTTAATATAAACCTAATAAACTTCTAATAAGCTTTCACTAGGAATTTTCATGTAGGTAGAGGAAGGTTCGATGATCTGTTGTGTAAAATTCAAAACAATTATAAAACTAAGGTACCTTGTCTTCAACTCATTCAGAGATTTGAGAAGGAATAAACTTGATTACCTGAGTATGTTGGCAGTGCAGGTTAGTAGCTATCCAAATGAGAAGATGACAGAGACAGTTTTCTACCTGGATAGCCACCTTAAACTGTCTATAATTTTGGAGCAACTTCTTGGGCCTTCTGGCCCAATATATCTAACAGATGTATTTGTATGGCAGGAACTGTTGAGGACTTGCTTACCCTGTCTTGGCAGAGTTTGGCCATTAATTTTGCCCGCATCCAAGTTTGCTCTCTTTTAGGCAGAGTATAGCCTGTGGTGAAAACAAGGACATTTTGCCCAGTGGCTTGTTTGCCACATTTGAAGTCATCTCCATAAGGAGGTTTTTTGATGCTCACCATTCTCTTTGAGGTAAGATGGGTATTGCCAGATATATATACACATACATACATATACACAGCACATATATATTTCTGACAAAAGTATGTACTAATTTTCCTTGTCTCTTTTGTGGTAAGTTACTAAAACTATATTGAAATAAAAAATGAAATCTAGGTACTAGACTGTCCATATTTCAAGATAATAAAGAGTCACTGTCACCAAGTGATGTCTTACTTAAGTAAGATTACATACAAAGATTAATAAGAGAATACACTTAACAGCTCCAGATTTGGAATTTTTAAATTTTTAAAATAATTTTGTTCTTTTAGGATGACATAGAAATGTCAGTGAAGACAGGAAGTTCATTTTAATATATGATATTAAGCATATTTGCCTATAGTAGAACTGAGATGTTGAACTTGTCCTAATTCTAAATAGTAGATCTAAAAACTAAGGATCTTAACTTAGCATTTTGGTATACATGGAGCCTGAGGCAGGAGGACTCCCATGAATTTGAAGACAGTGGGTTAAAAGAACATGTAACAATCCCAACTGTATTGTATTTTAGCACACTCTGAAAAATAAGAGATGGGAGAGTATAAGTTTAAATTTAAGTATAAAGAGAACAATTATAAATATCCTGGAAGAAAAATGCAGGAGAAAACTTTTATGAATTTTTCAAAATCTTCATCTCTATACTTTTGTTTAAAACTTCTTAAATGAGTCACTATTATATTAGAGTATAGAAAATTTGTGTTTTTTCAAACTAGTAACTCAAAATGTACATATTGATATTATTATAATAAGGTAAATTCATTGATATATAGAATGATTAAGGCTCAAATCACAATACTTAAACATCTTTTACATTTATTTTTCCTCTATTTTATTTTATTTTTTATTAAGTTTTTTTACTTTTTACATATACATTTATATTTACATATATAGATAATAAACTACCTATAAGAAGAAGAACCATGACTTAATCAGGAATTGTACAGATGTTACATTCTTAGAGTTTTGGATATTTTTATTTGGCAGCCTTGAAGAAAAACACCTTTCCTCTCTTGGAGCTTTTCAATTAAGCTTCGTTGTTTAGGGGTTAAGAAGTTTTTAGGTCTAGATAGATGTTTTAAGTTGATAATGATGAGATATGATAGCCATTGATTTACTTAAACATCTTTTGAAGTTCCACCTTTGTCATCTTTAATCTCCAGTTATACTGAAAAAAAAAATCTATCAGAGACCTAGGGAAACACCAAACCGGGCTAATGAAAAAAAAAATAGTCAGTGAAATGATTCCTAATGACATTCACTACATGTATAGATCAGTCCCTAATCATCAGAGAGGAGTCATCCAGAAAGCAGATGGTGGGACTCACAGAGACTGAAGCAGTAATCACTTCAAGTTTCACGGGACCTTCATGAGTCTATACTTGGCCCCCTGCAAACACGCTGTGTGTGTGTGTGTGTGTGTGTGTGTGTGTGTGTGTGTGTGTGTGTGTTTGTGTGTGTGTGTGTGTTTACCTTGAGTTATTTGTTGGACTCCTAAGAGTGGGTAAGGGTTTGTCCTTGACTCTTTTGCCTGTTTTTGGGATCCTTTTCCTTGTACTGGGTTGCCATGTCCAGCTGCGATATGAGGGTGTGTGTCTTCTCGAAATCACTGGTAGGCCTGCTATTTTCTGAAGGCAAACAGAGGTGCAGAGGATCTGTGAGACAGAGAATTACAAGGGAACTGGAAGACTAGAGAGAGGAAATCATGTAGTCAGAATGTATTATATGAGAGAAAAAAATTAAATAATTTCTATCCTCCCAAAATCTGAGCTCACCAGTTACTATCTATTCTCTTTTCTCTTCTCTAGCAATTTGAAAAGTTCACTTTTATCTTGCTATGGCACAAATTGTTTTTATTTATTTTGTTGTGATGAAACATTTCATCTCTATCACCAAACCACATGTGGTTATAAAATATAAGTTAAACTGCATACAATTTATCATCACAACACTTTTACGCATGCATTCCTGTGGGAATAAGCATATTTACCATTTTTATATTACTATCATCACTACCAAATCTAGATTTTTTCCAGAAAAAAACTTTCCTTCTGCATACTAATTTATATATGGAGGTTATTACATGCCTTCTTTTATATTCAATTTTAAAAGAAATTTGTTGTTTTTCTCACAAATTAAAGCCTTTGTTAGATCAAGCATTTGGTTTGGATTGTTATCCCTATTAACACCAGAAGTCATAGTAATACCAGATAGATGGTTGGTATTTAAGTTCTTGCAAAATGAACAAAGTGATGGCTAAAAACAGGCAGCAAACTTACACAGATATGTTGTATACAAAACAGGAGGATTGTCAGTACAAGTTTGAAAAAATATTAAATTTCCAGCAGCTAAAATAGCTTTTAAGTATTGTGAGTTTTTAACTTCATTAGTCTCCATCTTATTTAGCTAAGAGTTTGGCATGTAGTAAGTGCCTAATATAAATCTTCCAAGTGTAATTAAATTACCATTTACCAACAGTTGGTGTCACAGAATACAGAAACTCAAGCATGTTCCTGAATTATTAATGACTTTCTAAAGTAACATGAATTTTAATCTTCTTACAGATTATGGAAGATATATTTTAATTGACTCAAGCTATCTACTGGTGATGCGAATACTAATAAGTCCCCTCTAGGCTCAATTTGGAAAGATCCTGAACTCTCCGTCTTGTTAGCAATTTACAATTAAGATTAGGTTTGATTCAATATCCCAGCAAAGATGGTTTGGGCACATATTATTATAAGCATCATACAGGGTGCAAATAAAAAATAATATAAAGGTAATTGCAAATGTGTATGTACTGTATCAGTATACTAGTTAAATGGCCTAACTTAAAGAACAAAGATATATTTAAACTAGTAAGCACCTTAGTCTTCTTTGGGTCCCTCATATATACAAAGAAACTATATAAAACCGAAAAACAAAGTTCTATTTAATTGCACAAATTTTTGGAAGATTGAGTATGTCTCATGTTTATTCGAGCTACCACGCACTATGTAGTAAGGTGATTATGAAAGGTTCTTCCTATCAACAAGCTTTCAAACAACTACTTCTTTTGAAAACAGGTAGAAAATGATGGAAGCAACCACTAGGAAAAAATAAAGGGTCTGGTGAGATCAGTCAATTCTTCAAAAGTCCTTGATGCACAATTATGGAGACTGGAGTATAGATCCCAGCACACACATAAAAAGCTTGGGACCCTGCACAAACCTGTAACCCCAGCTACGAGGGGACCAGAGACAGGAGAATTTATGGAGAAAACTAGCGTCTATCATATTTTAGGGAAATGGTAGTCCTAGGTTCAGGGAGTAACCATGGCTCAAAGGAAAATGGAGGGAGTGGTTGACAGTAACAAACCAACACACTGTCCTAGTTTTGGGTCATGGGTATCCACACCCATGAAGGCCCATGCACATACATTCATACCCATATACATACTTATGAAGACAACCGAATAAATGAAATATTCACAAGTGGCTGCCTTAACAAGACCTGTATAATGACAACACCAACTGACATGGGAGAAATATTATTTGAAGATGTACTTATAATCAATTGCTGATGACACAGAATCAGTTGTCTACAGGGAGGAGTCACCTAATGAGTCATACAATCCAAAGTAGTCAGCTCTAAGCACATGTACTTAATAACAACATTATTACGTAACAATACTAATTATTGGAGGAGCGATCATGAATTTGCAAGGAAATGGTGGTGGGGACACAGGCATAGATGAAGAGGGAGAGAAAGGGATGCAAATTATGTAAATATAGTATGTATAAAATTCTCAGTACAGTTTAAATTAAAACAACTTTCTTAAATTTAAATGTGCTATATTTTGGAGATATTATATGTAACTGGGAAATGTAAGCTGTAAACATTATGAGTTGAAGTGAAGAGTGCAACTTCAAATTCACCAGGCCTTCTAACATAGGCCATACATACGCCAATTTATTCAAGAATTGTAGCTTACAAGGAAAGTTGTGAGTTTAGAATACAGAATGGAATAGAATAACAATTTGCAAATTTTAATAAAAGGTTCCATGAGGTTATCAATATTGGTTCTGCATCATTTTAGTAAGTTAAAGTATATTTAAAGGAGGAAGGATAGCAGACTACCAAGAAGAAACTTGATACCCTAGCATCATATTCAGGGGGAGGAGGTCCCCTTCAGTCACAGTCATAGGGAAGGGGAATGGGGTGAAAGCGGGAGGGGGGGGAGGAATGGGAGGATGCATGGAATGGGATAGCAATTGACATATAATATGAATGATTTTATTTTTCAGTAAAAAATATTTAAAAAAAGAAATTGAAGCAAAGGAGCGTTTCACAAATGAATTAATATTTGGAATAAAGACTGATACACATTGGGTCCATATAATTATCTAATATTTACGTGCCTATCAGTTTTACATATTAGTAGTTTAAAATGATTTAGAAAGCAATACTACGTCATCATGAGTAGATGTAATAATGAAAAAATCTTGTGTCTATAATTTCTAATATATTATCCTAAATAGTATAATAGATAATACTACTTTGTATCTTCCTATTGTTTTCCACAGATTATTATATCCATATTGGTGGTAAAATATAGAGGTCCTCATTGATCTCATCTAATTCAGCTGCTTAATAAGGAAAACACAGGAAAATATATTATTAAAATTTTCCAAACCAGTATGTTTTGTATTATGCCAAAAGCAAATAAATATGCTTCCCAAACATCTTTCTGTTATATGTAAAAAAAGGAAAACCACGGTGCTTTACTTCCTTAGTTAAGGATCTTTTGGAAAAAGGAGGAGCCAAGTCGGTAAGCCTTTGAAGTGTTGACATTTATTATTCCAGGAAAATTTGTGGAGTGCTTAAGGTTTTAAAGTCTGGGCACACAACAACTGTGCTATCTTTTCCTTGCTTGTTGCCAAGAGTTAAAGAGAAACAGGTCTTAGGAGAAGCTATGTTTTCATAGACTACGTGGCTGTGTAATGAGCAGCTTCACCTACATTTTATGAGCATGGTGATGCTGGCCTGAAAGCTGAGGGTCACTGGAGGCTGGTTAATAAAAAGTTTAGCAAAGTTTTTCATGGGACGTATCCCTTGGACTAGTGTTTTGATATAAGTGAGTATATACCATTTGTCTCTTTTTGCTTCTGGGTGAACTAACTCATTATGATAATTTCTAGATCAATCCATTTGTCCACAAATTTCGGGAATTCCTTGTTTTTAATAGCTGAGTAGAACTCCATAGTGTAAATGTACCACAGTTTCTTAGTCCATTCTTCTACTGAGGGGCACTTAGGCTGTTTCCATGTTCTGGCTATTATGTATAAAGCAGCTATGAACATGGTTGAGCATATGTCCCTGTTGTGTGTTAGGGCATTTTCTGGGTATATTCCAAGGAGTGGGATAGCTGGGTCTTGAGGAAGCCCTATTCCCATTTTTCTGAGAAAACACCAGCTTTCCAAAGTGGTTGTACTAGTTTGCATTCCCACCAGCAATGAAGGAGTGTTTCTATATCTCCACATCCTCGCCAACATATGGTGGCATTTGAGTTTTTGATCTTAGCCATTCTGATGGGTATAAGGTGGAATCTCAGTGCATTTCTCTGATTACTAACGAGGATGAACATTTCTTCAAGAAAGTGGGTCAGAGGGGAGGACATCCTATTGAGACTTTAGGCGAGAGTAGCATGGAAGAATGGGGAAATAGTAGGACCCACAGGGTCCTGGAAACCTACAAGAAGAACTTTATGACAGGCAGATCTGGTTCCTCAGTCCTCCACAAACTAAGGCACCAGCCAAGGAGAACATAGGCAGTAAACTTCGAACCCCTACCAAGACCTAGCCGACAAACATGATATTCTCCACCATTGAGTGGAGAGTGAGATCTGACTCTCACAGGAAATCTGGTGGCCCTTTTCTGACCATGTCCCCTGGATGGGGAGGCCTGGTGGCACTCAGAGGCAGGATAGCAAATTACCAAGAAGAGACTCAATATTCTAAGAGCATATATAGGGGGAAGAGATCTCCCTCAATCACAGACATAGGGGAGGGGAGAAGGGGGGAAGTGGGAGGGAGGGAAGAATGGGAGGAAACAGGGGAAGGGCTAACAATCAAGATGTAATATGAACAAATCAATAAAAAAAATCAGTGTCACCAAACTACATGCAAGGAAGAATGTTCCTCTCCTGTATGTATCTCTGTAGTAAAAGTAACACAGAGTAAAATGAAATTTGGTAAATAATAATAATAATAATAATAATAATAATAATAATAATAATAATAATAAAAAGGTTAGCAGTTATTGCGAGCTCTCTGAGCCTAGCATGGATGCCCGGATCTAAGGGATTCTTTGGGCAGCAGAGTGACTTAAGCCTACAAGGACAGAGACTCACACAGTGGACAGCTTTGCATCATCCTTCATGGATTATTAATGCACATTAGCAAAACATGCCCACATTATGCCTTGGATTTCATGGTAATCAGTTCCCTTGAAAGCAATCTTTAAAAGGTGTTACATAAAGTTTTTATTGCATGTTGTGATTCTGTGGGCCAAAATTAGGTAGTAATGTGACATAAAAGAATTGAGGGGCACCAAGGTGCATAAATATGCTGTCCAGTAAGTGCATGCTTGCTCTAATAGGACCTCCTTGGGAGCTGCACAGTTCAGCAGGAGAACAAAGAGATTACATACTTTTAGTGTAAGGATGTGTTCAGGCTGCATAATTTTAAGTGACCTAAGAAAATCGGGACCTGTCCTCACTTTATGGACTGCAGTTACTTGTAATGGCAAAGTCCCTGGGTCATTCGAGGATAAAGAGTCAACCTTGAAATGTATAACTGGTCACTAAAATGAGAGACCAGTGAGAGCAACATAGTCTTGAATGTCTATGGGACTTTCCATATCCAGATTTTACTTAGAAACTGCAAATTTAAGACCCTTTATTAAGGATTCTTCTGAGAAACACAGGAATCCCCATAGCAACCAGGACAAATGCTGATTCAAGGTGTTAACTCACAGTCTTGTGACTAAAAGATGAGGCATGTTGTTAGATCATATATGTATATGTGTGTGTATATATGTATGCCTATATGTGTATATATGTATGTACCTTGTGCATAAAAGTTGTATATATCATATATATGTATATGTGCATATATTCCTATATACATGAATACAACCTTCTCTAGTGTCTGTTACTAATTTGTATTATAATCTCAAAAATCAAATAATTAAAAAATAATACAACAATCTATAACACATTTTTAAAAAGAGTAGGATGTATGATTTTTTTCCTATTTCCTGACTTTCTAGTTAAGTTAGGTAACCTGATACCTAATATGAATTGTAATTATGTCCTCACCTTTCATTCCTAAGAAATCTTAATGGCCAGGTGCGGTAACAGAACTAAGATGATTCCACTACGATGCATCAAAAGTTAAATCACGTGCAGATTGATACAAACACCCGACGGCTAGTAAACTGAGCCCTGAAAAATTGCCATTTATTAAAAATGAATTGTTTTCTGTTCACCTATTTTCACATATTTTCTTAACAATGTTAGGTCCCCAGCCTTGTCATCAGGCCTAGATACTTAAATAGAAGGAAGTACCTGATCACCCACTTGAAAAGGCAGGATGCTTACAAGCTGGGCCCATCACTTAAAACTACACCCAGACTAACAGGGCCCAAGGCTCAGATGTTAGCCATTATGGACTGCTCATGAAATATATTTCTCAATGTCCCATTCTCCCTCACCTCATCTTCCTGTCTCCAATTAAGATTTCTCTGGAAATGTTTATTCTCCATCTGGCATGATTTAATTTCCACTGTTATTAAGTCAGACCATCCCTTAGTTTCTGATGACACTTCATCACAGAGTTTCCATGGGAGGAAAAGTCCACTTAAGTCTCTGAAAGATGAAAAACATAAATAAAAAAAAAAGATTTGGGGAAATGAGCCTCATGATTCCATTGCTGTTTTTGTTTGAGAAGACATTATTATTTTTTCCAGCAGTGGCTTCCCTTTGCTCAAAGCTCAGTCAGCTTGACATCTACCCCTCACTTCTCTTTTTATTGTTTAAAAGGTTGTCTTGGGGGCACTTCTATGTTTTACTCATAGGAAGATGAGATAACATTAATTCAGGAACCCTTCCCAGTTCTTTGGGTCTAATTGTATTTTTCTTCATTCTTCTGTCTGTCCACAAATTGGGCTGCTGACAGAATCTAGCCCAATTACATTTACCAGTTTAATAACTAATTTTCTGCCCTTGTTGAACTACATACATTAAGAACTTCTAAGCTTTATTATATTCCTCTGAAGAAATGCTCTGTCCTTAAACTTTTGGACAACAAAATTCTTTTGCTTAATACTGGGGTTATTAAAAGGATACACTACATCTACAAGCACAGAGTTTGACTGGGCAGAGTCAGTATTCCTAGATGGCGTCTATATTCTATATACTTAGAAACTGTTCATAGTCATCAGCTTGGGCTTCATCACATAGTCACACATACTGGCTGTTTTCAAGTGTGTGGGTAATTATTCTGACACTATAGTTAACTTCTTCATGAACGTTCCCAATGCCTCAGAGCTTAGCTATGTTGGGACATTTTAAAAAACGGCATTGGCCGCTATAACTTTATAGACCTTATGTCACTTTTTTTTTTACTATAAAATGTATTTTGGGTTGAACTCAATATCGTCTTCATCCTTGACTATACTTTTCATAATCCCCAAGCCAGCAGAACACGATGCTGAAAGCCATACTTCATCAGGGATGGCAGATTACAACCAGCGTGTGAGGAGACGATACTAAGTTTGAACATGTAGTAAGTCATTTGCTGTTTAGTCCTGGAAGATACCAATCAGATACACACAGAAGACACCACTGATGCAGAGCCATTTGTGGTCTGGAATCAGTGAATTTACTACAGGAACTTAAGTATAAGGGATTCGAAGGGAAATCTTATTTTGAAAGTCACCTACATGTCATTTGAGTCATTTCATTCATTTAGAAATTTTACCTTCTGTGCAGTGAAGTACTCTATAAAATGTTACACTTTACAGTCAGTTATATTTTTCCTCATAGAATATAGTGAAACAAATCAATGAACCTATGATTTCAAGGAACAGGAAATAATAGCACTAGAATGACCATCCTAACCAAGCCTAAAATCAGCCACAAGGGATCAGTGGAGTTATACCATTGCTACTTAGTACCTAGAACTCTGTCTCATTTGATATTTAGATGAATAACTTAGATAAGTTCCACAGCATTAAGCGATGTCAAAATAAATCAAAGACAACACTTTGATATACATCTCACATTTTAGCCTCTTTTTTTCTTTTTCTTTTTTTACGTATACATTTTTTTGTAAATGTATATATTACACATATATCCAATAAACTACCTACAGCAGAAAAAAACCACAAAGCAACCAAGAATTATAAAATTGTTACATCCATAGTGTTTTGGCTATTTGTATTTGGCAACCTTGACGGAAAACATCTTTTCGATGCTGGATGTTAGCAGAGGAGGGCTCCTCTTCCTGAGGAGTGGGGGAGGGAGGGAGAGGGACATTATGGCCTCTTGGAAGCCATCTTCTACATCATCAGACCCACCCAGCAAATCAATCACAGAAGAGTGTTACCCTTACATAAACTGCCCTTAACCTGTTAAATGTTCGGCCACCCACTGTTTTAATCCTGGCTCTTCCTTTCCATTTGTTATAAAATTCAAACACACTGAGATTTTAGCAATTGACATTCCATTTTCCATAAGGAGAACCCAGGCCACCCTAAAAATGACACTTGTTTACACATATTGGTCCAGTCTGAATATTACAGTGTGATCAGATTTGTATTCCTCACCCAAATTTCTCCAGATCCTTCCCACTCCCTACATACACATCTCTATGGTCTTTCTCTCCTTAACAACAACAAAATAACAAACACACAAACCAGACACAAAACAACATGGAGTCAGGCTTGTGATAGCCAACTGCTCCTGAGTATGTGGTCCTCCCTGGAGAGTGGTTGATATATTCAGTGGCAGCTCATTGATTTTCTCCAATCCAGCAATCATCAATTTAAAATTGCTTCTAGGCTGGGGCTGGGAATCTGTGGCCACCTCTTCACATAATGGTGACTTCTCAAGTGGAATAAAGTAAAAGAAGCTAAGCATGTGCCTTTAAATTTGCAACCTTTCCACTGTTTGCAAACATACCATGAGTTAAAAGAAGAAAACAGATGCAGCACTGGATCACATAGAAATCAATTCCTGGGTGATTTCAAAAGGAAGAACAAGGAATCTCAGGAATGGTGAGTTAGATGTTTAATATAAACAACTTCCTATTTGAAAACCGGATTATTGTCTTTCAAAGGGAAGTGCTTATATTGTTGATTTCTTCTTTACCAAGGATGCAAAATGGAGTAGAGGGAAGTGCAAGCATCTTTAACAAAGGCCTGTGAAATAATCTGGGTTAAAGTTCACCCCATCATCCATTATCTCTGTAATAATTCATAGCTCCCTAGATTTTATAGTTTGTTCATTTTCTTAGTTGCTTTCCACTTACAACAGGATGCTTACATCATTGTAAGGCATTTAGTTTATATATACTATGAAATAATGTCTGATGTGTTTGAGATTCAATGTCAGTTTTTGGAAAAAAAATTTCTCAAATTTTCCTTTTCCCAACAATTACTTAGGATAACTAGTATTTTTGAAAAAATTCAAGATGAACAATTGAAACACTGAAAAACTTAAAGCTATTTAAAAAGTCTAAATGTACACTTTAGTAGAAAATGCGTTTGATTACTGTTAAAGAAGAGTGTCGAAACAAGCCAAATGACAAAAAGAAGCAAATGTTAAAATGAAAGCTAGGACTCGGATGACTGTCAATTGTGAAACAATAAACCAAAATAGCTTATTCTATGCTATAATTTATTGATCTATTATTTTATTTTATTTAATAATAAGTAATTCACTAACTTGAAGTTTAAATTGAGGTGCTTGTACAAAGATTGTCTTATAACTATTAATTATATGATTGTGTGTGTCTATGTGTGAGCATGTGGCAGGGGTTCAGGGGACCTCAAATACCAGATATCAGACCCTTCAGGAGCTGGTGATGCAGGCAGTTGTGAATGACTCCACAAGAGTTCTAGGAAGCAAGCCTGGATCATCTGCCAGTGCACTGGATGGTTTTTACTGCTTAGCCTTTTCTCCAGCCGTGAGAGTGAGGCTTTAAGTGTCTTCTGTGCTGTAGACATGAGGTAAGAGATGAAAAACACAGTCTCCTTCAATTAGTTATCTCCACACACTGTTACTCCTTTGCCTTGTAGAGGATAATAAATATTACAAGACCAGTTTTATATTTGGGGTTTTGTTTTCTATGATTTAGATATGTTGGCCAGCACTCGTTCCTCTCACGTATCTGTGGCATTGAGTATGTAATTCTCGTGGTTTCCTCTCTTACATTTAAAAATTTTTATTATAATTTATTCATATTATGTCCCAATTGTTATCCCCTGGCTTTTATCTTCCCATTGCCACCTCTTACAGCCTGTTCCCTTCCCCTAGATCTCTGACAGAAGGGGACCTCTTCCCCTACCATATGATCACAGACTATCAGATCATCCTCTTCTTCTGTGTGCCTCCCAGATCTCCCCATCAAGCAGAAATGATCAAATCAAATTGGGACACCAGAGTTCAAGTCAGAGGCAGTCCCCGTTCTCAACTAACTACGGAGAATGAACTCTAAATTGGCTATATCTGAACAGGGAATCTAAATTTACTGCATGCATTGTCCTTGGTTGTTGCAACAATTTGTGCAGGCCCCACTGAACTGAGATCCGCCAGAATTGATGGGCTTCTTGTGTGGTTCATGAACCTTCTGGATCCTTCTATTCCCAATTTTTCTATAACACTCTCAGCACTCCAGTCAGAGTCTGGATGCAAGTCTCAGCATCTGTCCACTTTCCCTGATGAGTGAAGTCTCTCAGAGGACATCTATGTTGGGCTAATTAATATCCACTTATAAGTGAAGATAAACCGTGTGTGTCTTTTTGGATCTGGGTTACCTCACTCAAGATGATCATTTCTACTTCCATCTGTTTGCCTGCAAATTTAAAGATTTTCTTGTTTTAATAGCTGAGTAGTATTCCATTGTGTAAACGTACCACAGTGTCTTTATCTGTTCTTCAGTTGAGGGACATTTAAGTTGTTTCCTGATTCTGGCTATTACGAGTAAAGCTGCTATGAACACAGTTGTGCAAATGTCCGTGTTGTATGGTAAGTGCCCAGGTGTGCTATACCTGGGTCATGACGTAGCACTATTTCCAATTTTCTGGAAAAGAATGAGATTGATTTCCAAAGTGAGTATACAAATTTGCACTCTGATCAGCAATGTAGCAGTGTTCCTCTTTCTCTACGTCCTTGACAGTATGAGTTTTTTTATCTTAGCTATTTTGATAGGTGTAAGAGGGAAACTTGGAGGCGTTTTGACTTACATTTCCCTGATGATTAGGGTTGTTGAGCATTTCCTCGTTTCTCGGCTATTCAATATTCTTCTCTTGAGAATTCTCCTTTTAGCTTTGTACCTCACTTTTTAATTGACTAGTTTAGTTTGGTGGTGTTCAGTTATAAGTGAGTATATACCATTTGAGTCTCTCTGCTTCTGGGTTAGCTCACTCATTATGATCATTTCTAGTTCAATCCATTTGTCCACAAATTTCTGGAATTCCTTGTTTTTAATAGCTGAGTAGTATTCCATAGTGTAAATGTACCATAGTTTCTTAATAAAAAACATTTTAAATGCCATATTCTGAATGTCTCTGGGATTTTTAAAGACGTTTTCTTTCTATAGAGTCATATCTATCTGCGGCACCTAAGATGTATATTCTTGTGATAAAAGTAGACTAGCAGTTGATATGTCCGTGATTTAATATACTAACATTTAATTTGTATAACTTATTTCTCCTAAACAGCTTGCTATAGCACTTTCAAAGCATTGAAAGTAAACCTTGTATTATAATTGAGTTATATGGGTACAATAACTCAGATTAGAGTATATATATATATATATATATTGTGTGTGTGTGAAGAATAATCTTACATTTAAATTCTATACCACTGTATCTAGAATTAAACTTATTTTGCATTATATACAAAATTATATACCAGTGAATTAAAAATACCTTGTGAGTGACAATTGAGGCATTAAGATGAGGAGTAGATTCACTAATCTGCTTTTTGTTCTATCTTCCTTATATATTTCTATATTCCCCTTCTTCCTTTGCAATTCCTTTCTCCATACAGATTGTCAATGCCCAGTATGCTGTGAGGAATGCATCTTGTCAGGTCTGATCCAATGTCAGAGTCTGGTTCTCTTTTTCTGAAAGTATATAATTTCTCATGAGCATTCCTAAAGTTATTAGTGTATGATGTGTGCATGATGCACAGAAGAATTAAGATTTCTGTTCTTTGCAGGATCAGGAAAAGACCTCTGTAAATCTTCATTCATGCCACACAAAAGACAAACAGGCTCAGAAAGAAATTAGGGAAACAACACTATTCACAATAGCCACACAAACGTAAAGTGTCTTTGTGTAACTCTAACCCAGCAAGTGAAAGAACTGTATAAAAGAACTCTAAGCCTCTGAGAAAAGAAATTGAAGAAGCTATCTGATGAAAAGGTCTCCCATTCTCATGGTTCAGTAGGACCAACATAGTAAAAATGGCCACCTTACCAAAAGTAATCTATAGATTCAATGCAGTCTCTCAAAATACCTACACAATTCTTTACAAACCTTGAAAGATCAATTCTCAGCTTCATATGGAAAAACAAAAGACCCAGAATAGCTTTGTTCTTTTTATTCAAAATCTTGTGCTATTTCATACTTTTGCAATTACATACAAAATTTAGATTATTTTCTAATTTCTTTATTATTACCATTGATAGTTTCATAGGGTTTTGGTGAGCTTACAATTTGTTTTCCTACTGATGCTAATTTCCTTTGGTCTACTGTAACTAAAATGTGTGTGTGTGTGTGTGTGTGTGTGTGTGTGTGTGTGTGTGTGTGTGTGTAAGAGAAACAATTAAGATGTGTCTTTCGCCCACTGTTTGGGAAGGTTTAGTTCACGGTTTCAGGTTTCATGTTGTTTTTAAAGAATATCATGGTGGCAGAAGTATGTGGTGAAAGTGAGGTGTTCCTCTGTCATTAAAACAGGAAAAGCAGTAAGAGATGAAAGAATAGGAGAGGGGAAATAGCACAGTCAATTTTAGTCAGATTTGGGGTGTGTGTGTGTGTGTGTGTGTGTGTGTGTGTGTGTGTGTGTGTGTGTGTGTGTTTGGGGGGTAGGTGGGCTTCAGATCCAAAACAATAATGTAAACACTTTAGCAATATTAATTCTCCCAATCCATGAATGCTGGATGCTCTCAAACATTTTTTATTTCATTTAACTTGGATTTCTTTTCTCAATGTTTAATAAATCTTTAGTCTTTGGTAAAATTTACTCATAGATCCCTAGTTATTGTAGTTATTTTAAATAAGATATCATTCTTTATTTGTAGCTCAGATTATCGTTATTGGTGAGAAAGATAAGACTGCCCATCTCTCCTTACATATAGCACAGGGTTAAGTATTGTTAGAATATTTAAAATACAATAATTTGTTTAAAACTATGTTTAGTGTTCACGTATTTATAATCATTTCCTCTGTTCACAACCCTGAGGTTAAATTTTCTGTAGTAAAAAAAAAGACAGCTGGGATGAGGAAATCTACTCCTTATTAGAAGCTCCTGGACTTCCCTAGATGCATGCAATTAAGAAATATCAACTATCTTGCCAAATTAACCCTATGCCAATGGCAAACATCTGGAATATAACACATACATACATTGAGACAACTACATAAAGAATGCTGACTAGCCTAGTTCCTGAAAGCATAGCTCCAGTCGGGACATTTTGAACAGCTTGTATTTGATTTCTCTCTATAACAATGCTCAATGAACTTTACCTAACCCTACATCTTCTTCTATTTTTGCCAAATTAAGTACACTTGCACTGTTGGAGGAAAAGTTAGGGCTATTGCTAAAAGGCATATGATTTTCCTGATATGCAAGGCTGGAAGACTGTGGCCAATGCTAAGGAAATGTGTTTGGCCCAAGCAATTGTCTATAATTGGCCCAAATCTGCCCCTCAGAGGTACCATGGTAGTATATCTTTAATCTCAATAAAGGTATCTGTCAACTGGGATTCTCTTTTTATATACTTTCAATAGTAGAAACTGAGTAAATAGCCCAGCTGAAGAAGCCACAGAGACAGCTGAGAGTGAGGGTGACACAGGTCAATGGAGAATGCTTGACAACTAAAGGCAATGGTGACAGCATTTGAGACACAGGAAGCTTCAGAGGTAAACCTTGTAACTCATGCCCACTATTAGTAGAGCATGCTGTCTGAGATTTGGAAAGCTGGAACCATATTCAAACTATGGTGCTCTTGTATGGCATGGGGGTTTAATATATATCTAGAAAGAGAACGAAAGTATACAAGAAAGAGAGGAAGCCACAAGGAGGAAAGTAGAGCAATAACCACAAACCTCACGAAAGAGTTTGTTGTGCATCAATATTTAAGGGGGAAGAGAATGGGAGGATGGGAACAGGAGGAGAGTAGGGAGGAGTGTCTTTGGGATGTAAAATGAACAAATAAGCAAATTTAATATAAGAAATTTAAAATTGTAAGTAAAATAAAATGAATTTTTAAAATCATTAGAATGTGTGTCAGTGTTTTCAGTTTTGTTTCCTATAGCTGTAATAAAATACTCTGATGGGTGCAATTTAAGGAAGAAAGGACTTATTTGGCTTACAATTCCAGGTCATAACTAATCATTGTGAGGAAGTCAAATTACCATTAATTTGAAACATATGGTCACATTGCAATCTCCAGTGGATAACAGAGAATGAAGACTTAATGGTTAATGCTTGTGGCATGCTCACAGTCTCTACTTATAAAGCCCACGAGTCCAGGGAATGAGATCGCCAATGGTGGCAGTACATGTGTCTTTCTACAAATAAAGATAGTACTTCAGAGATAGCACACAGGCCTGCCTAAACTTAGACAATTCCCCACTGAGACTACCTAGGCAATTAATTTACAATTAAAGCTATGATTAGCTTTAATTACAATTAATTACAATTTAAATGATATCCCTTAATCTCAACCTTAGTTGTACATTTAATTGACTTTTTCTACATATCTGCCTATAGGTGATACAGTCAAAAATTTGCTGGCTTTTATATTGCTTACTATCTGTATTCACACTTTATTGGTAAATTTAATGCTGAACAGAAATATAAGATGTTACATATTAAATGTTTTTAAATAATAAAAGTGCGTATCTGCTTTTTATTAAGCATCCACTTAAGGAAATTAAATTGTTTCTTCTTGGAGAAAATTAGAGCTTTAAAGAAATTTACATATTTAGTTATTTTCAAGATTCAGTTATAAACATATATAGAAGCCTTGACATATACATATAAATGAAAGATCATGTCTTAGAATTAAACTGTAGTGCTATTTTGAATATATTTTGTCCCAAAGATACATTAAAATGTTATATAATATATCAGTCATATTCAAATTTTAAACGTGTATAATGATTAAAGTAAATGTAAATAGATGTCATACACATCTGACTAAAGCCTTTATGATATCAAATCTCTTAGCGGGTATTGCTAGTAAAAAAAAAAGCATATGACTCTCTAAACATTTGCATAAGTCCAGAATAACAGTAAAAATCAATGGATATTTTCTAATTGATTTATATGTTCTAGTGTTTCAGAATGGACATTTTGTACTAAAAGAGACTTTATTCTGAATATCACCTTTTTAAAAGAAGTAGATAAGTTTTTTATACAACACACAAAACTAAAACATTGCTATACCACCACAAGCATTCCTTCTGTGAAATCAAAATGCTTCTTTTGTTCAGGTAAAATTGTCACACTGGTTATGTCCTATAAAGAATCACCAACCAATAGGACCTCTTACATATTTGAAATTATATCTCTTTGGTTGGCACTGAAGGAGTCTAACAAAATCTTTCTTTTATTTTAATTATTTTGATGATGATTCACTACTAACCAAATTAAAGGGAACATTGGTATAGAAAATGTCTTCAGGTAACTCTCACTGTCTTGTTGAATGTCTTTTATTCCTTTTTATGATCTCTTTGCCCATTTGATTTTGTGAAGTGTATTTTTGAAGATGATAAAAAGTGTCTAATGTTTTCAAAATGGGCCTTCTGTGTTGGGTGTCCCTGCTAATAGCAGCTTTTGAAGCTCTGTCACTTAATTCATCACACTTAGAAACTCTCACAGTTTGTAAGCTCTGCAGAGAAACTGTTCTGGGCAGGAAGCTTTATAGATTCAGACAAGACAACTATGCTTCCTAGGAAAATGTTCAATTCTTAACTTGTGTAGATATTTATTTTAGAATATTCTTTATTTTGTGATATACCACAAAAATATATTTATTAGTATCCTTTAATATCAAGTTTAGAATTCAGTGTCAATTCCAATCTGAGACTTTTCAGACTGAATTCTAGATGAAACAGGTTTCCAATCATACACAATGGATTTGTCCTACATTAGTGAGTTGTCAACCAACAATATTAAATATGATTCATCAACAAAAATATCAGCTACATTGGGTAGGTTTTTTTAAAAAAATATACTGTATTCAATGTCATTGATGGGCCTGTAGGATATTTGAATTTTTCTATATCTCTTTAAATTCTAGGGAACAAATTAAAGGAACAATAACATCAGCATATAAATTTTCAATAAAACATTTTGATTGTGATAAAATAGTGGAAATTCATTGTTTGTAACAATTTAGTAGTTTTACACATTATCTATGTTTCTCTAAAGAAGAGATGTAACAGAGCCCCAAAACCTTTGATATATGTTTTACATTAATACTAAAGACACAATGACATGGAACTATATATATAATATATGTTTATATATAAGTTTATGTGTATATGTATATATAATATATTTCTAATTATTTAACATTTTATATTATATTAAATATAATACATATTATATATTACAATGATAGAGACAGAGATATCTGTTACAGTGCTAAAATCTATTTAGCGGTACCAAAAAAAGAATATTTCTGCATATTTATAGGCTAGCATCAAAAATAGCACTAGCACAACATGATAATTCACCATAATATCATGAGCAATCTCTAGTCCCATTCTCAGTAGAATTCTTGCTCACTTCTGAAGCCTCGTGAGACCAGCCTTCAATGTCCAAACTCTTCTATTCAACATATTTCCCACAAACAAGCTCTAAAGCCATATGAACTTCAGAGTGACATTCATCACAGAAACAGCCCCCACTCCCAGGACCAATTTTCTTTACTAATTACTCTTCCCATCACAGAGACCAAAAAAGACTCATTTTCGTCCACTGCTTAAGAGCATCCAGCCCAGCACAGCCATTCATCATGGCAGAAAAAGCAAAGCGGTGGGACTGACTAGTAGCTATGCCAAAGGGAGCTTCAGGCAGATACTAAAGCTCTAACAGCAGTCAAGCAAAAAGATTGTGCCTGAACTACCACTAGCCAATAATCCTTCAGACCCACTCACTCACCAGTGACCCATTTTCTTCAGTGAGTCATCTATGAATGTTTCCTCAGCCTCTTAAAACAAGGCCACCAGCAGTTGATTAAGTATTCATATTCTTTAGCTTGGTCATATTTTAGTCAAACTATAACACTAAAGAAAGCCATACTAAAGAGAACCACTCGTACAAATGAGCTCAAGCCCCAGTCCCCAAAACAGTCTGAAATGTGAGAGAATAAAGGTTAGCCAGGAAGGGTTGTCACATTAAAAGAAAAATAAGAGGAAACAGCGATAAAGGAGGAATGATGTTAATTCTCACACTTCTTCTATTTTCTCTTTTTCTTCTTTCCTTTCAAGTGGATTCTATTTCCTCTTAGAGGACTGACAACTCCATAAATACCAATTAATTTTCTTAGGATGAAACAATAAACTCCAAAAAAATCTATCACTTTTCATTAGTGCCTGGTATGAAAATGAGATTAGATTCTTATCTGGCCATTGAGCATGCAACAGAATGCTGTCATATCCTCAAGGGGCAGAAGTTTATTAAATGTCAGTTTATATTGAACAAATAAAAGCTGGGTTTACAAATGACCTCCTGGATTGGTAGATGTGACCATATGAAACTCAGAATGGCTATATTTTCTGAGATAATGTTTCTTTCCTTTAAGCAAATTTACATCTGTAACTGTGTTTTTAAAATATAACAAAACTAGCCACCAAGGCAAAATCTTGGGTACCGCTTTTTCTAGTGCTGTGTGCAGTGTCTGTATATCCATGTTATTTTAGATTCATGATTACTATATCCTCACACTGTCTGGGTCTTTTCCCATAGTTAATACATGAACAGCCTGAATAATAAACATGAAACCGTTAAAATGTTACCAACATGTTTATAATACATAATTACTACAAAATTGCAGAATCGTTCCTTATAAGCAAGTAGAATATTTGTTAGTTTACTATTTTACATATACCAAGCAGGTATAATATCCCAAGATTTCTCTTGGGATAGATAGTCTCATTTAATGTTTATTTTTTTTAAACGCTGTTTTATAAAAGTCAAGCCAAATTCTAGTTAACTATCCATCTCTCACTTTTGTAAGAGTGTCATAATCTATTGGACATTTGCTCTCTATGCCTATGTATACCTATGACCTTCTTACAATTTAAAATGCTTATGTTTTACTTTTCCTGCTTAAGGGACAGTTCAGCACCCACCATTTTTTACAGCAGTAATTTATATTGCTGTGGGAAGTGCTAATTAGAAGGAAGCATCCATCCTTGTTAATCACATGTTATAGAAGGCTCTCTTCATCAAGGTTTTTAGAAATATCAGTTTAATTTACTCAAGTGATTTCCCAATTTGTTCAATGTGGTCCAGAGAGGCTGTTTGGGAAATATAACGAGACTGTGAGGGGTAAATTCTTAGATAAACTTTTATCTACAGTTTCACTTATAAGAGTTTACTTGTCACATTCCAAATGCCACATGAAAGAAACCCCTAAAGTCTACATCATTTGCTATGAGGCATCCTTATATTCTGGATTTAAGGAGTCAGATCAATAGACAACTTGGTTTGAAAACAGGTAGTTTTTCGGGAATATTAGTCACAGCTTATGAACAAGTGTCTACATTGCAGTTATGCTATAACAGCCTTACACAGAACCTTTACCATATTATTAAACATCTCCTTTATTTCATAGTTCCTCTGTGTCATATTAGGTGTATTCTCCTAGCTCATATTTAATTCAGTACCCTAAGAAATAGCTATGGTGAGTCCAAACTGCATTAGGCTAAAGCAGCTCCACAGAGAGCCTTCAAGGAAACATGGCGGAGGAAGTGAAGATCATCCTGTTAGGTATAAGAGAAGCTTTTTGTTATGTTGTAAGATTAAATAAAATTTGACCAGCTGTGCATCCCAGAGTTGTGTGCCCAATTATTCCCCCCAAATTACTTCAGTACAATATTTCCTCATTTTAACAAACACCTATAAAGGCTTATCATTTGCAGACTGTATCTTAGTAATTGTATTTAGATAGAAGACATGAGTTTTCTCAAATACTCTCATTTTAAAATATGTTTGAGGCTCAGAATAGTGTTTTCCAATCATAATGATAGTTTTGATATTTTTGCTCTTGCCTGTGTCAAAAGTAAACCTTCAGTAATGCCCGTGTTTATTCTCTTGAATTTTATGGATTTGTTTAATTTACTTTAAATTTTATGTTGCAGTTTTTCTTCTTTCTTCTATATTTCCTGATATTCTGTGTTTGGTAATACGAATAAAAACAAACAGTTTTCAGCTTTATTTTAATTTAGTCAGAAGTCAAAATGGATCTAAGATTCATTGTTGCTATGGTTACCTCCAGCACTCTATATCTATTAATTTCTTCACTGGCATATTGTTTAGAATGGCAGTTAGCCAGCAGTTCTTCCCTCAATGTCTGTTCTGTCCTTTGCAATAAAACCACTTTTTGTGGTAGGTGTCATTGAAATACCTATCACTTGCACCTCCTTTAGCTCTATTTTTTGGTTATTTTCTCCCAAAGTATGTTATCCGGATCCTGATGGTGTTTTTTTCTCATATCTAAATTGGGGAAAGGCTTTAGGAATCCAGTGTTTAAAAACCAAAACAAAATAAAACCTCATTCTTTTCTTGCTATAGTATCTTCTTTAATAAGTATTTTTTCCTCTCTTCCATCACTCCTGACAGTTGTATTTTTTAACTCTTTCTCCAGATGGAATATTTTTACATTAATGCCATATTAAAAAAATTTGTTGGCCTTTACATCTTAATATTATGCATAACTTCATTTGTTATGAGACAAAAATGATGTGGACAAATTTAGAAGCCAATGATGATTCTATAACAGCATCAGTGGGACTCTAGATGAGAAAAGCATGGGAGAATGGCAAAGTAGAAGGATCCAGAGGGTCCTAGAAGCCTACAAGTAGAACATTATGATAGGCAGATTTGGGCCCAGGAGTCGCGCTCAAACTAAGGCACCAGCCAAGGACAATACAGGTGGTAAAACTTTAAACCCCTACCCAGATCTAGCCAATGGTCAGAACATTCTCCAAAGTTGAGTGGAGAGTTGGATATGACTTTCTCACATACTCTGGTGCCTCACCTTTGACCATGTCCCCTGGAGGGGGAGACCTGGTGGCACTCAGAGGAAGGACAGCAGGTTACCAAGAAGAAACTTGATACCCTATGAACATATACAGGGAGAGGTAATCCCCCTCAGGAACAGTCATAGGGAAGGGGAATAAGGGGAAAATGGGAGGGAGGGAAGAATGGGAGGATACAAGGGATGGGATAACCATTGAGATGTAACAAGAATAAATCAATAAAGGAAAAAAAAGCAAATATTTGCTTGGTTTGACAACACAAATCCTTAAATATATTTCAATAATTTTTCTTTGAATAAAATATTTGCTCATGTTTTCACAATAGAATAAATCAGAATATTTGTAAGAATCTCAAATTAATAACTTTTTATATCCTCTAGGAATTCTACTTTTATGAGAAAATTAAAATTCTGTTTGATAGCAGTCCATTTATACAGCTGCAGATATGAAATGTGTATGAAATCTCTTGGCCTCTTAACAATCCACAAAAGCACTTTATTCTTCTTCTATAACTCATACTGGTCATTTCTCAGTACAGGAAAATATTTGGATATGTCATCACAGGCATTTTCTGTTTGCATTCATTCTTTTAAAGTTAGTTTTTTGTCTTTTTTAACCATTATTTTTTTATTTTTAGTTATTATTATATTTTCATTATTTAAAATAATTTTCAAATTCAAATATATTTTATCATATTTTTCTCATCTCCCTAGTCTCTGCAGATCTTTTTCCTATTCTTAGCCATCCAAATTTAAGTTCTTCCTAAAAAAAAAAAAAATAGAAAGGAAAAAGGACAAAAGAAATTGCCAAAACATAGAATACAAAATAAAACACCATCCAAAAACAAAAAAAAGCAAAACACCAAACAGCAAATAAAAGTATGTGCGCTCCTGCACACACACGCCACAAAACAAAAAACAAAAAGCAAAAAATAAACAAAACTTGTGTAGTTTGATTATATATTAGTCAACTATTCTTGAACATGAAGCATGTGCTGTAATGGTTCATATACTCTGTGTGACTCTATCAGAGACTATTGATCTCTATCTCCTCCAGCAAGATAGGGGACAGTTTAGTGGTTAAACTTTATCCTAATGGGGATTTCCAGCCAGCCAGCCAGCCACCCATTCTTTTAAAAAAGTAACAAAGTAAAATATAACAAGAAAAAACAAAAACTATCAAAGCGAAGTTAGGCAAGACAAACCAACAGAAGGCAGAGCCCAAGAGCAAGCACAAGTATCAGATCTAATTGTTTTCCACATAGAAACAGTAAACTGGAAGCCATAATATATATTTAGAGGCCCTAGTGCATACTGGGAAAAACTGCTATTAGTTCATGAAAAGGTGTCCTGCTGTGTCTAGAAGACTGCTGCTTTTACATCCATATGCCATTACTGGCTCTTAAACTCTTTCTGCTCTGTCATTCAACATTGTCCTTGGGATTTTAGAGGAGATGACATAGTAAATGTATTCTTGACAGCTGAAAAATTCCAATCTTTTATTCACTGCACTTGGCCAGTTTTAGGTTCTTGTGTTGATCATCATCTATTGAAAACAGAAGCTTGTTGATAAGGGTTACAATGCACAAATCTGTGGGGTTATTGTTATGTCATTAAGAGCTGTTTTAATATTATGTCGGTTTGGCAGAATAACTTGCTATGTGCTTTTGTAAGACTTATGACCTATACACCTATAAGTTCTCTACTTTACAATATGTCAAATATAGACTTTTGTCTATGGAGCAGATCTTGATGCCAATTAGAATCTTGTTGATTATGCCAGCATTTCTTTTTTATGTTATAAAGGAGTTTATTAAGTGAGGGTGGGGAGAGAAGGAAAGGGTGGAGTGGTACGAGAGAGAGAGAGAGAGAGAGAGAGAGAGAGAGAGAGAGAGAGAGAGAGAGAGAGAGAGAGACAGACAGACAGAACGGACAGAGACAGCAGAGAGAGCTATACCAGCATGCCTAAAAGCAACTTAAATCTATGACCTTATGTGTAGCTTCAGCTTCCCTTCCTTAATTTAATTCCCTTTCTTTCTTTTGGTGCTTATTGTAAAATCGTTCTTCATATTTTCCTGTATTATGAAACAACTATCATTTATTATAAGAATATAAACAAACTACAAGTATATTTTATTCATTTCCTTAAGAAACCTAAGTAAAATATAATTATGTTCAGTAATTGTATTTCCTCTTTTAGATTGTTTTTATATACCTAAAGAACCTGTTGATCTATCCTTGTCCTTTTTGTATAATTGGATGTGTCTTATATAATATTAATCTCTTAAAAATATAATAGCATGATTTTATATTATCTAATATTATGAATCATAAGTGCTTAGTGATTACTTTTAATAGTAATCTTTTACTTTTAATAGAAATAGTGATTAACTTAATTATCACTAACAAAATTCACATCACTAACAAAAATCTAATTTAATCAAATAATCAAAATTGTGTGGTAATACTGAATTTTTTAGACTTAGGCCATAAAACAATGCTTTTCCTATAAAAAAAAGTAGCTATATTTAAAAGAATTTAGTTTTAAAAATAAATTATAAATAAACTATTATTTTTCAAAGCTATTACCCTACACTTCTAAATTGCTTACTAAATTCCAAAAACACACTTTAATTTGTTTTCAGTTCCTAACTAATGTTTGGAGCAATGTGAACAAATAGCACCACATATTGAAAAAAATTGATGACCTCTCATATAAATATCAGTACATATCAGAAGGTATAGGTTCTACTCTCGTTTGGTTGTGAATTTCATTCTATAGTTTGTACATTTGATACCCATTAAAGCTGCACAGATATAACAGAAAAACAAACACAAAAGTCTTTGAGAGCTACATTACTAATTTAGTTATTCATTTGATATATCAATTAAAACATGTCTTGCTTGATAAAAGGAAGACAGAATTGGATAAATATCAGAGTTCTCTCTTCAAGAATATAAGTATTTAATGAGAAGAAAAAAAGAGAAGAAAAATAAAATTTCTTCATTTAAATTATACAATAAAATATACTTTGCTATACAAAATGAAGTAAAGCAAAAAAAAAATACACAGTAAGCTCTCAATGAAATCCTAATACCAAAATTTTTTAAATATTTTTTTAATATTTTATGCAATTCATTTTGATCATACTCTTTCCTCTCCTCACACTCCTCTCAGATACCCCCATTCTTATCCGCTCAATTCATGCTATTATTCTCTTAAAAACAAAAAATTAACAAAGAAATAAAAGCATAAAACAAACAAACACACACGCAACAACAAATAATAATAATACACACAGCGTATTGTTTTCATTAACTACTGCGTATGAGACCTACTACTCAGTGTCACTCCATTTGAGAAAACTGATTTTTTTCTGTTCCTAGCAGGTATAAATTGCAGATAGCTTTTTTTTTTTTTTTTTTTTTTTTGGTTAGGGGTGAAATTCTGTGCTTATTTTTTTCTCTATGCTGGGATTTCATTTGACTTGAATGTATGTGGATGTTGTTAATGAGGCCAACAACCTGAGACTAAATAGGTCATGGCTTAGAGGGAACTTACTACTCTTTTTTCTGTTAAATGAACATAGCAATAAAATAACCCTTAAAGACAAATAGCTTTCACGTAGCTCATGGCATTACTCATCCTCATTAGAGAAGTATATTCTTGCAGGAGATAATAATAAATACGGAGACACACATGTGGACAATATCCAGACAGTGAGGGATATTGGAGCACTCAGCCCTTAATAAGTTATCTTCATTGCATTCCTGCCTAAAAGGATTGGGAAGCTACTAAGAAGAGAGTGTGTAAACATTTTAATATCCAGAATTATAGGACATTTAAACAGCATTTTAAAGACACAACAGGGCTGATGTATATATGAACTCACAGAGACTGTAACAACATGCACCAAAGCCAATTCCCAATTCCAAAATTTTAATTAAATGCTAAGTATGAACAAGTTTATCAAAACATACAGTAGTGGTCTGCCATTAATTATGCTTTGGAAATTTGTGTAAACAGTAGTTGTCAGTGTCTTAGGGAAGATAGAGTCTGGATGAATAACTGAAAGAATCCCAGTGTTGGAGACAGGAGGATGGCCCAATGATTAACATATTTTCAATGCATGCTTAAGGACCGTGTACACCTAGATGCTGGATAAAGTATGTTTGTAATGCCAGCACACCTATGAAAAAGTGGCTTTGTAAACAAAAGAGTTCCAGAAACTCCCTGGCAATCTATCTAGGAGTATGGAGCAACAAAACCCACCACCACTAAAAGTAGATCTCAAACACAGTATAAGACAAGGACCAATACCTAAACTTGTCTACTGGCCCTAATTGATGCTATGACACATGTCTGTCAAGACTCACAGACATGCTTCTGACCTACACACACACACCACATACACACACACGCAGAGAGAGAGAGAGAGAGAGAGAGAGAGAGAGAGAGAGAGAGAGAGAGAGAGAGAGAGAGAGAGAATATCTCAGTGCTGGAACTCAGTGGCCATGATTGCCTGAGAAGCAGATAGACCGTTTTCACTCTCTTTTCTGTCTTACTTTGCAATTCCCTGATCCCATACCAATTGTCTGATCCAATATCAATTCTTATATCAGGCCACTTGCAGGGGATTTTCTTCCAACTCTACCGCTATTCACAGAGGAAGCCACTGATGTAAACTTAACTTTTATTCACCAGATATAATTGGTGTCTAGGAAACTTACTGCTTCAATCTGCTAACTTAGGACTAGTCTTGAAAGCTTCTAGCTCTGTACAATCTAATCTATGACTAGAATATTTTCAGCCTCTGAGACCTACTGCTGTATAAGCTCACCTTTTGTAGCTCTTTCTGAACTCTGGCTGGCTGGTTCAACTCAGCTGTTCTAGCTCAAACTCTTCTCCAAACTGATTAGTTCAAACTGGCATCTCAGCTTCTAACTGAATTTTTCTGCTTGGTAGCATATTAACTTTAGCAATCTCTTCTAATCTTTGGATTCCTTCTCATTCTTTGTTCATTCTGTCTTCATCTTTGTCTAGCTTGTTCTCTTTTCAACCTGTCCGGTAAAACTGCATTCTCTCTCACTTTCTCTCTCTCTCTCTCTCTCTCTCTCTCTCTCTTCTCTCTCTCTCTCTCTCTCTCTCTCTCTCTCTCTTTCTCTCTCTCTCTGTGTGTCTCTGTGTCTCTGTCTCTGTCTGTCTGTCTGTCTGTCTGTCTGTCTGTCTGTCTCTCTCTCTCTTTCTCTCTCTCTGTGTGTCTCTGTGTCTCTGTCTCTGTCTGTCTGTCTGTCTCTCTCTCTTTCTCTCTCTGTTCTGGTCTCTCTTAAGTCACATCTTTTTCCTCTTTGTTCTCCTGAGTGTTGGATATATCCTATTCTGTAAATCTTTTTATGATTAATCACTTTGTGTGCCTCTGAATTAGATATCACTTTCAAACATGGCTGCTTCCTCCCACAAAAATAAAAAGACAGAAGAAAGAAAGAAAGAAAGAAAGAAAGAATACTAAAGAAAAGAAGACAAAGAATGAAAATAGTACCTTCATTGTTTTGGATTAGAGGTGTGTACTAAGAGTTTGTCTGTATTCTAGCTAGGAAGATTAAAGGTCTTCCATTCCAGCTACATCATAGAGACCTACAAGGTCTTTGGTTGTGATCCCTTGCTAGCACAACTGGATACAATTTTCTCTACACAATGACCCATGCACACTTTCCCCCTCCCATGGACACTATCAGTCAATCACCTTCTAACTTTTCCCCTTTCCTTTGTGACATCCCCCAACACTTAAAAACATGTTGTACCTGTGACCCCCAGTGGACGGCCAGACTTGTCAGAGACTCAGATAAGTGAGTCGCACTATTCTTTCCATCCTCAATTATAATCTGTCCATTCCCACACATAGCTTACTAACAACTGTCTCACTGGTGCCACTCTTTCCACTTCAACTTCAGTCACACTACACTCTAACTATTGGTTCAGGTCCTGAGTTTCACTAGCCACTTTATCTCTGTCTTTTAAGAGAATGATTTGCCTTAATATAACCTACTTGTAATCTCCCCTTGTCCCACCACACGTATGTCAAACTGTCAAGCCCAGCTCTAGCTGTGAACTTTGCCCACTTTGTTCCTGAAACATATATTAGCATTTCCACCTACTCAAACTCTATTTCTCTGTCATCCACTGGTCTGCGGAAATATTTCCTACTCGGCAGTCCATAGTCACAACAGATTCAGAAAGCACAACAAAAAACAAAGTATATAGCACCTACCCAACACAGGCAAGACCTGATGTAAATACATAAAATCACAATAATAATATTCCCACATGCCTAGACACGAGCACAAATCACAAAAATAAACAGGTAGAAATTCAGTATAGCTAAAACACAAGACAGGAACAAGTAAACCAGTATTATAAGTATGTTCAAATAGCTAAAAAATGATATGAATTAATTTTTAGTGAAGTAGGTTAAAAGACAAACTAACAGCGAATGAGAATCACATAAGACAGGAAATCAGAAATGAAATCACTAAAGAAAATATAAACCATGGTAAAACTAGAAATTAAGTTTTTTTTTTAAAGGGCCTTAAGATGTAAGCCTTTTCAGTAAAGTAAATGTCATGAAGACGGAACCCCAGTTATTAAAGAAATGATAAAAGAAGTGGATACCTTAGTCAAGGAAAAATTAAATCTAGCAAAAAGATATAAAACATATAAGAAATCTTAGGCACCATCAAAAGACCAAATATATGAATGATAGGAATAGAGGAAAGGAAAGGAACCAAGGTAAATATTTCCAACAAAATCATAGAGGAAAATTTCCCGATCCTGAAGGAGTAGGCATCTATAAAGAAAGAAGAAGCACACCCAAGATAGACTGTACCAGAAGAGATTCTCCACCCAAAACATAATAATCAAATCATTTGCTATACCCAGCATCTGTGTTACCTCATTTACATTGATCTTTTCTAGGATCATTCTTTTGCCTGCAAAGTTCAAGTTTTCCTTGATTTTAATAGCTGAGTAGTCTTCCATTGGGTAAATGTACCACTGTTTACTTATCCACACTTCTTTTGAGGGACATCCATGTTCTTTCTAGGTTCTGGCTATTATGAATAAAACTGCTATGAACATAATTGAGCAAATGTGTTTGTTGTATGGTAGAGCATCTTTCAGGAATATGCCCAGCAGTAGTATAGTTGTGCAGAGGGTGAGAGTATAGAAGGATCCAGAGGGTTCAGGAGATCATTAAGGGTTGAGAAGCTGGACCCGTGGTGCCTGCACAAACTGTTGTACCAACCAAGAAAATGCATACAATAAACCTAGATCCCCTGTTCAGATACAGCCAATGGACAGTTTTTTCTCCAAGGTTGTGGGGGTAGTGTGGGCTGGCTTTGATATGAAGTCTGGTGTCCCAGATTTGATCACTTCCTCTTGGTGAGGATGTCCTGTGAGCACAGAGAGGAAGGGGAAATCAGGATATCAAGGGTATCTGGATGGGACGTGATAAGCTGTAGTCATATGGTGAAGGAAGATGTCCCCTTCTGTCAGAGGTCTAGAGGAGGAGAATAGGGCAGAAGAGGGAGGGAAGGTAGCTACATTAAGGTGCAAGGGAGGGGATAATATTAGGGTGTAATCTGAATAAATTATAACAATTTAAAATCAAATAATTGAATAAATTAATGCCTCAAAGGAAAAAATAAGACACGTAAAATATGAAGACACACACTAGAATATCACTGGACTTCTCCACGAAGTCTCTAAATACTACAATGTCTTAGGTGGATAGTCTACTAACCCTGAAATTTCACAGATGCCATCACAGGCAACTATATTCAGCAAAACTTTCAACCACAATAGACTGAAGAAAACAGTCATTATACAATAAAACCAAATTTAAGCACTATCTGCATATCCCGCTTTACACAAGGTTCTAGAATAAAAAAAAACAACTAAAGATATTAAACACAACTAAGAAAACATAAAAAATGAATAATTACAAGACAAGCAAACCAAAAGGGGTGGGGCAAAGTTACACCACAATAACAAAGTGACATGAAACAACAAATACTGCATTTTTGAGTTAATTTTGTATCCAGCCAATTTGCTGAAGGTGTTTATCAGCTGTAGGAGTTCTCTGGTGGAATTTTGAGGGTCACTTATGTAGACTATCATATCATCTGCAAATAGGGATAATTTGACTTCCTCCTTTCCCATTTGAATACCCTTGATCTCCTTTTGTTGTCTTATTGCTCTGGCTAGAACTTCAAGTACTATATTGAAGAGATATGGAGAGAGTGGGCAGCCTTGCCTTGTTCCTGATTTTAGAGGAATTTCCTTGAGTATCTCACCATTTACTTTGATTTTGGCTATTGGCTTCCTATATATAGCCTTTATTATGTTGAAGAAAGTGCCTTGTATTCCCGATCTCTCTAAAACTTTAAACATGAATGGGTGTTGGATTTTATCAAATGCTTTCTCTGCATCCAAAGAGATGATCATGTGGTTTTTTATTTTCATTTTGTTTATGTGGTGGATTACATTGATGGATTTCCGTATATTAAACCATCCCTGCATGCCTGGAATGAAGCCTACTTGGTCATGATGAATGATATCTTTGATGTGTTCTTGTATTCGTTTTGCAAGTATTTTATTTAGTATTTTTGCATCGATGTTCATCAGAGAAATTGGTCTGAAATTCTCTTTCTTTGTTGAGTCTTTGTTAGGTTTAGGTATCAATGAGACTATGGCCTCATAGAATGAGTTTGGTAATGTTCCATCCCTTTCTATCTTTTGGAGTAGCTTGAAGAGTATCGGTATTAGCTCACCCTTGAAGGTCTGGTAGAATTCTGCACTGAAACCATCTGGCCCTGGGCTTTTTTTGGTTGGGAGACTATCAATGATTACTTCAATTTCTGTAGGGGAAATGGGACTATTTAGCTTGTTTATCTGTTCTTCACTCAACTTTGGCAAATGAAATTGATCAAGAAAATCGTCCATTTCCCTTAGATTTTCAAATTTTGTGGCATATATACCTTCAAAGTAGGATCTTATGATTCTTTGTATTTCTTCAGTGTCTGTTGTTATGTCTCCCTTTTCATTTCTGATTTTATTGATTTCAATACTGTCTCTCTGCCTTTTAGTTAGTTTGGCTAATGGTCTGTCTATCTTGTTGATTTTCTCAAAGAACCAGCTCTTGGTTTTGTTGATTCTTTGGACTGTTTTCTTAAAAATTTAAAAGTACACCTGAAAGAAAAGGAAAAAAACAAGCACAATCAAAAGGAGCAGAATGCATGAAATAATCTAACTCAGGGCTGAAATAATTTAAATGGAATCAAATAAACAAATGGAAACTAATAATATAAGAAACGAAGAACTGGTTCTTTGAAAAAAGAATAAGTAGAACTGATTAATCCTTAGCTAAATTAACTAAAAAATAAAGAGAAAAGATACAAATTAATGAGATTAGAGACAAAATTGGGACGTAAAACATGCAATTTCCTTAATAAGAACTTCAGAATATCATCAAGAAATACCTTAGCAATAGTTATTCCACCAAATTGGAAAAAAACTTAATGATATGAATAATACCACCTACAAACTTAAACCAAGACCAAATAAGCAATTTAAACAAACTCATAATCTCTAGTTAGATAGAAGTAGTAATTAAAATTCTTCCAATTAAAACAAAACAAAACAAAACAAAAAAACCCAAAACAAAAACCAGGGCCAGATGAACTCAGTGTAAAACATCACCAAAGATTAAAAGAATTTAACACCTCTACTCCTAAAATTGTTTCCACAAATAGAAACAGGAGCATTCCCTACTTCATTTATTGAGGCTTCAATTATGTTGATACCTCAACCACAGAAAGATGAAACATAGAAAGAAAGTTACTGAACAAATTCCTTTATGAATATAGATAAAGCAAACCTCAATAAACATTTGTAAATCAAATATAAGAACACACACAAAGATGTGTGGTTCAGCATACATAAATCAACACATGCAATCGCCATATAAACAGACTGAAATAAAAAACACATGATTATTGAATTCATACAGAAAAGATCTTTGAAAAAAATCTAACATCCTTTCAAGATAAAATTATATGAGAGACAGGAATACAAGGGATATACCTCAACATTATAAAAGCAATTTACAGCCTACATCAGTAACAAATGGAAAAAACTCAAAGCCTTCCCAATAAAATTAGGAACAAGACTTGCATATGTACTACATCCATACCTATTAAGTGCATTACTTTTAAAATTAGTGTATTTAAAACTCAATACATTACTTAGTTGTAGCTAGACAAATCGGAAAACTGAAGGAGATCAAGGGGATACAAATGGGAAAGGGATAAGTCAAGGTATCTTTATATGCTGATGGTATGATTGTATCCATATATATGTATACCCTATGCATATATGTATGTAATATATATGTATATATTACCCTGATAATTCCACCAGCAAACTTCTACTACTGATAAATACCTTCAGCAAAGTAGCAAGATCTAAAGTAATAATATATAAAAGTTAGGAGCCTTCTTACATAAAAACAACAAACCGAATGAGAAAGAAACCAGGAAAACAACACTTTTTATAATAGCTTCTGAAATATAAGATATCTTTGGGTAACCATTACCAAGCAAGTGAAAGACTTATATGAAAACACACACACACACACACACACACGCATGCACGCACGCACACACACACACACGCACACACTAAAAAAAAGACAAAATCTTCAACAAATGGTGCTTGTCAAACTGGGTGGACACTGTACAAAATTCACCTCCAAAAGTATCAAGGACATCAACATAAGATTTGATAGACACTGTGAATGTGATAAAAGAGAAAATGGGAAATATTACTAAACCCATTCACATATGAAAAAACTATAAAAAGAACACCAGATGCACAGGCACTGAGAACACTGGCTAATACATGAGACCTCATGAAACTTAAAAGCTTATGTATGGCAAAGCACACCATCATTTAAACAAAATGGCAGGTTACAGTCTAGGGAGATCTTTATAATTTACGCATCCAATAAAGGACTAATATCTAAAATATATACAGAACTAATAACCTTGAAATCAAGGGGGGAAAACCAATTACAAAAAGAGTGATGCACATATTAATGGTTATTTCTCCAAAAATAAAGCACAAATTGCTGAGAAACCCTTACAGAAATGTTTGACATCTTAGTCATTAGGAAAATAAAAATCACAACCACTTTGTGATTTCATCTTATACCATTCATTCAAAGTGGCCAAGTTCAGTAAAACAAATAACAGGTGCTGGTGGGAATGTGGAATACAGGAAACATAGTTTTTGGTGAGACTAGAAATGTGTATAACCAATTTGGAAAAGAATGTGAAATTTCCTTATAAAATTGGGAATTGATCTACATAAAGATCTATCTATTATAATATTTGGCATATGCCTAAGGAATCTGCATCCTATTACAGAGACACTTATTTAACCATGTTTATTGTTGCTCTATTCATAATAACAAGATAATGAAATAGACTAAATGTTCATCAACAGATGAATGTGTAATGAAAACATATTACTTTCGTCAATGGAATGTTACTCAGCTATTAAAAATGAAATAATAAGTAACAGGTAAATGGATGGAGATGGAAAATAATCATGGTAGGTGAGGTACACATACTCCAAAAGACAAATATTGTAGTTATTCAGTTATATGAAGGTGCTAACTTTTAAGCCTTGGGTAAGCATGCCACAGTCCATATAACCATAGAGATCAGGTATGCAGTAAGGGACTGTGGAGAGAAGAAAGGAAAGAATACCATAGTTACGGAGAGACAAGTCATGTGACACAGAAAGCTATAGGAGGATTAAACAAGATAGGGAGGGAAGAACAGGTATGTGAAGAAGTACATGGGGGGACAGGTAAAACTAAGGGTTGTTTAGCGGTCTTATAAGAACCCAATACACAAGAAGCTTCTCAATATATACATATCTTAAAAAGAAACATAAATGGAATCTCTGATTAATAAGAAGGCAAAGATAAAATGAGCCATCTCTTGCCACTAAATGCAACCTCCAGTTATTGGCTAAGAGGACCCCATGGACACCTCCAAACAACTCAGGCTTGCTCCATGGTGATTAGTTATTCCTGTCAAACCGATGGCAAGACATTATTGCTGAAGATAATGCCTGTAATTCTTATTAAATATGGAGAAGTAGAGCTGATGTTTAGAGTCTTGTCCTCCTAATCATTACTCTTCATTGTATGTAAGATACTCTGCATGCTAGCAGAGGAAAAGTGTAAACAACAACCCAGCTACAAACTGTGTGAGCTGCAATAGTAAAGTGTCTGCACGATACGATGGTGAGGTGGTGGCACAGAAGATGTGGGCAGCCACTATCTGGTAGGATTTAAGGTCCATCCATGAGCCTGTGCTTGACACTCCATGCCTCTCCAAGGACCTAGAGAAGAATTAAATACTTTTTTTTTTTTGCTAAAGAACTGTAAGTATAAGTCCTCATGGCATTAACTTCCATCTAGGGTTTTCTCTCAGGGCTCAGGGAATCCTTTAGCAAAGGAAACATATGGATTTAAGAGTGAGTAGGGATAGAAGACACACCACACATATGAACCTACAGTGTTTCATGGACTGTATCTGCATAGGTCCAAGGCAGATGAGATCCCTGCACTTAGTGGTGAAACTTAGAGATGATGTCCAATCGCTAAAAAAGAAGTTATTTCCAATGTGCAATTATTTGGAAAGGAAAAATTTGTTTTCTCTAATAGAAAGGATTTTTTGGTTAGTTGTTTGTTGGTTTGGTTCTGTTCTTATTTTTTGTCTTTTTTTTTTGGAATTTTTCATTATGTTTCTTTTTTAACATTTATATTTAACATAACATTGATATTATTACACATGGGTAAAATAAACTACACACAGCAGGAAGAACCTTGAAACAATCAGGAATTACATAAATGTTACATTTATAGTGATTTGGCCGTTTGTAGTTGGCAAACTTGAAGTTTTCGTTTATTTTGGGTTTGTTTCTTTCATTTGCCTGTTTGTTTTCCAAAGAGAGAACAGGTAGAAAGGATCTAGGAGAAACTGTAATCAGAATATATTCTATGATAAATTTTTTTCAATAAAAGTCGATGATCATTTAATTATGGCAAAGTAGCCTTATCTACTCTAAAATAACTTTGAAGTGATTGACAATAGACAATGTGTGCTAGCTATTTTAAATGTGTATTAAATTTGTTGAATTAATTGTTTACTATGGCTATGATGAAACACCAGGACCAAAAGGAACTTGGGGATTAAAGGGCTTATTTGGATTACATATCCAGAATCCCACACTTTTGAAGGAAGCCAAAACAAGAACCCAACCTGGGCAGAAATCTGGAAGCAGCAGTTGAGTCAGAGGCCATGGAGGGGTGGCTACAGCTTACTGGCTTGCTTCCCAGGGCTTGCTCTGCCTACTTCCTTATACCACCAGATGAGCAACCAGAGGTGTCCCCTCCCACAATGAGCTGAGCCTTCTCCTATCACTAATTAAGAAAATACTCTACAGGCTTCCTTACTCACTTAAGGAACCAGATTCTCATTTGAGGTTCATTCCTCTACTAGGTGGTTTTATGTCAGCTTGACAAAAGCTAGAGTCACCACAGAGGAAGAACCCTCAGTTGAGAAGGTGTTTCCATAAGATCCAGCTGGAAGGTATTTTCTTTTGTTTTCTTTCCTTCTTTCTTCTTTTTTGTTCCATATTGGATTCTTATTTTATTTTGTTCTATTTTTTTTTGTTTTTTACATATATGTTACATATATAGACAATAAACTACCTACAGCAAGATGAAACATAAAACACTCAGGAATTGCATAAATGTTACATTCCTAGCATTTTGGCTATTTGTATTTGGCAGCCTTGAAGAAAACATCCTTCCTATCTTGGTGTGTCTAACATTCTGAATATAAATCCAAGTCTATCATATCTCATCATTATCAACTTAAAACCAGAAACATCTTGCCCCCTAAACAACTAAGTTTAACGATAAAACTAAATTATCTGGTATTCACTTCCATCAGAGATTTGAGAAGGAATAAAATTAATTACCTGAGTATACAAGGAGTACAGGTTAGCAGCTTCCCAAATGAGAAGATGACAGAGATGGTTTGCTGCCTGAACAGTCACCCAAAATTCTCTATAACATTGGAAAATCATCTTCAGCCTTGTGGCCCAAAATATCTGACAGACAGATTTGTGAAGCAGGAACAATTGAGGACATGCTTACCCTGTCTTGGCAGAGCATGGCCATTGTCTCTGCCTGCATCCTAGCTTGCCCATTTTTAGACAGAATTCTCTTATTTAGGGAGAAAACAAGGATGGACTCAGACATGTCTTTCTTTTCATTTAGCTTTCATTCTTAGGTTTGGAGATAGGAGTTGAAAGGAAAGAAGGGTAAATATAGACATATATAGGGATGATAGGACAAAAAGTAGATTAGTGAATCTACTCCTCAACTTAATGCCTTAATTGTTACTCACAAAGGCATTTGTAATTCATTGGTGTAGAATTTTGTATATAGATGCAAAATAAGTTTAATTTTAGAGACATTGCTGTAGAATTCAAATATAAGGTTATTCTTCAGACACATTAAATTTATTTCCACTGTAATATGCCCTATTGTAAACATACAACTCAATTATAATGCAAGGTTTACCTCCAGTACTTTCAAAGTGCTATTGCAGGCTGCTTAGGATAAGTAAGTTATACAAGTTAATTGTTAGTTGATCAAATCATGGTCATATCAATTACCAGACTATTTTTAGCAAAGGTATATACATCCTGGGTGTAACAGATAGATATGATTCTATAGAGGGATAAGGTAAAATAGTCAGATAATGTCTTTAAAACCCCAGAAACTTACGGAATATGGCATTTAAAGATGTTTTTAGAATTTTAAAGATTCATTGACAATGAGACAGGTTAACTCCTGGCAGCACCCAGCCTACCTCAAAGAGGATGATAAGCATCAAAGAACCTATTTAAGAGATGGCTTCAAATGTGGCAAATCAGCCACTGGGCAAAATGTCCTCATTTCGATTACAACAAGGTTTTTTCTTAGTTAATAATCAAAGGAGGTTTCAAACACTCTCCACAGTAGAGTGGAGAGTGGGATATTACTTTCTCACGTACTCTGGTGCCTCACCTTTGACCATGTCCCCTGGAGGGGGAGGCCTGGTGGCACTCAGAGGAAGGACAGCAGGTTACCAAGAAGCGACTTGATACCCTATGAACATATACAGGGGGAGGTAATCCCCCTCAGGAACAGTCATAGGGGAGGGGAATAAGGGGAAAATGGGAGGGAGGGAAGAATGGGAGGATACAAGGGATGGGATAACCATTGAAATGTAACAAGAATAAATTAATAAAGGAGAAAAAATGGCAAAAAAATGGCAAAAAAAAATAATCAAAGGAGGATGGCCCAGCTTATTGTGGGTGGTGCCAAACCCTGGTATGGTTGTCCTGGGTTCTATAAGGACAGACATTATTAGATTTGTGAAACAAGCCAGTAAACAGCACTTCTCCATGGCCTCTGCATCAGTCCCTACCTCTGGGTTCCAGAACTGCTTGAGTTCCTGTCCTGAAAATTTTTAGGAATAAGCAGCAGTCTGGGAGTGTAAAATGAATAAAATCTTTCCTCTACAACTTGATTTTTGATCTTGACATTTCAGTGCAGCAGCGCTTTGGAGCACAATCTACTGGTAAGTTATGCAGCAATCAGAAAAGATGAAGCCTGCTTACAGTGGATGTAAAGGACCTTTTACTTAAACCTTGAGAAACCTCACCTAAATATTAGTAAATTATATTTACTGCTCTTGGATATCAGTGACATTATATTACAATGTTTAGTACCAAGATTGCTTGTGATGGTAGCAGCTTGCAGAAGTGAAAGTAAGGAGAAACTGTAAGGCAAGTGGTTAAGGGATGGCCTTTTAAAACTACCATGTTGAAAATTCATGTCTGACCCACACTACATGCACAGTGTTGAAACCATCAATATCTCTTTGTGTGACCCCATAATTATAACCCTATTATTTACCAGTATGTACAGCCATGTGGGATCACAGGAACCATATCAGTCAGTCATAAACTGAAAAATAAATAATGGGCTACCTAAAATACCTTAAATTCTATTGCCTACTTCTGTTTCCTTATGATGATATGAGGAGAAACTAAGTGTTAGTGTTGGTTTGTCGAATAAATGAGTAAAATATTTTATCTGAATTATTTGGAGTAATGTTTTTCTTCAATCAGTTCTTAATGTCATATTTTTCTTTTGTACTTAATTTTTAACTAGATAAAGGTGTGATAGAACAAACATCATTTAGGAAGCTTTTCAAGCCAAGGATTCCAGGAAAAGTTACAAATCCTTATCACCATTGAATGTTCCAAATGTTTGAGAATTTAAATGTGACTTTAACTACAAATTTGCCTTGCAGAATTAAATGGGATCTTTGCTGCATTCAAATAGTAGAGTATAGAACAGGTGATTGGACATCTCCAGATGGTGTAGACTGAAGAGGGTAAAAGTTACAACACCGGGGATAACACAGTTTTCTACTGCTCATCTTGAGCAAGAAAAAATTGCTTGATATTTTCCACATAGTCACAAAGTCCCACACATCCTTGGGATTTTGTTATAAATACAATGCTAAAGCAAATTTTTCAAAGAGTTGCAGTGAAATGATACACAATTTTATTTCTGTCTTTCAAAATTGGGTTGTAGAATATATAAGACAAGTCTGTAGTAACACGCTTTAAATAAGCAATTATAGTCCCAGATCTGTTAGGTTAATAACTGTTCAGTCTTTTATTTCATTACAGAGGTAGTCTCTGTTATTATATACTTATGAAATATCATGTTTTAGGTCTTGGTCTTTTTTATTTAAAAGTATAAAAATATTATTTTATGTGATTCTCATAAACAAGGTATTATTTTACAAAGGCAATATTATAGCAATATTATTATTACAATGTAATAAAAATACAGTCTCAAATAATGGCATAAACTGAGAAGAAAAGAGACCTGTATAAAGTTAAAATGCATTTAGTGTCTGTAAGTCTAATTAGCATGTTGTTTTCCTCATTTTCATTTGGATTTCTGAGCATTTTGTCTTTAATGGAGCAGGAGGTGCACAGCTCAGTACACATCATAGGACAGGTGTTTAAAGATGATTACTCCTCCTTTTTAATGGTTAATTAGAAATTGTCAAAAGAAAATTATTTCACTTTCAAAGTGAAAGAAGTTCCATATTCATTCTTTAGACAAGAACAGATATTTGTATTTGATTTTTTATATACAGTTCAAAGTCTTCTCAATAGTCACACTATTCTTCTGCATTCTTTTAGAAAATTCAGTTTAATTAAATGTAATTATGTCCATGTCATCTTTATTAAAGAAAAATAAAACAGTAAGGAGATCAGGACACTCCAGAGTTTTCATTGGGAATTTTAAAATCAGTGTTTATTACAATTGAATTAAAATCTATCAAGCACAAAATGACATCATAAAATTTTACTATAATTATAAGATTTTGTAGATTATACTGAATATAATTCTATTTGTAAAGTGTTTAAATGAGAACATTTTAATTATTCCTATGCCTAACATTATCATTACTGCCCATTAGCCGCACAGTTGCATAGTTATTGTGTTAGAAGGCAGTGTTTTTATTTATGAGGTAAAGAACATTCAATGCCATCAATTCAAAATGCCCCTTTGAAGCTCACAGATAACACATGATCATTTAACAGAATATGTTCCCTTGAGTAATAGCAAAGTGTATTCTCTGATATATTTATGTCCCTAGTTGTCAATTAGCTGAGTTGAAGTTGTCATTATTAGCAGCATCATTATTTCTGTGTCTGGTGTGTCATCTGTGTATGTGTCAACAAAAAAAAAAGACAGTGGTTTGTTGAACTTTTGAAAATATTTTCCATAATTACTGTTTCATTTGCTAGTGTTGATTTAGGCCATATTGCCACACAGTTTGATAAAAATATCAAAATATGTCTGTATTTCTTGTATCTGTACAGCATCGAGAATGAAACGTAATATTTAAACGAACAGAATATAAAGGCGCAGCCTTTCCTGAAACAAGAAAGCTAGAAATGTTTAAGATCTGAGAAAGCATCATAAAGGACTATGTGCATACTCTGAAAATGAGACATGCCTATCTGTGATGTCCATAGACATAAATAAAGGAAAATTAAGATTAACACAGTATCATTAACAAACATTATTAAGCTTATAAATTTTGAA
The DNA here is from genome assembly GCF_964271855.1 of Acomys minous. NCBI lineage: Eukaryota > Metazoa > Chordata > Mammalia > Rodentia > Muridae > Acomys > Acomys minous. The sequence continues at coordinate 47,020,068 of NC_140499.1, forward strand.
CAGATCACATAATCTATTATATTTCATATAAATCTCCCTATGTTATTCATAGAAGAAAATTAAAGTCAATTAAGAAGTATGAGCAAGTTGTGCAACAAGGGGTGCTGGGATAATAAAGGCATACTAGAGTAACTTCACAATATGCTCCAGCAGGTACGCTGATGATAAATAATATAGCAATAGCTATGATCAAGGTTAATGAAGTTTACCATGGATAACGTCATGAAATTCATGGGAAGAAATGGGAAAGGGCAGGCAAATACAACAGCCATGCATGCAATATGATGTCAGAAGTAGGTAGTGTAACTGAAATTCCCATCATGATACATTTTAAAATATTCAAAAGGGGATATAGATGCTTGTTGTGTTAGTGAAATAGGAACCTGAGTATAAATTCATAATTCTGATTCATATAAACACCTTAACTAAATGTTTCCCTAGGATTTAAAGGAAAATACATTTCTTAGAATAACTAATCATCTTTTTTAGAAGATTAGAAAATGTTTTATCATTCTTCTTGCTGTTTATTGTATTTATGTGAAGCAATATATTTTTTGGAAAAAAATAAAAATTAAATACATTTAAATTTAAAAAAAAGAAAAATGATAAAGGAAAAGAGAGACATCCCTGAGTCAAATCTGGTTTTATCTATTGGTAAGACAAATAGTAACTTGTAGCCAACTCCCAATGAAAATAAACATCTAAAGCTCCCCAAAAAGCAACCAAAACCATACCCAACCATTAAAGGAAATGGGGTGTTGTTCTCTTAGGGTTTCCCCCAGCTGATTTGGGAGGAATAATACCTTTGTTGTGGCCCAAATAAAATTGGAGAAAATTATTAAACAAGGTAGGAATATCATTTGTGGTCCAAATTCTAAATGTTGAGAACTTCTAGGCTTAATAAAAGTTTTGTGTGTGACAGTCTGAAATGCTGGACCAATTTGGTACAAACACGTTCTTCGAAGCTGTCTTGGGAGCTGTCCTGTTCTGATGGAGAACAGCAACTGAAGCAGTTGGTGCTAGAACATGAAGGATGTAGGATGCCAGGATCTAGCATGCTGAGAGGAATAAATCCTGTTAGGTCTGTTCCAACTTCCAAGTCCAATCCTTTTGTTCTGAAAACATATATTTTCTCATAAGTTTTATACCATTCTAAAATTATAAGTGTATGAGGTGTGCATGGTGTACATAGCAATTAAAGCTAGTTCTCTGCACTTTGCATGAGAAGAAGAAAGACATCTGTGAATCTTCTTTCATTCCTTTGGAGAATGGCATCTAGTCCTAAGTAACATGTATTCTGTAACCAATAAGACGCATTGACTATGCATAGACATTCCTGTCTCAGCCTATCTCAGAGCAATTCCCATGAAGTGGGATTAGGAATGTAAATTACCTGTTTGTTCTGCAGCTTTAATTATTTTACATCCTGATTGTAGTCTCCTCCACCATTATCTCCCAATCCCATGTTCCCTCCCACATCTTCTCTCTCTTCCTCCCTCATCCTCTCTGCCTCCTTCCCCTGGCCCTCAGCAAGTGGGGACAGGTTAATTCCTGGCAACACCCAGCCTACTCAAAGATGATGATGAGCATCAGTGAACTCCCTCATTGAGATGGCTTCAAATATGGCAAACAAGCCACTGGACAAAATGTCCTCATTTTGACCACTGAAAGAATGCTGCCTAAAAATAGACAAGCTTGGAGGCAGGCAGAGTAGACTGTCAAACTCTGAAAAGACTGGATAAGCAAGTCCTCAATAGTTCCCGCCTCACAAATATATCTGTCAGATATACTGGGCCAGAAGGCTGGAGACGATGCTCCAATGTTTTAGAGAGTTATGGGTGACTGTTGAGGCAGTAAACTGTCTGCGCTTCCTGTTTACTCAGGTTATTAATTTTACTCCTTCTCAAGTCTCTGATGGGGGTAAAGACCAAATAGTTGAGTTTCACAACTAAGCCTAGTTGTTTAAAAGTTAAGATATTTTTAGATCCAGACACATGTTTAAGTTGGTAGAGATGAGATATGATAGACATTGAGTCACATTCAGAATTTTAGACTCACCGAAATAGGAAAATGTTTTCTTTAAGGTTGCCAAATAAAAACAGCCAAAACATTGTGAGTGTAACATGAATGCAATTTCTGAATATTCTATGGTTCTCCTTAATGTTTGTAGCTTATTTTATATGGATGTAATAATATAAATGTATATGTAAAAGAAATAAAAAATTAATAATAAAAATAAAAGAAAATGAGTAAATGACATATAGGTTTATGAAGAAGACTAGACTAGACGATTTTTAAATACTTAACATTTTAATATCACTTATTTGAAAGTTCCCAAATTTTTATTTTTAATATAAATTTATTTTTTTAATTATTCACTTCACATCCCAATCATGGCACCCATTCCTCATTTCCTCCTAGAACCACCCTCTCTCCCTCCTCCCCTCTATTACCCTCCCTTTGTCCTCAGAGAGATGGAGCCTTTCTCCCCTACCAACTGATTCACCCTATCAATTCTCATCAGAACTGCCTCCTTCTTCTTCCTCTGTGGCACAATAAGGGTCCCTGTCAGGGGGAAGTGATAAAAGTTCAGGCAACGGAGTCCATGGCAAGAGTATCCCCTGCTCCCCTTAATAGGGAAACCATTTGGAGACTGAGCTGCTTATCAGATACATCTGAGTCTGAGGCCCTCTCCATACATGGTCCTTGTTTGGTGTATCAATCTCTGCCACCAGCACCACCCCACTGGGGCCTAGATTTATTGGTTCTGTTGGTCTTCTTGTGGAGCTCCTCTTCCCTCCAGGTCCTTCTAGCCTTCTCTCCTCCCAAAACACACTCATTCATAGGCTTCCATATGCTCTGCCCAAAGTTTGGCTGTGAGACTCAGCTTCTGCTTTGATCCCATGCTGGGTGGAGTCTTTCAGAGGATCTCTATGGTATGGTCCTGTCCTGTTCCCTCTCTTTAATTGCTTCCAGTGTCTTTTCTATTTGACCTCCTGAATGAGAATTAAGCATGCTCCTTAGGGTCTTCCTTGTTACTTGGTTCTTTAGGTCTGTGGATTGTAATGTGGTTATCTGGTATTATAGGGCTAATATCTGCTTATAAGTGGGTATATACCATGTGTGTCCTTCGGGGTCTGGGTTACTTCAATTAAGATGATCTTTTCCAGATCCATTCATTTGCCTGAAAACATCATAATGTCCTTGTTTTTTATGGCTGGTTAATATTCCATTGTGCACATGTACCATAGTTTCTTTGTCCTGTGTTCAATTGGGTTATTTCCAGTTGCTGGCTATTAAAAATAAATCTGCTACGAACATAGTTGAGTAAGTTTCCTTGTGTTATGGTGGAGCATCTTTTGGTTATATGCCCAGAGTGGGTCCTGAGGTAGCACTAGTCTCAATTTTCTGAGAAAGCACCTGTTTGATTTCCAAACTAGTTGTACAAGTTTGCCTTCCCACTGGAAATGAAGGAGTGTTCCCCTTTCTCTATAGCCTCACGAGCACGTGTGATCATTTGAGTTTTTGCTCTCAGCCATTCTGATAGATCTAAGATGGAATCTCAGAGTTAGTTTTATTTACATTTCCCTGATGACTAAGATGTGAAGCATTTCTTTGTTGGATATTCCTCTATTGAGAATTCTAAGTTTAGCTCTGTAACCCATTTTTAAAATCGGATTATTTGGTTTGGTGGTGTTTAATTTCGTGATTTCTTTATATATTTTGGAATTTAGACCTTTGTCAGATATAGTGTAGAGTTGGTGAACACCTTTTCCCAATCTGTAGGCTGTTGCTTTGTTCTCTTGAGAGTGTCCTTTGACTTCCAGAAGCTTTTCAGTTTCATGAGATATCATTTATTATTTGTTGATCTTGGAGCCTGAGCTATTGGTGTTCTGTTCAGGAAGTTGTCTCCTGTGTCTATGAGTTCAAGGTTCTTCCCTATTTTTTTCTTCTAACACATTTAGTGTGTCTGATTTTATGCTGATGTCTTTCTTTTTTTCTAATTTATTGATTTCAGACCTCAGTTTGATTATTCCCAGCTGTCTACTCCTCTTGAGTGTGTCTGCTTCTTTTTTTCATTGACTTTCAGATATTCCATTAATTTACTTGTATGAAATGTCCCCAGTTTCTTTATGAAGGCACTTAGTTCTGTGAACTTTCTTCTTAGCACTGCTTTCATTGTGTCCCAAAGGTTTGGATATGTTGTGCATTCATTGTCATTGAATTCTAGAAGGTCTTTAACTTCTTTCTTTATTTCATCCCTGATACAGTTGTCGTTGAGGAGAATATCAGTAAGTTTCCATATTGTTCCATACTGTTATTGAACTTCAGCTTTAGTCCATGGTGGTCTGATAAAATGCATGGGATTATTTCAATTTTCTTCTATTTGTTGAGGCTTGCTTTGCAACCGATGAATTTTCAAGAAGCTTCTATGAATTGCAGAAAGGTATAATCTTTTGTGTTTTGATGAAAAGTTCTGTAGATGTCTGTTAGATCCATTTGATTCATGATCTCTGTTAGCTTCATTATTTCTCTATATAGTTTCTGCCTCAGTGATCTGTCCATTGTTGAGAGTTGGGTGTTGAAATCTCCCAATATTAATGTGTTGGGATCAATGTGTGACTTAAGCCTTAAAAATGTTTCTTTTAATTATGTGGGTGCCCTTGTATCTGGGGCATAGATATTCAGGCTTGTGATGTCCTCTTGGTGGATTTTTACTTTGAGGAGAGCAAAGTGTCTTTCCCCATCCTTCTTGATAAATTTTAGTTGAAAATCTATTTTATTCTACATTAGAACGATAACCCATGCTTGCTTCTTGGATCAGTTTGCTTGGAAAACCTTTTTCTAGTCATTACTCTCATGTAATTTCTATCTTTGCTGCAGAGGGTGTTTCTTAATACAAAGAATGATGGAGCTTGTTTCCACAGCCATTCTGTTAGTCTTTCTTTTTTATTATGGAGTCAAAGCCATTGATGCTGAGAGATATTAGTGACCAATGACTGTTAGTTCCTTTTATTGTGGAGTTAGTGGTGATAAAGTGTGGCTATGCCTATTTTCTTTTGGCTTTGTTCTTGTGAAATTATCTATATCATGTATTTTCTTGGGTATATTTGAATTTATTGGCTTGGAATTTTCCTTCTAGTATCTTCTGTAGTCCTGAGTTGGTACATAGATATTTTTTGAACTTGGTTATCTCATGGAATACATTGTTTTCTCCATTTATGGTAATTTCATGTTTTGCTCGAAATAGTAGTCTGGGTTGACACCTCTGGTCTCTTAGTTACTGAATGTCATCAGCAAAGGCCCTTCTGGCTTTCATTTTCTCTGTTGAGAAGTCATGTGTGATTCTGATGAGTCTGTTTTTATATATTACTTAGCCTTTTTACAGTGCTGTTTTGTTTTTATTTTTAATATATTTATATTATTACACATGTATACAATAGATTACCTATAACAAGAAGGACCATGACACAATCAGGAATTACATAAATGTTACATTCTTAGTGTTTGGGCTATTTGTATTTGACAGCCTTGAAGAAGACATCTTTCCTATCTTGGTACATCTAAATTTGTGAATGTAAATTAATCTCTGTCATATATTGTCATTATCAACTTATAACATCTATCTAGACCTAAAAACATCTTATCTCCTAAACAATTAAGCTTCATTGTAAAACTAAGCTACCTGGTCTTCAACTCCCTCAGAGACTTGAGAAGGAATACATTTGATTACCTGACTATGCTGGGAGTGCAGTTTACTAGCTTTCCAAATGAAAAGATGACAAAGACAGTTTGCTACCTGAATAGTCGCTCTAAACTCTCTGTAATGTTGGAGCATCTTCTTCAACCTTCTGGCCCAATATATCTGATAGACATATTTGTTAGGAAGGAATTATTGAGGACTTGCTTACCCTGTCTTTGCAGAGTTTGGCTATTGACTATGCCTGAATCCACACTTGCCCTCTTTTGGGCAGAATTCTGTCTGTAGTAGTAATGAGTACATTTTGTATAGTGGCTTGTTTGCCACATTCAATGCCATCACCATAAGAAGGTCCTTTGATGCTCATCATCCTCTTTGAAGTAGGCTGGGTGTTGCCAGGAGTTAACCTATGTCATTGTCAGCGAATCTTTAAAATAATAAAAACATTTACATTCCATATTCTGCATGTCTCCTGGATTTTTTAAGATCTTACCTAACTATCCTACCTTAGGTTTCTATAGAATCATATTGATATGCTGCACCTAAGATGTATATCTTTGTTATAAAAGTAGACGAGCAATTGACATGACCATGATTTGACCAACTAACAATTAACTTGTATAACTTATTTATCCTAAACAGCCTGAAATAGCACTTTCAAAGCATTGGAAGTAAACTTTGCATTATAATTGAGTTATATGGGTACACTATATCATATTAGAGTATATATATATATATATATATATATATATATATATATTGTGTGTATGTGAATAATAATCTTACATTTATATTCTATACAGAATTAAACTTATTTTGCATCTATATACAAAATTTTATAACAGTGAATTAAAAAAACCATGTGAGTGAAAATTGAGGCATTCAGTTGAATAGTAGATACATTAATCTACTTTTTGTTTTATCTGCCATATATTTCTATATTCCTCCTTTTTCTTTTCAATCTCTTCTCCAAATGTAAGAATGTAAGATAGAGGAAAAGAGATATCACTGGTCTAACCTTGTTTTCTCTCTAAATAAGTCCTATAATAACATATAACTAACTCCCATTGATAATAATCTTCTGTAGCCCAAGAAAGCAACAAAAAACCTACCCAGCCTCCTTAAAGGATATGGTGTGTCATTCTTTTAAGATTTCTTCCTGCTGATTTAGGATGAATAATACCATTGTAGGGGCCCAAATAAGATTGGGGAAAAGTTTAAACAAGCTAGGAATGGCATTTGTGGTCCAGTTTCTAAATGTTGAGAAGTTCCAAACTTAATTAGCATCCTGTGTGGGATAATTTGAAATGATGGACCAATTGGGATTGGAAGCTTTCTTTGAAAGTGTCCTGGGAGCTGTCTTGTTCTGAGGAGGGACAGTAATTGAAACACTTGTTGCTGGAACATGAAGGATCCAGGATGTCAGTTTCCAGGATGCAGAAAGCAATGGATCCTGTCAGGACTGATCCAATGTCAGCATCTGATTGTTTTGTTCTGAAAGCATAAAATTTCTCAGAAGCATTATACAGTCCTAAAATTACAAGTGTATAAGGTGTGTATGATGCACAGAACACTTAAGGCTGGTTTTCTACTCTTTATAAGAGCATGAAAAAAAGGCATCTGTAAGTCATCATTTGTGCCATATGATTGGAATCTAATAGTAATTCATAGGGGTTCTGTAGCCAAGAAGACGTAGTCTATGCCTAGACATTCATGTCTCAGCCAGTCTCAGAGCTATTCCCATATAGTTGGATTAGCAATATAAGTTACCTGCTTGTTCTGTAGTTTAAATTATCTACATCCCTGTTGTATCCCCCCTCCCTCATTCAATACCAATCACCTTCGATCCCTCATCATCTGTCACTCCCTCCTTTAGTCCTCAGAAATTGGAGTCCTCCTCTCCTAACATCTGACCTCAGCCTATCAAGTCTCATCTGTACTACCTGTAACCTCTTCTTCTGTAGCCTGGCAAGGCATCCTGCCTGGGGTAAGTAATCCATGTTTGGTGGTCAGAATGCAGGTCCAAAGTAGTCTCTACTCTCCACTGCTGAATCTGAGCAGACAGTCTTCTTTCACATCCTACATGGTCCTTGGTTGATGTTTCAGTCTCTGTGTTGTAGTGTAGGTATGCTGTATTATGTGGCTAATATATGCTTATGAATGAGTATATACCATGTGTGTCTTTCTGAGTCTGAGTTACCTCACTTCGGATGATCCTTTCCAGTTCTATCCATTTGCCTGCAAATTTCAAGATTTTATGTTTTTAATAGCTGAATAGTATTTAAAAAATGGGGGAGTGTTCCCCTTTCTCCACATCCTCACCAGCATGTGTTGTCACTTGAGTTGTTAGTCTTCGCCATTCAGATAGGTTTAAGATGGAATCTCAGAGCTGTGAGATGTGGCATTTCCCTTATATCTTAGGATACTGAGGATTTCTTTAAGTATTTCCTCTGTTGTGAATTCTCTTTTTAGTTCTGTACTCCATTTAACTAGATTATGTGGTTTGGTGGTGTTTAATTTCTTGTGTTCTTTGTATATTTTGGATATTAGTCCTTTGTCAGATGTTAGAATCACATAATATATTTTGATTATTTTCCCTCTTTGAACTCTTATCCTTTACACGTTCCTACCCAACCAACTTTGTTTTTATGCTCCTCTGGACAATGAAGGTTTATTTAGTGACAGAAGTCTGCAGAATCTACCTTGGTTTGTTCTGGTCTTTTCAAAATTTCAGAGGACATTGCTTATTTCTCTGAATAAGTTTTCAGTTTCACTATTTCAGCAAGGAATGGTATCTTCATCACGCTTTCCTATGAGCACTACAGTTATATGTTATCAGTATTTCCCTGCTAGAACACTATACCAGAGCAGGCTTTCCAAAATCTCAAGTTGGGATATTGGTCATCATTACCTTAGGAAGTACCCTACTATGATGAAGGATCACCTTCAGCTTCCTCAGGTCCAGGTGAAACCAAAATGCCTCTTCCATAGACTATTTATCACAGTTCAGTAAGGTAAGCTTCTATGCAGCTCAGAACAAAAACACTCTGAGAATCAAATTTCTCTTTGTATACCAAGAGTTAGGCCATGTGTGGTATACTATTTTGTATTCTTAATCTCATAGCCTACTGACAGCACCAGGTAGTAGCTCGAAACAGGTGTATGTTTCCATGTTTCTTTGCTGAGTTTTACTTTTGGTCCAATATTGTTTAAATCTCAGCACAGGTGACCCTGACAAGAGAGAAGAACTGTAATCTGGGATAGAATTACACCTGCAGCCATGCTGTTGCAGGCAAACCTGAGTATCAGGACCATTTAAAGTCTGCCTTGTGTTAGGTTACCCCAATATGTTACCAAGTTCCAAGCATATGTGTTATCTTTGCAACATCTTCCTTTCCTCAAGGAATGAATCCTTGATCTCTGATTATACTTTCTTCAAACATTATCCTCTCCCTAGTTAATCCTTTGCCAGGGGGACTGGGAGCACTTGTCTATTGATTTCAGCTAGGGAACCAAGGACCAAACCAAAAAAAAAAAAAAATGATTCCAGTTAAGTATAGCAAGATGAAGCAGTAAGATTGATTTGGGTTACTTACAGAAAGGCATGGGTGAGAAGGTACCTATAAGAACATTGGCAAAATACTGTTCAGTTTACTAGAATAGAAAAAGCTTCACTGTGTTCAAGATCTGTTAACTGCTTATATATACTTTGAGAGTTGAGGGTTGGAGGTCGAAACTCATGTCTTGCCTCTAGAAATATTTCTTGAGTATTCTCTTATGATGCCTCCTGAGTTGCTCTTGATCTGCTTGTGTACTGTCTTAGGAGCTGTTCCTCTCCGCCATAAGGAAATGCTAACCAGGTTCAATCTTGTAGGAGTCTCTTGTGCATAGTCATAGCTATTCAGATCAAGGTTGCAGCTTCTATATCGTGTGTGAAGGACAAAGTTTCATAATACCAAGAAGGAGTCAACACCAAGGAGTCATCTCTTTCTGTATTGTATTGCTTAGGGCTTGGGAGGCCCGACGTCAGCAGTATTTCCTTCCTGCTTTCTCCAATGACTCTTTCTTGCTATTAAAATAAAGCAAACACTGTGATATCCCACTTGCCTCTTTTGATCTTAAAAGATAGTATCATATTCAGTATACTGTGTTCAGGTTAGACTGTCTGTGAGATCCATCACTTGTTCTATCTACCCTTATGACACTGTCTAATTATTTTAGATAGTCAGTAAAATGTCACATATATACTTTAGTTGATTTTTGTCTTCAAATCAATCTTCTTAGTTTGAGTTTGTGATGGAGGACAGAGGGAAAATTATTTATCTTTGTCATAATTTGAGATTTCATAACCTGTCTTTGTATAAAATAGACCTGATATTGATTTATTTCATACTTTAAAATAAAACAAATAACTTAAATATTATTATTTACACAGTAACTTGTATATTAATATTCAAAATAGGTAGGCTACAGGTAGGCGATTGAGTGTTATTTTGTAAAGATGATTTCCAACTTAAGATGGAAATATGTGGATTAATAATCAAAATTCTTTCATCTTAAGTTATATCTAATAAGATAATAAAATGTAAAATTTCAATGAAGCTGTGACAAGAAAGTCACCAAAAGATGCATGAAAATTTCTCAAATTTGTGGAAACTAAGATGTGGCTATATCTATAAATGAGGAAATAACAGTACAGTTTGGATAGATTCTGTGTAACAAAATTTAAATTATGATTAAGTCCTATCAGGTGGAAAGAAGAGGAGTGAATTGCAGGCTCAGTAATTAAAGTAACTACAAGTCTATTGAGACAAATAACTGCGGTATATATTTGCTTCAAGTATCTGCCCTGTCATCCAGAAGAAAAGAAGGCAGTTTTTGTAAAATAAAAAAAAAATAAAATGACATTCTTCAGGGGAGTCTAAAGTCATTTTGCGTATTCAGATTCCTGAACAGAAACTGAATAAATGGAACATCATCAAAACTTTCTTGGTTCCAGGTGATGCTGCTTAGAGTAAGAATAGGTCATATCTCACGTGAGGTCCCCTATAGGAGAAATAATTGCATGATGGTATAGTATACTAAGCAGTAAAGCCAAATTCTTAGCTTTAGAAAACTGCATTTGAAGATATGAATTAAAAGCGCAAAGAGTAACATCACTATATGTGTATAATTTCAACCTGGCTATTGCAAATGAAATTGGAAAGAACTGTTGCTGAAGGTCCAGAACTAACCTGCAAGACTTACGCTAGGTGTGGATCTCATGTAGTCATCTTTATGGTAACTTTAGGTGATATTAATTTATTATCATCTATTATTTATGCCCTTTTGCTACTCCCACCCCTCCCCTTAGGGACAACATGCTACACAACTCAATCAGTATTGACCTTGATCCTGTGAATGCAAGTTGGATTTTATCAGCATGTAATTTAGTTTTCCTCTTATCTCAGTTACATACACAGTATAGGTAGCAAGAGGAATAAAGTAGCATTATTTACTGTACTGTTTTTCAGGTTGTCAGGCTTGACTACAAGCTTCTTTCCACTCTTAGACACTCTACTGTTCATCAAAGGAACGTTTTAAGAAATCTCTACTGGACATGAACTCTCAACTCTGAGCAACCTATTTCAGATACTTAGCTGTACTTTTATAGCTTTCAATTTAAAAGCTATTAAGTTCATGAAACACAGTTCTAGCATATTATAAAAAATTTAAGTAAACATTGTATTGGATTATAAATGTTTGTAATCCCTTGTGCCGCGCTATTGAGAGGGCATTTTAAAAAACTAGGGCTGGAAGGAATTTATGCTTACTCTTCAATTTATTTCACAAAAGATTTATTTTCTTTGTTACACTCATCAAGCTATACATCCTTCTATAATATAATGACTAACTCACACACACACACACACACACACACACTTTTACACCATGATATTTAACTGATGCATAGAAACACAATCACTCTTTTACACTATGTAATCTGAAACATACAGACACACACTCTTTTACACTAAAAAGTCTAACTGATTAACATACATACAATATTACACTATGAAGTCTAATTGATGAACCACACACGTACACGCACACTTTTACACTATAAAGTCGGACATCCACGTATGTTCTCTTCACCTTAGTTTCCTGGAAAGTTCTCTTGGCTTCAGGTTAAGTACAGGGTTTATCTAAATTTTCTTTATTAAAAAGATATGTTTACAAAATCAAATGTTTCTCTTTTTTTTTAATATCATTGCAGCTCAACAGCTTTATATTAATTGAAAGTCTGGAAGTTAAATGGGTACCACATTTAATAATTTATCTGTTTCTCTTTGTGAATGTAACTCACTTGTAATAATTTAACTCATTAATTCCAACAAATGTTCAGTTTCTTGTAGCTATCTGTGACACTTTGTTGGTTGGTTAATTGATTATCTTGAGAGAAAATTTTACTGTTTTCCTAGTTAGGGTTTCTAAGGTTTCGAAGGGACATGATGACACCTTCAACTCTTATTAAAAACAAAAGAAAACAAAAAACATTTAATTGGGGCTGGTTCACAGCTGCAGAGGTTTAGTCCATATTCTCATGGCAAGAAACATGGCAGTATACAGGCAGACATGGTTCTAGAGCAGAAGCTGAGAGTCCTACATCTTTTTCTGCAGGCAGAGGGAAAGAGACTCTGTGTCACTAAGCCTGGGCTTTAAGCACCTGAGACCTCAAAGCCCCTACAGTGACACGTTGCCTCAATGAAGGCCACACCTACTTCAGTAAGACCACACAACACCTGATAGTGACACTCACTATGGGCCAAGAGATTAAACACATGAGTCTATGGGGGGCCAATCCTATTCAAACCATCACAACTATATACCCCTTCCCTCAGAGCTCTTGGACACCTGTGGAATAGGAGGAAGAAAGATTAAAATACAGAAGAGATGAAGGAAAACTAGAAAAAAAGGCCCTCTGTGCAAACTCACAGCACGCACAGGGCCTACACCTTTTGGCACCTCGTCCTTTCTGCTTATACTATGGCCTCTGGTTTAGCCTTTTCAAGGGATCCCTGAGTGTGTGAACAACTGTGTCTCTGATTCTTGTGTCTTCTCTTGTGCTCTTTTCCACTATGATGTCATTATTTTTGTTTTACCTTACGTTTTATTTTGTTACATAAAATTGGATGAATGAGTGAAATTATAGCCACCAGGATAAAGTATATCAACTAAACTCTCCCTTATACCTGCTGGCATAGGAAAATTCAGTTTTCTGCCTTTGAGTGATACTGGGAAGGGTTTGTCAACAATTTCAAGGAAGGCTTCATGTTCAGAAGTATATGACCAACATATAATGGACTGTAATTGTTTTAATTTTAATTTATGATAATTTATTCAAATTACATCATGAATGCTATCCCATCAGTAGTTCCCACCCATCCTCCCTCTTTTGCCCTATTCCCCTTCCCTAGATCTCTGACAGAATGGAACCGCCTCTTCCTCCATATGGCCACAGTTTGTCTGGTCTCTTTTGGATAGCCTGCTTCTCCTTCCACTGTGTGTTGCTAGGCCTCCCCACCAAGGGTTATTGATCAATCCTGGTGGCAGCAGAAGTCATGTCAGAAGCAATCCTTGTTCTCCCCACAATCATGGCGAATGAGCTGTCTATTGGCTATATCTGAACCAGGGGATCTAGAGTCATTGCATGCATTGTCCCTTGAGTGGTGCAACAGTTTGTGCAGGGCCCCCAGGTCCAGCCCACTAGCCTTGATGGTCTTCTTGTAGAGATCCTGAAACTCTGTGTCCTTCTATCCTTGCGTTCTTCTGTACCATACTGACTGCTCCACCAGTAGCTGGTCCCAGCATCTATCCTGATCCACCAATGGGTGGAATCTCTGAGAGGACATCTATGTTAGGCTAATCTCCATACATGAGTATAAACCATGCATATCTTTCTGGGTCTGGGTTACCTCACTCAGGATGATCTTTTCTAGTTCCAACCATTTGCCTGCAAATTTCAAGATTTCCTTGTTTTTATTAACTGAGTAGTATTCTATTGTGTAAATGTACCACAGCTTCTTTATACATTCTTCTGTTGATGGACATATGGGTTGTTTCCAGATCTGCCTATTACAAATAAAGCTGCTATGAACATAACTGACCAAATGTACTTGTTGGATGGTGGGGCATGTTTAGGGTATATGCCCAGGAGTGATATAACTGGGTCTTGAGGTAGCACTACTCCCAAATTTCTGAGAAAGTACCAGATTGATTTTCAAAATGGTTGTACAAGTTTTCACTCACATCAGCAATGGAGGAATTCTCCCCATCTCCACATACTCACCAGAATGTACTGTCACTAGAGTTTTGATCTTAGCCATTCCAACAGGTAGACTCCAAAATTTTTGTGAACTTCAATTTGGTGTTTTGGTTTGATTTATCTTTTCAGGTAGTTCTTATTTCATTTTCATAATTTGGGGTGTGTTGGGTTTTTGTTTGATGTTTTGAGAAAGAACTTAAGTTTGAGTGGGTGGAGAAAGAGAAAGAATCTGGAAGGACTTGCGAGAGGGAAATAATAGGATCAAAATTAAAGTTAAAATTATTTTAGATAATAAAATATAAGCTAAAAACTGTTGAGCCTGATATTTTAAAAATTCGAAAACATAAAATTCTAGTTATGAGAAATGGTGGAAATGATAATGTAAAATGTAGAGCATAAATATTTTATATAAGATACCACTTTAACACGACATATAGAGATGCTCATGTATACTATTCTAAGAAAGGCTATAACATCTCCAGTCCTATATACTGACATTATTAATGAGGATATTAGAATATTTTCCTAAAGATCGTTTTAACAAAATGTTATTGTCTATATTTTCTTAGAAGGATAATAATTAGCCGGGCAGTGGTAGCACACATCTTTAACCCCAGCACTCAGGAGGCAGAGGCAGGTGGATCCCTGTGAGTTCAAGGCCAGCCTGGTCTACAATGCAAGTCCAGAACAGCCAAGGCTACACAGAGAAACCCTGTCTCGAAAAAACCAAAAAAAAAAAAAAAAAAAAAAAAAGAAAAAAAAAGAAAAAGGATAAAAATTGGTTTCATTGTACATATTGTTGTTAGGAGTATCAAATGCAATTTTCTGTTATAATGTAAGCAACATAATATATTAAAATAATGGAAAAATGGGTGGAGCTTAACAGAATATTGTATTAATTTCAGACAATTTAGGTTTGAAGTGCTGTATTTTCCGAAAGATTTTCTTTTCTTTTTAATGTTCTTTAAGACATAGGTAAGCATTCTAGTAACTCACTATTTCATTAAGAGTATCTAAGATTATCTCTAGACGTATTGTGAGGTTAAACATACATTATCATAATATTGTTGGGGAGATTAAAATTCCTTAAGCAGAAAAATTGTCATATTTATTCCATAGTATATAGGTCAATTAGACCTTCAAGAGGGTAGAGACTGGTGAATAGAGAAAAGGAAAAAAAACTAATAAAATTGTGAAATACTCCACTCTTTTGTCTACACTGGTAAAAAATGTTGAATGTCAAGGATGCCTTGATAATTTCTACTCCTCCCTAGACTTTCAATACTTCATTAAAGTGCTGTGATATAAACCATAATTATAAGGCCAGATGCTGTGTAGATACTTTTATGTCAAGGATATATAAGGAGAATTAAGAGGATTGTTCCACATAAAGTATGTCAATAGCAAAGTGTAGAGTGTGGGAATATTTTAATTTCATACTGCATTTGAAGAGCATTTTTGTGATCTACTGACATCTCTCAGCACAGTATTTTAGAGAGAATCCATGACTGTCTTTACTGTTTTCTGTAATCTTCTAGTGCTGCTTATTAAAAATGTGAGTACATAATGCTCCATAAGCTCCAAAGGGCTCCAGAAGATCCCTTTGGATTTCTAGCTAGACAACATGAAAAAATAAATATATTGAGAAAGGTATTTGAGTCTTATGCAAATTTCCATTAGAAAAATAATGTCTATTATATATTAATTAGTTTTTAATTTTAAGACAGTATAATTGATCATATTATTTCCCTTTCCACAAATGTTCTATAACCTTTTATCCATCTACAATATCTTTGAGTGATTTCGAATTCCTTCCTTAAGTAAATAAAGTCATAATTTATCCTAATAGGCAAGCATATACCTTATATCTAATTGCTTATGTTTAATGTTCTTCAAAACCATATACAAATTAAGAAATACTATTTCATTCTTCTTTTTTCAATTAATTTATTTTTATTACACATATGAGAGTGTTTTGCTTATATGTGTGTCTGTTCACTCAAGGCCCAAGGAGGGAATAGGAAGACATCAGGTCCCCAAGACCCAGATATGTCGAATGTTGTGAGCTATTATGTGGGTACTGGTATCAAACTGGGGTCCTCTTCAAGAGTAGCCAGTTCTCTCAACTGCTAAGCCTTCTCCAGCCTGTGGTCTTCTTTTGTCTACAATTTTCTCACTCAATCAAGGAAACCTGAAAGATAGAATTTTCCAATCTGTCCACTGTCTGTTAGATTACTGTCTGGAATCTCTTGAGTCTAGGATCCATATGGATACATTTTCAGTTAAAATCTTCTCCCTCTTTCATGATATTAAAATCAGTGCTGGGGATAATGGAGTAATCACACAAACAGGATAACGACAATTTGCAGCTGTTTATTATCACTTCTTTGTTTACCCTCAGAAATTCCCAATAGAATAGAGATTGCTATAATATATGATAGATAAATCCTCATTTGGATATATAACTCCTACAGTGATGAATTTTTTTCTAAAATCAGAAAAGGGTGTCTTATAATGTATAATCCTGTTACACATTGGTTTGGCCACTATGCAGACACTGGGAATCAAACCCAGGTCCTATATCATAGCAGGCAGTGTTCTTGACCAATGAGACATCTGTCCAGCTCCACTGTCACTATTTAAATATAAGTCTCCAGTTTTTCCTTAGTATTCTTTGAAATTCTTTAAATGCAACTTTGTCATCTACAGGCTGTTAAAAATAAATTGTGAACTTATTAATATAAATTGAACTTAACCCCTTCAAGCTGTACTTATTTATGAAATATAAACAAACTTCTAAAATTATTTAAATGCTGAAAATACAATAATTACTGCTTTAAATAAAAAATACACTTGAACATTTTTCACTTTTCTTTGGCCTAAGAACAGAGTCAATATAAAGAACTGAATATTATGTATTAAAATTATGAATATATTCAATACTGTCCTGATTTCTTTGTCTTTTTTAACTCATGGAAAAGTAAGTTAAAAGGAGGAATTTGGTTTAATTTGATTTCACTTAAGTGATGAAATTTTAAGATGTTGGCTTACTTGAGAGCCTACAAAATTGTAGTGAATGCTGCATTAACACAAGCACATGCAGAAGGAATATTTTATGTATTATATAGATATAGCACCTGTCAGTAATGAATCTGATGACCTATAGGTACACACAAAATAGGAGTTGGAACCTCTCGTAAACAGATAAGGTTCTGGGGAAGAGCCAGCCCTGTGAGATTCAGGCAGCAAGACGTGCAGAAAACAAGATACATGGTATCTGAACTCAGGTGGCTAGCCACATTGCAGAATGTAGATTAAAATTAATGGTTATTTTAAGTTAGGAGCTTGTCAGGGAAGAGTCTAGCTATATGGCTTATGTAGTTGTAGATATATTTTGAGCCTCATGGGGAAGGGAGGAAAAACATCCTTCTACAAGGATATTCACTTCTTTGAAGAAAAAAATCACTCATTATCAAATAATCAACCAACTATCAACAAAAAACAAACTTAATAATGTTTGCTGAAACATTAAAGACATTGATTTCTTCCTCTAGATATTCTCATTTTGTTTTAGCAATATTTTTTAAATTATTATTAAGCACCAGGTGTGCCTTTACAATTTAAGTTGAAAAACAAATTCTAACATGACACATGTTGAAGACATAAAAGATCATTAATATGAAAATATTAATGAACTTTGTGTGGGTTTATACAGTATACATGAATCTATAATTATAAGGGAGGACTTTACACATTTATGTAAGTTCTACAATACTGAGATACCATATTCCTCTTAATTACAAAATATAATCAGTGAAAATGATGGTAAATATTGATTTTTTTAACCTTGCAGGATCTAGAATATTGTAGCAAACACATTTGCAGAGTATCTCCAAGATGCAAAGATACAGTTTAAATAGGCCCACACCCAATGAATAAAAAGAACTTAGCTGAGCAGCAGCATTGCTTCTGTTTCATACCTACAGATAACTATAGATGCAGCGTGACCAGCCTGTTTCCCCATCCTGCTTACGTGTCTTTTCTGCCATAACAGACAGCGTCTGTCTTTAAATTTTAAACCAAAATTAACACTACCTTAAATTGTTTCTTCTGAGGAATTTGGTCAGAGAAATGAAAGAATGTAACTAATAAAGTTGAGTTAGAAAAGATAAACATCACTGACTATACCTTTTAATTTTGAAAATCAAAAGGTCAAATAGTGGATTTCAACCTATAAAGAGGAATTTTTAAGTAAAATCATAAATCAGAAGTAAATAATAGGAATTACGTTACTGCTTATTTTAGGAAAACATGACATTTATATGCCTTTAGAACAGAAAAACATAATAATAAATTTCACATAAGTGAAAATTTAATAAATTTTAAAAGTACTTTTGGGTTTTATGAGTAAACATAACAGGTGTTTTGCTTTCTCTTATCCAGTCACATTTAGGGAAACCCAATCTCTTACGATAAAGACAAAAAAAAAAAAAAAAAGAAACAAAACAAGTAACCTTGTGTATTAAAATTGACACATTTTCTTTTAAATCTATAGATGTCTCCAGAAATGTGAATACTGCATTACAATTTTAGGGAAATGCATAACTTTATTTTAAAATTAGTCACATTTAATCACTTTTTGAAAAGCATATAATTCAAAATGTGTCTATTATAAATTAGCAAAAACCATGTTAGTAAATGGTTATTTGTCAGAGACAGTTAACAGATAAATTATAAGTTACTGGTATTACCAAAAGTATCTGAGAATTTTTTTAAAAAAGAGTTTTCAATACTTAAATATAGCTTTGAAATAGGAAATTGCCTTTAAAACAATTAAACTCACTGGTGTTAAGTAAATAATGCTTCTACTTCATGCAAAAGTTTTAGTGTGTACATACCATAGCTTAGAGCCACTTAACACATTATGTTCTGGGAACTTAACTAATACCCACCTACTCAGATTTGCAAAGCCTTTATCCAAGGGACTGGGAAAGTAGCTACCATGCTTCACGACTCAGTGATGACTTTTCCACCTAGCCCTGTTTCATTGTTCTTCAGAAAACTTTTCACAGGTTAATAGCATATATGCTACATTTGATTTGAAAGCATGGCACCAGGGACATATCTATGTTTCAAATATGTTTCACTAGAATTCTTCACAGAGATAAGACATACTATAAATGATGGGATAGAGACAAAGTGACATTTTTTGTAGTGAGTAATTATAGCAATGGTGAACTTTAATAGCAAATATAGCAGGTTTTCTTCACTTCACAAATGAGGTCAGTTATTATATTATCAAAAGAAAATTACTATAGGCTCAATACACTAAGAACATCTCACCATTAGGTGAGAAAATAGAATTTTGTTTTCAATATTCATTTAGTCAAAATACTTCTATTATCTGAAAAGGCAAATTGGCATGGAGTACGCAGTGAACTAGCTGAACTCGAGGTTTCATTTCTTTTAGATTTAGAGGGGAAGAAATCTGAAAGGCTCAAAATGAAATTACTTCATCAGAATTCACATTTGATTTCCATCCTTTCAACTGTTCAGCTGCATCAGGGCTGAACTGACTCCACTGCCAGCTGCATTATTCAAGGACGCTATTCAGGAAGGAATGCTTGCAGTGTGTGCCACAGTGAATCCTGAGCTAATTAAAAGAAACACGCAGCTGGGTTTTAAGAAGGTTTTGAGTGATTGTGAGGTGCTAAAAAGCTTTTTGGTTAGACTTTGTTCCTTATACTCTGAATCTATCTGTAGTCTTCCCTTGTGAGAAAATTAGAAGTTTTCATGAATGGATGAATTCCTTCTTGTCTCTTTTTTCCTGTTACAACTTCATCAAAAATGTATTCTACATAAATTCTTATGTTTTTAAAGAAGTCTTCCCTCTCGCAAATAATGGTAGGATGGAATACATCATCCTCCTGGAAGCTTCTAGAGTTTATGCTCATAAAATCCTTACATTACAAAAGAAAAAAATGTTCTAAAACTGCATTCTCATTCATGGAGAACTGAAAAAAAATCTGTAGTTTTGCTATGGGTTGATTTTTCTCAGCAATTTCTCCTCCTTTATTGCTAAAATGACTTCAACACCTAGACCACAATAGAATTAATGAGAGGAGGAAAAGATAAAGTCTTACAAATAAAAGAGGCATCTTAATTTCATCTATTAGATAAAAGTAAGAGGGCCAAGTAGTGGTGTCTCACTCTTTAATCCCAGTACTTAGGAGGCAGAGACAGGCAGATAGCTGTGAATTCTTGGCCAGCCTGGTCTACAAAGAGAGTCCAGGACAGACAGGGCTAAAACAAGGAATCTCTGTCTCCAAAAAACTTAAAAGGGGTGGGGACGGTGGTGGAGACAGACAGCTCTCTCTTATCCTACTAGATAAGCTGAGTGAACAAGCCATGGAATTCAGGTGTTTTAGTGAAAGACTTTAGCCATCCTCAAAAACATTATTTTCCCCTCAGCTTTGGAGAGTAGATTGAGCTTGACACCTTTTTGTACAAGCAAGCAAGAAAGACAACACATAAGTTAAGAAATTACATACAACAAGCTGTTTAAAAAGAGTAAAAAGAGCACATTGGACAGTAGCATCCAACTTTCTTTCTATCAGCAGCATGTGTGACCTGTCATTGTCAGCTCCTAAGTAGCATCACTGTCTTCAGTGGCCGATGTTTGAACTTTATCCAACCATACAGAAAATCATTATCAGTCATTTCAGACTTAAGCAAGGGAGGAGGCACACTAATTAAAGCAGGGACAGAAACAACTCTTGCATTTAGAACTGTGTTAAATAGCACTCTATAGCCACATAGACTATCTCTCAACTCTGTTTCTTATCCACTCTTTTTTGCTTATTTTCTTCCTCTTCTTAGTGATTTCTTTTTTCCCTGTGGTACCCAAAATTCCGTATAATTCAATACCCCCAAATCCGACCAAATATGTATGAGTCAGTATCTGCACTTTTTGAATTAATGGACACAGAGAAAGTGATGATGGTGTAGCTCACTCTTTCCTCAGTAGAGACATAGGCTACTGCATAGACAAATATGAAAGAAGACAAAAAGACAAATAGCCAGTCTTTCTTACTGAAGAAGAGAACACTGTGAAAATTTGGAGATCAAATATCATTGTATGGCCAGGAGTGGTGGTTCACGCCTTTAATCCAAGCACTCGGGAGGCAGAGGCAGGCGGATTGCTGTGAGTTTGAGGTCAGCTTGGTCTACAAAGTGAGTCCAGGACAGCCAAGGCTAACAGAGAGAGACCTTGTCTCCAAAAAACAAACAAACAAACAAACAAAAAAACAAAAAACAAAAAAACAAAAAACAAAACAAAATCATTGTGTGAAAATGAAAGTATTTCTTCAGGCTGCTGGAGAGTTGGCTCTGCAATGAATAGGACTTGTTGCTCTTATACAGAACCTGAGTTCAGTAGCCCAGAACCCAAATGACAAATCATAACTGTCTCCAGAACTGGTTCTAGGGGCTCTAATGTCCTGTGAGGATCTCCAGGGGTACCAGGCATGCACTAGGTGTTCAGAGATATATGCAAGCAGACATTCATACTCCTGAAAGATAATTTAAATACATATTTGTTTTAAAACTATACTAAACCCAGAAATACGTGCATCTAAAACATTATGATAGAAAAGATGTTTAGAGAAGTAATCATAATTTTTGTGGATTAAATCAACTCTCTTTTTCAGGGATAGTTGGAAATATCCCATGTGCAGTACTTAAAACTACCTCATTTCATCGTTATGAATGCATGAACTAGTCTTATTTTGACCTTCTGTATACAGAATATTCTTCTTTAGTTATTATTTGAAAATAACTGTCATTTTAAAATGTCTCTAGGTAATGTGAGGAAATTGGAGACTTTACATGTATATTATTGATTTCATTGAATTGATTTTTCTCTTTTCCAAAAATAACTCATATTCTGAAGGTTTATACCTTAGTTTGGACAATAGTAATTCACCATGATCTTTAAACCTCACATGTGATATATGATAGTAAATTTAATAATTTTCTAGTTTAAGGATTTTAAAGATTGAAGTACTTAGTATTTCACAAGTATTACTTTTTTGTTTAAACAGAATTCATTCAAAACTTGAGTTTTATTAGATTATCATCAGAACACTATCAAGCAAAATAAACTTAAATATTAATATTAAGTGTTGTTGGTTAGACATGATATTGATGATAGATAGATAGATAGATAGATAGATAGATAGATAGATAGATAGATAGTATGTGTGTGTGTTATGTTAATAGACCAGTTGGATTTTTTTTCCTGGTTAACTTTAGAGTGCTCTATTTCTTACAAGACCAATTGAGCTATTCATATCTGGTCTTAACTAAAATTCAGAAAGAAAGAAGAAATGCTATTCACTTTATATCAGAGGAGTGCTTGAGCTGGGCATGGACTGTATGCGGACTACTATTAACTTCATCTATTGTAACGTTGTGGTAGAGCATTGCCCTCCTCCCGTCAGAGCCATTGTCTTTATCAGAGCATCTGAAACTATAAGCAAAATACCCTTAAAAAGTGGGGCTGTTGACTTGTGAAATCTCAGCTACTTCATCTTGACCTCCTTGCTTGTTGTATAAATGATGTAGGGTAAATTAAAGCAGGGGACTCCATCTATGCAGCAAGATAAGTTATCATTTACTCTGGGATTTTTTGGGAGTGAGGCTGATTTGTGCTCACATTACTGTAAAAAAAAAACCCTCACTTAATAAAAATATTGGTTCACCAAGCTGCAGTCAGATATAATCATGACTTTTGTCTATCATTTGCACTTTGTCTGGGATGAGGAGGCCCATATTTGAGTCTCCTCAGGAAAGAGTTTACACAGCTTGGTCTGATGATACAGGTGGATAGCATATTCATTGACAGGCTGGGAAATTTAGTGAGATATTTTCTTAAAATATTTTATTTTACGTTCTAAATCTCCCCTAAAGTTTCAAGGATCTTTAATGAAGAGGTGGCAGAAAGACTGTAAAAGCTAGAAGTGGTGGATGAATTTAATGAAACAATGTTTTTTTTTCCCAACAAAGCAGGGCAGACACCTATAAGAACTCACAGAGGTCCTGACAGCAGCTGTGCATGCTCAAATCTGACATAATCCTGGAATGAGGAAGGGGAGTGGGCACATAGTCTTTACCCTAGCGGAGGAATTATTAGCATTTGATAGTTGCTGGGATAGGAAGAATCAACTTCCTTTGATGGGTTTCAAAGTAAGTAAATGAGAGAGAGAGAGAGAGAGAGAGAGAGAGAGAGAGAGAGAGAGAGAGAGAGAGAGAGAGAGAGAGAGAGAGAGAGACAGACAGACAGACAGACAGACAGACAGACAGACAGAGACAGAGACAGAGAGACAGAGAGAGAAATACAAAGCTATGTCTCTAGGAAGGTGGAGGTTAATCTTGAAGAACCAGGGAGAATGAGGAAATGTGATCAAAATATATTATGTGAAACTCTGTAGAAGTAGTAAAATGTTGTTTTAAGAAATTAAAAACACAAGAAAAGAACCCACAGATCCTGGAAGCCTGAGATTTAGCTCCATGGTAGAATTCACACAGCGTCATATGTGACTCTTACCATTCGGTTCTCAGTGTGCTTCCAAATAACGAAAGTTCATGACGTTCTTTGTTTAATTTAATGACTTACATAAATAAAGTCACAAAGCCCAGGCTTTCACCTTGACTCTGATTTATATCCATAATTCTCTAAACTTTGCTTCTAATATCCACTGATCATTTCAGATCTTCCTGCTTACATAAAATCATACAACTGAGCTAATATATTTGTTGTTGTAACAAGAACAATAAACGTTTAGAAAGAATTTATCATGTCCTTTTAAATTATTACCTGATAAGATCTTACATTGTAAATGTATAACCCAAAATTTCCATAAATCCTTTGGTGTATTGTTTATGGTTTATGTAAATTTTTCTTGAGTCTATTTGAATTCCTGAACTTCTGCATATTATCTCAGAGCACTCTGATATTCTCGTTGTTTATTTTTCTCAATTAACCTCAAGTTTACATTAGAATTCTAGGACTTAGATATTGTTTCATATCCAATGGAACTCAACTTTCATTGCTATTATTTACATTCAAAATAAAACTAAATAATAATGCCTATTTAAATTAGATGACCTTCTTTTTTATTTTATTTTCTCCTTTATTAATTTATTCTTGTTACATCTCAATGGTTATCCCATCCCTTGTATCCTCCCATTCTTCTCTCCCTCCCATTTTCCCCTTATTCCCCTCCCCTATGACTGTTCCTGAGGGGGGATTACCTCCCCCTGTATATGCTCATAGGGTATCAAGTCTCTTCTTGGTAACCTGCTGTCCTTCCTCTGAGTGCCACCAGATCTCCCCATCCAGGGGACATGGTCAAAGGTGAGGCACCAGAGTGTGTGAGAAAGTCATATCTCACTCTCCACTCTACTGTGGAGAATGTTCTGTCCATTGGCTAGATCTGGGTAGGGGTTTAAGGTTTATGCCCTGTATTGTCCTTGGCTGGTGCCTTAGTTTGAGCAGGACCCCTGGGTCCAAATCTGCCTATCATAATGTTCTACTTGTAGGTTTCTATGACCCTCTGGATCCTTCTACTTTGCCATTCTCCCACGCTTCTCTCATCTAGAGTCCCAATAGGATGTCCTCCCCTCTGTAGATGACCTTCTTAAGGGATAAATACACCTAAATTCTATCTCACTTTTAGGACAAAAGACACTAATTAAAAGTAATAACTCTATAAATTATTCCTTGATTTAGTATATCTAATTATTATTCTTTGGCTGATTTTATTAACATGAAATTTGAAAATAAGTATAAAAACATAGCTTATTCCTGTAGGTATAGAGTCTTTTCAACATTTAAACACTTTCTCCAGAATTAGCCAACATGAAGAATATTGTGTGGCATGTATTTCCAAACAGAGATGTTCTAATATTGTTTCATTCCACAGGAAAGAAAGTGAGGTATGAAGGATGTTGTTGTATTTGTCCTCCCACAGAGATGGCAAGACCTGTAGGTGCTTTCATGTTCATACATGCTGAGACGTGGGTCAGTTGGCTGGCACTTCTATGAACTCCATTGGCTTATCCCTGTTGCTTACTCTTTGTTCTTCTGCAAATCCTTAATAACTCTTAGTTTCATTCCTTGACATTGAGTAGCTGGTAAATTTGCCTGACTGTTTACAGATAAATCCTCTGCTGGCTTTATTTCTCCTTAAGTTGAGCACACTTCCATGATGTGAATAGCATGAATTTATAAGCCTAAAGTAAATAACACAAACACACAAAAATTAAGGAGTGTAATCAAAGGCACAGTAACATAGCCATCATTTGAATGACCTCAATCTCTGGTCACAATTTTTTACTAACGCATTTTTTGTTTTAGTTTTTACCTCATTTTTGTTAGTTATTTCATACAATATATTTGAGCATAATCATCCTCTTTCTCAAACTTTCCCTAAGTCCCACCCTCCTTACTTGTTCACCCAACTTTTGTGTTTTTATTAATCCCATCAAGCCAAAATTGTGTTGTCTATACATTCTTGGATATGTGATGTTCCAGTGTCCCGGGAGCCTTTTACAAAGGCTCTCTGTCTACAGATGTTACCCTCAGGCTCTCTGCCTTGATGTAAGGGTTAATGTGAACTGCTGAGAGGGAGGATAGTCAGGTCTAGTGATTCGAAGAGGACATGAGTCCTTGAAATAACTTATGCAAGCGTCAGCATTACATGTCGAGAATGATTTTTGACCTTGTTCCCATGCCTGGAAAGTGTATAAATATGTTCTTACCAATAAAAGTCAGGGCTGCAGTATTAACTGCCAGTTTTCCTGAATCTATGTCTTGTTTGTGCCTATTTATTGCTCTTGTCTATTTCTTGTTTCTGTTCTTCTTTTATTTTTTTTCCTAATCCTCACAACCTGATTCTAGGTGCTGTTCGAATTAGCCTGAGTGTTCTCTGGCACCAGAAGAATATGATTGACCTACTAAAGTTTGGACTCTTATTTTTTAAATTTATTAACTTTACATCCTGGTCTTAGCCATATCCCTTCTCACCTCTCATCTCTACCCTCTCTCTCTCTCCCACATCCCCTTCCTCTATTCCTCAGAAAATGGTCCCCACCCTCCCCATCCCTCCCCTACTCATCAAGTCGAATTAGGACTGAATGTGTCATCTTCCTCTATGTCCTAGCAAGGCAGTCGTGGCTGGAGGAAGTGATTGAAAAACTAGCAAGATAGTCCATGTCAGAGAGAGCCCCACTTCCTTAACTGGGGGATCCACATGATTCCTGAGCTGGCCCTCAGCTACAACGTTGTAAGGGGCCTGAGTCCACTCCACGCAACTTGCTTGGTTGGCACTTCAGTCTTATCAGGACCCTCTGGCCCCTGGCTAGTTAGATTTGTTAGTCTTCTTGTGAGACTCCTCACCTCCAGGTCCTTTTCTCATTACCCTCACTTTTCCCCAAGGTACAGTGCACATCACCCAATGTTTGGTTGTGAGTCTTGGCATCGGTTTTTTAGGTGCTGCTGGGTGGAGCCTCTCAGGAGACAGCTCTGCTTGACTCCTGTCTGCAAGTATAGCAGATTATCATTAGTAATGTCAGGGTTGTCTCTCTCCCATGGGATGGGTCATGTGTTAGATGCAACATTGGATGGATATTCCCTCAATCTCAGCTATACCTGCTCTATATTTATCCATGCATACATTGTAGGCGGGGTGAATATTGTGATGAAGTTTTTGTGGGTATGTTGGCGTTCCCCTCCCTCTATTATGAGACTTGTCTAGATAGAGGCTGTCCTCTTCAATATCTATGATTGCTGCTATTAGGAGACTTTGCTAGAGTCCCTCTCATATTCCAGTGTGAGCCTACTATGACTTAAGTCTCCAGCTTGTTACAAAGATGCCCCTGCCCACAGTTTCTCTTTTCTCTACAGGCCTTTTGTTCTTCCAGCCTCTCTTTTCCCAGTCTGCTCTCCCCCCTCATATATTTCTGTGTTTCCTCTCCTACTTTGTTCTCTTTCTTCAACCACTAACTCTGTCTATTCTATTTCCCCTTTTGAGTGAGGTTTAAGCATCCAGTATCACTAATCACAGATGTTAGGATAGTGTACATAAGTGATCCCCAAAATTCCACCAGCAGACTCCTACAGCTGATAAACACATTCAGCAAAGTGGCTGGATACAAAATTAACTTAAAAATAAGTGAGTATCCCTCAATATGCAGGTGACAAATGGGCTGAGAAAGAAATCAAGGAAACTACATCCTTCACAATAACCATACATAATAGAAAGTGTGTTCATGTAACTGTGACCAAAAAAGTCAAAGATCTGTATGACAAGAACTTCAAATCTCTGAAGGAGGAAACTGAAGAAGATATCAGAAGGCAGAAAGATGACCCATGCTCATGAATCAGTAGTATTAACATAGCAAAAATGGCTATCTTACCAAAAGCAATCCACAGATTCAAAGCAATCTCCGTCAAATTACCAACATAATTATTACAGACCTTGAAAGAACAATTCTAAACTTCATATGGAAAAACAAAAAACTGAGAAAAGCTAAAACATTCGTACACAGACACACACACACACGCACGTGCACACACACACACACACACACACACACACACTCACTCACACACACACACACACACACACACACACACTCACACACACACACAGAGACACACCGAACAAACAAACAACTTCTGGAGGTATCTCCATCCCTAACTTCCAGCTATACTGGAGAGCAATAGTAACAAAAACTTCATGGAACTGGCATAGAAATAGACTGGTGGATGAAAGGAACTGAATCAAAGACCCAGAAATAAGCCTACTCACCTATAGACACTTGATTTTTGACAAAGGAGATAAAGCCATGCGATGGAAAAGAGACACCATATTCAACCACAGGTGCTGGCCTAACAGGATGTCAACATGTAGAAAAATGAAAACAAATTAATATTTATCACTCTGCACAAAACTCAAGTCCAAGTGAATCAAAGACCTGAACATAACACCAGATACACTAAACCTATTAGAAGAGAAAATGGGCAAGAACCTTGAACTCATTAACACAGGAGACACCTTGTTGAACAGGACACCAGGATCTCAGCCTCTCAGATCAACAATTAATAAATGGGACTTCGTGAAACTGAAAAGCTTCTGTAAAGCAAAGGACATTCTCAATAGAACGAAAAGACAGTTTATAGACTGAGAAAATCTCTTCACCAATCCTAAATCTGACAAAGAGCTAATATCCAAAATATATAAAGAGCCCAAAATATTAAAGAACAAATAAAATAACCCAAATAAAAATGAGGTATGGAGCAAAATAGAGATTTCTCAACAGAAGAATCTTGAATGACCAAGAAGCACTTTTAAAAATCCTAATACTCTCAGTCATTAGAGAAATTCAAATTAAAACATCTCTGAGATTCCAACTTATATCTGTCAGAATGGCTAAGATCAAAAGCTCAAATGACATCACATGATGGCAAGGATGTGGAGAAAGGGAAACACTTCTCCATTACTGGTGGGAGTGCAAAATTGTACAATAACTTTCAAAATCAATCTGGTGCTTTCTCAGAAAACTTGGAACAGCTCTACCTCAAGACCCAGCTACACTACTTGGGTATAGACCCAAAAGACTCTCTACAATACAAGGAGTCTTGCTCAACTATGTTCATAGGGGTTTTATTCATAAGAGCTAGAAGCCAGAAACAATCTAGGTGTTCATTGACATAAGAATGTGGAAATAAACTGTGGTACATTTACACAATGGAATATTACTCAGCTATTAAAAACAAGGAAATCTTGAAATATTCAGGCAAATGGATGGAACTAGAAATGATCATGCTAAGTGAAGTAAGCCAGACACACAAAGACGAACATGGTATGTACCCACTTAGCAGCAGATTTTAGCCACATAATATAAATAAGCATAGTACAATGCACAGACCCAAAGATAAGTAACACATATGAAAGCTTTAGAACAAAAGAAGAAATGACACACAAAAAAGAAGTAGACAGAAAGAAATAATCAAACTCAGGGCTGATAAATAAAACAGAAACAAGCAAAATATCAATGCAGTGAATCACTGAAACAAGAAATTAGATTTTAGCCATGGTTCATAATTCCAGCACTCCAGGAGGGAGAGGCAGGTGAATTCAAAGCCAACCTGGTCTACAAAGTCAGTCCAGGACAGTCAAAGTTATGTAAAGAAACTGTGACTCAAAATGTCAATCCATCAATCAAACAAACCAAATAAGCTGGATTTTGGGGAAACCATTAAGATTGACAAATTCTTATCAAATTTAACTAAAAGGAGGAGAAATAATATACAAATTAGCAAAATTAAAGAGAAAATAAGAGACATGACAACAGACACTAAGGAAATGCAGAAAATAAGGACCTACTTTAAAAAATTAACCCAATTGTAAAATCTAAAGGAAACAAATAATTTTCTCAATACATGCCAAATTTGAATCAAGATCAGATAAGAATTTTTAAAAATCTGCAATGCCTAGTGAAATGGAAGATGTAATTTAAAACTTACCAAGCAAAAATGAAAAGTCCCAGAGCCAAATGGTTTTAGTACAGAATTACATCAAACTTTCAAAAAAGAGTTACTGCCAATATTCCTCAGATTATTCTACAAAATGAAACTGAAAAACCATTGTTCAATTTATTTTATGAGGCCACTCTCACCCTAATACCAAACCACATGAAAACCCAACAAATACAATTACAGACCTATTTCCCTTAAAATATGGATGCAATCATACTTGCTAACCAAATTTAATAACACATCAATAAGGACATCCACCATGATCAAGTAAGCTGCATCCCAGAGATTCAGGGGTGGTGCAACATATGTAAATCAATATATAAAAGTAATTTGTCATATAAAAAAAACTGAAAGACAAAAGCCACACAATATTCTCATTAGATTCAGAAAAGACCTTTGACAAAATATAACATCCTTTACTGATAATAGTCCTCAAGTGATTAGATATACAAATGCCATACCTAACCATATTAAAAGCAGTTTACATCAACCGCATAGTCAACATCAACTAAAATAGAGAGAAACTCAAATCAATTCCAATAAAATCAGGAACAAGGCAAAGATGCCCACTCTCTTTGTACCTACTTAATATAGATATTGAAGTTTTTACTG
Organism: Acomys minous; assembly: GCF_964271855.1. Taxonomy (NCBI): domain Eukaryota; kingdom Metazoa; phylum Chordata; class Mammalia; order Rodentia; family Muridae; genus Acomys; species Acomys minous. The sequence goes on from NC_140499.1 coordinate 47,050,290, forward strand.
GAACAATAAGACAACTGAAGGAGATCAAGGGGATACATATTGGGAAGAAGAAATGAAACTTTTTTATTTGAAGAGGATATGATAGTAAACAGAGATCAAAGAGATACATATTGGAAAGAAAGAAATGAAAATTGTGACCGTAAAAATTACAAAAGGACACTTCTATAGCCAACAAACATTTAAAAAAAAAGTACCAGGATCAAAATATTCACTCACAAAAATGAGTGGCATATTATATAAAAGTTATAATCAAGTTAAGAAAGAATGAGGGAAACAGCATATTTCACAATAGTCTGAAACAATATAAAATATCTTTGGGTAAACCTAGCTAACCAAGTGAAAGCCTTGTATTATAAAACATTAAGACATTGAAGAATGAATTTGAAGAACATTGTCAGAAGATGGACAGAACTTCTGTGTTTGTAGATAGGTAGATATAGAAAAAGTCACCATCCTACCAAAAGCAATTTACAGATTCAATGCAATCCTCATCAGAATTCCAACACCATTTTTCACATATCATGAGAGGTCAATTTTCAACTTCATATGGAATCTGAAAATGTACGATAGTGGAAGCAATTTTGAATAATAAAATAACTGCTGGAGGTAACACTATTCCCAATATCAACTTGTACTACCAGAGTATAGTAATAAAAACATCATTATATTGTCAAAATAGAGGAAAAAACAGATACTTTGATCAATGAAATAGAACCAAACATCCAGACACAAATCTACACACACATGGATTTTGACAAAGAAGCCAGAAATAAACTAGCATCTTCAACAAATGGTGTTGATAAAATTGGAAGCCTGCATATAAAAAGTCCAAATAGATCACCCAGCATAAATTCAACTCTAAATGGATTAAAGACCTGAACACAAATGCAGATATACTGAACTTGATAGTAGAGAAAGTGGGGAATAGGCTTGATCTCATTGGGACAGGAAAAGACTTCCTAAACAGAACACCGAGAGTGCAGGCCTTAAGATCAGCAGTTAATAAATGGGACCTCATGAAACTGAAAATCTTTTGGCTTACAAAAGAATGCAGCCATTCAGACAAAACATCAGCCTACAGAATGGGAATTAATTTTTAATTTTTTTTATCAGCTACATGCCAGACACAGGGCCTATATCAAAATTATATTGAAGAATTAAAAAATTGGATATCAAGAAAACAACATAATTAAAAACTGGGTTACAGATCTAAACAAAGAATTCCCAAAAAGTGAAACTCAAATGGTAGGGAAACACTTAAAGAATGTTCAACATACTTACTCATCAGGGAAATTTATATCACAACTACTTTATGACTTTATCTTATACCTACCATAATGCCAATAAAGCAGATAATACAACCATTCATGATGGATAGGCTGTGGCTTAAGGGGAGCTGTCTTCCATTGATAGAAGTTCCAACTATATCTCTCTTAGGCATATACCCTAAGGACATGCCCTCCTACCACAAAGACAATCACTCAATTTCATTCTTAGTTTCTTTCTTTATTCATAATTGCCAGAAACTGGAATGAAAATTAAATGTCCCTCAACCAAAGAATCCATACAGCAACCATGGCACTTTTACAAAATGGAGCATTATCCAGATGTTTAAAAATGCAAATGGAGGGAGGATCCAAAATGGCAACATCAATCATACAGGACAACCAGGACTGCACATCGACCTAAAGACCAAATTGAGATCTACAGAACACCAGTGCTGCTGATTCCCAGGTGAGAGGGATACATACTGTGTGGACTACAGGTGGGTCCAACCGCTGGCCACCCAGCTAACTAACAGAAAATCCTGGGCAACAGCCCTAATTAGCTGCCATCTTGAGAAGGACTGTGGGATGTCTATGCAGATTCGAGTCCGTACTGCCCCATCTACTACTTGCAGGATCTGGGTCAGAGAGCAGACAGGCAGAGCTGAGTCCCTGCACCTGACACAATCCATTTAGCTGACTCCTGAGAAAGAGTGAGGGGACCCCAAACACCTTTGGGTTCTAATCTATCTCAGCCCCTCCAGCTGCTTGACAGCCTAGCCCAGCTACGTCACAGAGCAGATAGGCAGAGCCCTGTCATCTCAAGAGGTCATGTGGAACATCAGAGCAGCTTGGAATTCTGATTTCTAATAACCCCCTCACACACACACACACACACACACACACACACACACACACACAGCTATTTACCAGCTGGGCCCATCTGTAAAACCCATGAAGCACAAGGAGAAGACTTTAAATCTGAAGTGATGAAAATGATAGAAGCCTTGAAACAGGAAAAAAAATCACTCAAAGAATCACAAGAAAATACATTCAAACCGATGAAGGAATTGAACAAATCTTATAAAGAAATACAGGAAAATAAACCCAAAGAGATGAAGGAACTGAGTAAATTCTACAAAGATTTATGGGAAAATACATCCAAACAGATGAAGGAGTTGACTAAATCCTGTGGAAAGCTGGGGAATGAAGTGCAAGAAAGGAGTAGCAGGACTTTTGTTTTCTGCAAATATTCTGTGTCTCAGTTTATCTGAAAAGAAGGGTAAGAGACACCACCACTACCACCAAGATTTCCAGTGCATGTAGATTCTTGACACCTATAGTCAGGGCCTTGTCCCCACCTGGTTTCTGTGTTTTGTTTTTTCACAGTGCCCACTAAATATTAAGAAAAAGTAATCCTAGCTTTTTATGGTATGGCCTTCTTATTTTTAAACGATTAGCTGTATAAAAAATATGAAGAAAAATGCCACAGATAAAAAAGGTACCAGCGAAATTCAAGTAACAATGAATAAAATTGAAAGGTTAAAAAAATTACAAGAAAGAGCAATCAAATGGGAGAAAGAAATGAATAAGACTACGCAAGACCTAAAGAGGGAACTGAAGCAACAAAGAAAACACAAGCGGAGGCAATTTCAGAGTTAGAAAATATAGGGAAGAGAATTGGAACAATGGGCACAAGCCTCACAAACCAAATACAAGAGAAGGAAGAGAGAACCTCAGGTGTGGAAGATACAATCAAAATTATTGATACATCAATTAAAGAAAAATTAAAACTAAAATGTTCTTGACACAAAACAACCAGGAAATCTGGGACATTATAAAAAAGATCAAATCTAAGAATAATAGTAATAGAAGAAGACGACTCCATGCTCCGAGGCCCAGAAAATACTTTAAACAAAATCAGAGAAGAAAATTTCCCCAACTTAAAGAAAGAAATGCCCATAAACATACAAGAAGCCTACAGAACTCCAATAGATTTGACCAGAAAAGAAAAGCCTCCTACCACATAATATTCAAAACATTAAACATACAGAACAAAGAAAGAATATTAAAATCTGCAAGAGAAAAAGGTTAAGTGAAACATAAAGGCATACTCATCAGAATTACACTCGATTTCTAAACAGAGACTATGAAAGCTAGAAGGGCCTGGACAGAAGTCATGTAGACATTAAGAGATCACAGATGCCAACAGAGACTACTATACCCAGAAAAACTTTCAATCGCTATAGATGGAGAAAACAAGATATTATATGACAAAACAAGTTTAATCAGTACCTAGTCACAAATACAGCCCTACAGCAGATACTAGAAGGAAAACTCCAACTCAAGAAGACTAACTACACCATTTAAAACACAGGAAATATATAAATACATACCCACAAGTCCAAAACAGAGAAACATACACACACACATTCTACCACTACCAACATCAAAACAGAAGGAACTAACAACCACTGGTCATTAATATCTCTTAACATCAATGGCCTCAACTTCCCAATAAAAAGACACAGGCTGACAGAACGGATGCAAAACCAGGATCTATCTTTCTCCTGCATACAAGAAACACACCTCAGCAATAAAGATAGACATTACCTCAGAGTAAAGGTTTGGAAAACTGTGTTCATGCAAACAGACACAAGAAGCAAGATGGAATAGACATTCTAGTATCTGATAAAATAGATGTTCAACCAAAATTAATCAGAAAATTAAACAGAAAAGATCTAGTAATCAAAATCACTAGATCCTCATCAAAGGAAAAATACACCAAGATAATGTCTCAAGTCTGAACATCTATGCTCCAAATGCAGAAACACCCACATCTGTAAAAGAAATGTTACTAAAACTTAAGCCTCACATCGAACCACACACATTAATAGTGGGAGACTTCAACATCCTTCTCTCCCCAATAAACAGATCACCAAGACAAAAACCAAATGGAGAAACAAGGAAACTCATAGACATTATTAAATAGATGGGCTTAACTGATATCGACAGAACACTTCACACAAACACAAAAGAATATGCCTTCTTTTCATCACCTCATGCAACTAAAATTGAACATATCCTTTGTCACAAAGCAAACCTCAACATGTACAAGACAATCAAATTAATCTTTTGCATCTTATAATACCACCATGGACTAAAGCTGGAACACAAAAACAAAAGAACCAACCAAAAGCCTACAAACTCATGGAAACTGGATAACTCCATACTCAGTGACATCTGGGTAGGAGTGAAATAAAAAGAAGATTAAAAAGTTTTTAGAATACAATGAAACCTAATGCACTACATACCCAAACTTACGGGACACAATGAAAGCACTGCTAAGAGGAATGCTCATAGCACTAAGTGACTTTATAAACAAACTGGAGAGATCTCATTCTAGTAACTTAACAGCCCACCTGAAAGCTCTAAAATAAAAAGAAGAAGACACATGCAAGAGGAATAGATGGCTGGAAATCATCAAACTTAGGGATGAAATAAATAAATCAAAACAAAGAAAACAATTCAAAGAATCAACAAAATCAAGAGCTGGTTCCTTGAGAAAATCAACAAGATTGACAAACCCTTCACCAAACTAACTAAAAGGTAGAAGGAGAGCATATAAATCAACAAAATCAGAAATGAAAAGGGAGACATAACACAGACACTGAGGAAATACAAAGAATCATCAGGTCTTATTTCAAAAGATTATATGCCATAAAAATTGAATACCTAAATGAAATGGACAATTTTCTTGATAGCTACCAACTACCAAAATCAAATCAAGATCATGTAAACAAATTGAATAGTCCTATCACATCTAAGAAAATAGAGGCAGTCATCAAAAATCTCCCACCCAAAAAAAAGCACAGGACCAGATGGATTCAGTGCTGAATTCCGCCAGACCTTCAGAAAAGAGCTAATACCAATTCTCTTCAAACTGTTCTGTAAAATAGAGACAGAGGGAACATTACCAAACTCATTCTCTGAGGCCACAGTCACCTTGACACATAAACCACAGAAAGACTCAACAACAACAAAAAATAGATTTTCAGAATAATTTCTCTTATGAACATTGATGCACAAATATTCAATAAAATACTCGCAAGCCTAATTCAAGAACATATCAAAACCATGACCAAGTAGGCTTCATCCCAGGTGTGAAGGGGTAGTTCAATATATGGAAATCCATTAATGAAATTCATCATATCAACAAACTGAGAGAAAAAAAAACCACGTGATCATCTCCTTACATGTTGAAAAGGGATTTGAAAAATCCAACACCTATCAATGTTAACAGTTCTGGAAAGAGCAAGGATACAAGGTACATACTTAAACCTAATAAAGGCAATATAAACAGCAAGCCTATAGACAACACCAAACTAAATGGAGAGAAACTTAAGTAAATCTCAGTGAAATAAAGGACATTCTCTCCATATCTCTTCACTATAGTACCTGAATTCTTAGCTAGAGCAGAAAGACAACTAAAGGCATTCAAAGGAATACATATCAGAAAGGAAGAAGTCACATGATCACTTTTCACAGATGATATGGTAGTATATATAAATGACCCCAAAAATTCTATCAAGGAACTCCTACAACTGATAAACACCTTCACCAAATGCCTAAATACAAATTAAACTAAAAAAAAAAATCAGTAGCCCTCCTTTATGCAAATGACAAACAGGAAGACAGAACTTAAGGAAACTACACGTTTAACAATTGCTTTCTTGGGCTATAGAGGGTTATTTTCAGTGGGAGTTGCTTATAAGTTATTTTTGGTCTTATTTAGAGAATAAAAAGTTGGACTCAGGGATGTCTCTCTTTTCCTTTATGTCCCATTCTTTGGTTTGGAGATAGGCATTGAAAAGAAAGAGAGAAGAATGTAGAAATATATAGAGAAGACAGAACAAAAAGTAGATTAGTGAATCTACTCCTCAACTTAATATCTCAGTTGTTACTCATGAGGTTATTTTTAATTTACCAGTACAGAGTTTTGTATATAGATGCAAAAGAAATTTAATTTTAGATACAGTGGTATAGAATTCAAATGCAGGATTATTCTTTACACACATTAGATATATTTCTACTCTAATATGTGATATTGTACCCATATAACCCAATTATAATACAAGTTTAACTTCCAAAACTTTGAAAGTGCTATTGCAAGCTGTTTAGGACAAATAAAATATACAAGTTAACTGCTAGTTGATCAAACCATGGTCAATTCAATTACTTGTTCGTTTTATCACAAGAATATACATCCTAGGTGCAACAGGTAGATATGATTCTGTAGAAAGATAAGGTAAAATAATTAGGCATGGTATTTAAAAACCTCAGAGACAGACAGAACATGGCATTAAAAACGTTTTTATTGTTCCAATGGTTCACTGACAATGAGACAGGTTAACTCCTGGCAACACCCAACCAAACTCAAAAAGGATGATCAAGATCAAAGAACCTCCTTATAGAGACAGCTTCAAACGTGGCAAACAAGCCACTGAGCAAAATGTCCTTATTTCTACCACAGGCAGAATTCTGCCTAGAAAGGGGCAATTTTGGATGCAGGCAGAGTCAGTGACCAAACACTGCCCTGACAGGATAAATAAGTCTTCAATAGTTCTTGCCTCACAAATATGTCTGTCAAGTATATTGGGCCAGATGACTGAAGATGACACTCCAACATTATAGAGAGTTTTAGGTGACTATTCAGGTAAAAAAAACTGTCTCTATCATCCTCTCATTTGGAAAGCTACTAACCTGCACTGCCCACAAACTCAGGTAATCAAGTTTATTCCTTCTCAAGTCTCTGATGATGTTGAACACCAGAGAGTTTAGTTTTACGATGAAGCTTAGCTGTTTAGGGGTTAAGATGTTTTTAGATGTAGTAGATATTTTAAGTTGATAACGGCAAGATGTGATAGAAATTGACTTCCATTCAGAATTTTAGATGCACCAAGATAGGAAAGATATTTTAGTCAAGGCTGACAAATACAAATAGCCATAACACTAAGAATGTAACATTTGTATAATTCTTGATTGTGTCATCTTTCTTCTTGTTATAGGTAGTTTATTGTATATATGTATATGTAAAAAATAAAAAATGTTTAATAAAAAGATTTTTAAAATGCAAATGGATTGAACTAAAAAAAAACATTGTGAGATGGGTAACTCAGACTCAGAAATACAAATATCAAACACACTCACTTATAACTAGACATTAGCTGTTAAGTCAATGGTAAAAATGTACAATCTGTAAAACCAAAGATTTTAGGTACAGAGTAAAAAAAATGAAGGAGACCAAGTGACCTACCTAAAATAAATTGAAATAGAACAAATAGTTTTGAGTGGGCCCAGGGCTTTTGGAGTCCTGAAACAGGAGGCTTAAGCAGGAAAGGAAGTGCGAGATAAGGCAAGGAATATAGAAAATGAAAGCAAAAACTCATGGTCATCTCATAGGCAGTATGGAAACTTCCTACAACAGACATTTTCTAAAACCTATAAATTCATGAAGATGATTTAAATCAAAATCACATAATGGAGGAGGTAGTACCCCACAACTGCCATCTTGTCATTAAATAGATATTCCTGTATGAGGAATGGGTTACATCTAATTGAATTATTGGCTAAATTGTTCCAATGGGAACTCCCAAACAATCCAAGGTTATGTGTTTCTCTTCATAAATTGGTGGCAAATCCCAATTCCTGAAGACAACATCTACACAACTCATTCACATGGAGAAGTCAATCAAGCTGGTACCTTCCTATTCTTCGCTGCTATGAGACAGTGTCTTAGTACCAGGAGGTACTTTTCACTCTAACAAAGGAGAAACTTAGACACGAACTGAGCTACAAGCCCTGTAACTGACCCTAGTGTTCTGTCTGTAAGACATGATAGTACAGTGGTGACACAAAGCTTGTGGGAGTAACTAACCAATATATGATTTGACTGAAAGTCAACCACAAGATATAGAACCCATACCAGACACTCCTTGGATGACTGAGAACCTAAGACTAGTTATCCCAGAGATTTGGTGTAAAACTAAATACTACTCATCTACTAAAAAACATAGGCAATAAAATGACTCCTTACATTCTGCTGTACTTGTAGATTAGTAACTTGCTCAGGCATCATCAAAGAAGCTTATTTCTACAGCAGATGAAAACAAATACAGAGACCACAGCAAGACATTATGCAGAAAACACCACTTGCAAATGAAAAATTATTTTGCTTCAAGGCAGACACACTGGGGAAACAATCTACTCTTAATTGTAATCAAATTCTCTTAATTGTAGTCCATGTACAGAGCAGTACATAGCCCACAGGAAATAAACTCTGTTACATCTTTTGAGGTTCCTTGTCTGTCTTCTAGTGCCTTGTCAGGGCTTTTTTCCCCATACAAATCCTTTATGGTTTCTGTTTTTTGTGTTATTGAGTGGCTTAGGAGTTGAGGTTGGGGATCCCAAGTGTGTGACTTAGTGGCTTTCTGTGTCTATACCTGTTTCTTTTGTTTTTCTTTGGCTTTCTTACTTCTGTTTGTTTTATCTCATTCTGATGTTTTTGTTTTATTTTATTAGTAGATATTTAAAGCTTTTTTTTTTTCCTTTTCTTGCTGAAAACCCATGCATCCAAAAACAGGCAAAAAAAAAAAAAAAAAAAAAAAGAGGCAGAGACACCACCATTCTCAATATTAGAAGTTTCTCAAATCCACCAAGCACAGATCTGCACAGGATCTGTGACTGCCATGTCAGTCTCTATGAGCCCCTATGATCCCTGTTTAGTTGATTTTGTGCACCTCGTTCTCCTGTGGTTCTTGACCCTTCTGGTTCCTAAAGTTTCTCCTTTCTTCTTCTTTGGAGTTTCCCTTACTTTGAGGGAATGGTCTTGATGGAGATCTCCAATTTGAGGTCTCACTCTGCTTAATGTTCAGCTGTGGATCTCTGTATCTGCTACCACAAGCAGTTAGAGAAAGTCTCTCTGATGACAGCTGGGTTAGAAACCGAATTATGAGTATAGAAAAATATCATTAGGAATCATTTAATAATTTTTTTATCCTAGTTCTATGGGTTTTCCAGTTCCCAGTTTCTGGCCATCCTGGGAATGTCAGCATGGGCTCCCTTTCAAGGCACTGGCCTCAAGTCAGACCAGTCATTGGGTGATCATTCCCTTAGGTTCTGTGCCTCCATTGCCCTTGAACATCCTCCAGGCTGGATAGATTTTAGTTCAAAGGATCTGTGGTTAGGTTGATGTCCCAGGCCCACCACTGGGAGTTGCGTGGTTATAGAAGATAGCCAATTTGGGCTCTGTATTCTCCAATCCTAGAAATCCTCACTCCAGTCAACTTTGAAGAAGCCTGGAAGTTTCTAATGCACTATGTTCCTGCATCACCTAAAAAATGCCCTCAAATTCCTGTCATCTCTTTCTTTTTTTTTTCTTTTTTTTCTCCTTTATTAATTTATTCTTGTTACATCTCAATGGTTATCCCATCCCTTGTATCCTCCCATTCTTCCCTCCCTCCCATTTTCCCCTTATTCCCCTCCCCTATGACTGTTCCTAAGGGGGATTACCTCCCCCTGGATATGTTCATAGGGTATCAAGTCTCTTCTTGGTAACCTACTGTCCTTCCTCTGAGTGCCACCAGGTCTCCCCCTCCAGGAGACATGGTCAAAGGTGAGGCACCAGAGTATGTGAGGAAGTAATATCCCACTCTCCACTCTACTGTGGAGAGTGTTCTGTCCATTGGCTAGATCTGGGTAGGGATTCAATGATAAACCTGTCATCTCTTTCTGTACTTTCTCTCTTCATCCTACCTTCTCAACTAATCTCCCTCCCATGTCCATCTTCAAAATCCTATTCCCAGGGAGAGCTATACTTTCCCCTTAAATTCTTCCATATTATTTAGTCGTTCGGGATCTTTGGTGTGTAACATGATTCTAGCTAGAATTTCAAGTACTACATTGAAATATATGGAGAGTGGACAGACTTGCTTTGTTCATAATTTTACTGGAAATGCTTCGAGTTTCTTTCCATTTAATTCTATTTGCCCAATAGGCTTAATGAAAATTGCCTTTATAATGTTGAGGTATGTTCCTTGCATTCCTACTCTTTCCAAGATGTTACCATGATTTGGTGTTATGTTTTGTCAAAGTCTTTTTCAGCATATAATGTGATGATAGTGTTTGGTTTTCTTTCAGTTTGTTTATATGGCAGATTACATTGATTTTCATATATTGAACCATCCCTCCATCTCTAGGATAAAGAAAATGGACCTACAACACAAGATTATGTAGCAATTTTAATATCTTGCAAAATAGACTTTAAAACAAATTAAAAGAGGCAGACAAGGACACTTCCTACTAATCAAATGAATTGTCCAAGATTTTCTTTCAATTCATAATAGCTATACCCCAAATAAAAGTGCATGCACATTTGTAAAAGAGACATTACTAAGACTTTAATCATACATTGGCCCTCACACACTAATAGTGGAGGACTTCAATACCCTGCTCTCACAAGCAAATAGGTCATCGAGCCAAAATTTAAACAGAGAAATGTTGGAGGCAACAGACGTTATAAACCAAATAGACCTAACAGATATTTTCAGAATTTTTCACCCAAACTCAAAAGAATATACTTTCTTCTCAGTAACTAACAGAACTTTTTCCTAAATTGGCCATACTTGGCCACAAAGAAAGCCCCAACATATTTTTTTAAATGTTGAAATAAGCCCTGCATTCTATTAGACCATCACATATAGAAACAGGATTTCAATAACAACAGAAACAAACAAACAAAAAAAGCCTACAAGCTCAGGAAAACTTAAAGACTCTTTACTGAATAAAAAAGGTTAAGACAGAAAAAATTCAATGAAAACAAATACATAGCAGACTTAAATTTATGAGAAACAATGAACGTGGTGCTAAGAGGAAAGTTTATAGCTCTAAGTGTCTACATGAAGAAATTAGAAAGATCTAATACCAGCGATTTACCAGTATACCTGAAAGCTCTAAAACAACAACAAAAATAAGCAGGAAATAATCAAACTGAGAGCTAAAAAACAACAACAGAAAGACTAATATAAAGAATCAATGAAAGAAAGAGCTGGTTCTTTGAAAACATAAAAAAAAAATAGACAAATTCTCATTAATCATTATGTCCTGCTTTAAAACCTATACTCCACAAAATTGGAAAATGCAACTAGATCCTTATTTATCACCCTGCAAAAAACTAAAGGCCTTTTTCTTTTCTAATGAGGGACAAAATGAGATGGAGGGAAAGAGTTAGAAGGAGTATGCTAGTGACCAGCTCTCTAGCAGAGTTCTGAAACTGAGGGCGGATATGTGATGTCAGCGAAAATGAAGACACTTGACATTCAAGCAAGTGGCCCCTGAAGAGCTTGAGCTATCTTAATTCATACAATTACAAACCTGCTAGCCTGAGCAGTGTTTTTTAACGTTTTTTTCTTTTAATTGGAAGAAATCATTACATCAGCATTACAAATGCCTGATCATTGCTTGTTTTTGAATAGTTTCCCTTCCTCTTTTCCAATCCCACTGTGTCAATCACCCTCAACCATATTTTTCAATACAAAGCACAATTACAGCAAGCCAAAAAGAAATGTCTAGCTCATGTCCGGTGGACATGAGCACTCACCCAGCTGGCAGCAAATGCAGTTACACAGTTGTGCAAAGTGAGAGACATTTGTGGTTATAGGTTCAGTCATCAACTAGCACCCTTTTTATCAGAATAATTTTTAATTGCAGAGACATGCTTATTTTACCAAGCAACCTTTCCTGATATACACCCACAAGTTCTTGATGCCATCTTTTCCAAGAAGTATGTTTTTAAGTATCTATTGATCAGACACAGCTCTGCGATTTTTTAAGTCTCAATTAATCAGACACAGCTTCCCCAGAACAGTTATGCAAGAAGGACCCACTGCTCTCTGCAGTGCTACAGGATTACTTAGTGTGACTGTAGCTGTTTCTCTAGGGACCTAGCTATGAGTCTCAAAGTACCCAGGTTTTAGGTTACATCTGAAGGATCAAAAGAGGTGGAGGGAGGAAACATAGGCATGGCTTTCATGTCTGCTTCATGCTTGCCTTGTGCATGATTAACAAGGTGAAACTAAATATCACTACTAGTATAAACAGCATAGCAAAAGCAAGGAGAGATTGTAGCAATCTGAGCATAGAGGCCACCACAATTCAGAACAGCTCCTTGCCACATGTGAAGGGATTTCCATGGGCCTTACTCCATGGAGTCACATCAGTGGAGCACTCAAATGACATTCCCTGCAAATTCTGCATGGCCACTGCCAAGAGTAGAGTGATGGAATTATAATCAAAATATATAAAAAATATATATTTTCATTGAAATAAAATATAATAATAATAATAATAAATAAAATTAAGTCATGACAGTACAACCCTCTGAAAAGATTAATATAATTGTTAAAGGACTAGGTTAACTACTGACACTTTGTTTTGTAAAATAAGTAATCAGAGACTTTTCTCTTTTCTTGCTCTCACATAGTACCTTGTGCCCATTTTCTTGTTGTGTGATGTCATCTATCACATTGTAAAACAGTGATGAACTTCAATAACCTTGCCTCCCTCACAAGAGGTATATGCTCCATCTATAAATATTACTAGTCAAAATAACAAATACTTCTATAAATATTAGCCAAGACACCAAAATAAATTTTATTTTAAGAATAAACTTTTCAGATACCTCTTTTTTCACATTGATGCTGATAATCGATGGCCTCTGCCAACCTGAGTTTTGTAAAAAACACTTAAACATTCTTAGCCACCTGCAGTCTCAGGCTTAGATATTTTCTCTCATCAACACAAGATAAATAAAAAACCTTCTTCTGTATGTGTCTTTCAATTTAGGACAACCGAAAACTGGGAGCAAAATCAATGGTCACCGCCACTCAATTACAAGGAAGAGAACAGGGAAATGAAAAGAAAGTAGTTTATTTTACTTTATTCTCAGACAAAAGTGGTGGTTTTTACTTGAGAAATAAATGCATCAGGTGAATCAATGTTTTGTCATTTGTTTGGGAAACCTGGAGGTTCACCTGACTATGGAAGGCTTACAGGGATTTGATTTTTAATGATACATAGTTTTAAGGTTTATTGTTGTTGTTGTTTTCTTTTGTTAAAAAAAAAAAAAAGAACTTGTGATCGGATCGCAAGTACTATCAACTCGAATCTGGAGTTTCATTGCTGGAGTCAAATTGGAAACGGAAGAACTATTTGAATGAAAATATTTTCATTTATATGGAAAGAATCTTTCATTTTGGTAGCAGAATACTTTCTACAAATAGTAGCTGACACCATAAACTCTGTCTCCTGAGTTGTTAGTCATCTGAAAGAACATAAAAAAGAAATGTGTATGGTGTCTATTGATGTATCTCTGGGGGTCTTGTGAAACTTTAAGAAATAACTGAAGGCTTAAGGAACCTCAGAGGAGCTGGAAAACTCTGACTCGGCATATTTATAAGAACACTTTCCTGACAAGAAAGGAAACATCGGAATGAAACTATCCAGTGATGTCATTGGGCCTTGAAAGTACTGATAAAACTTTGATCCTCCAATGTCCCTTTCTGCCCAATAAAGCCCCAAGGCTCGTGTCTGTGGGCACAGAATCTCTACTCTTGAGGAGAGACTGATATCCTTCAGTTCTTCTGATTAAAGAATTATTTGCTTTTGAAGAAGTTAGGTTTTTTTTTCTCCCTCACTCTCTTTAATTTCCATATTAACTTGATCAATCCTAATTTAAACATGATCGCCTTAAATTTGCTCCCAGAAATGGCTTTTTAAAAAATATTTTCCTAATTCATTCATATTACATCTCAATTGTTATCCCATCCCTTGTATCCTCCCATTCCTCCCTCCCACTTTCCCCCTACTCCCCTCCCCTCTGTCTGTGACTGAGGGGGACCTCCTCCCCCTGTATATGCTCATAGGGTATCAAGTCTCTTCTTGGTAGCCTGCTATCCTTCCTCCGAGTGCCACCAGGCCTCCCCATCAAAAATGGGGCACCAGAGTTTGTGTGAAAGTCAGTCCCCACTCTCCACTCAATGATGTAGAATGTCCTGTCCATTGGCTAGATCTGGGTAGAGTTTCAAAGTTTACTGCCTGTATTGTCCTTGTCTGGTGTCATAGTTTGAGCAGGACCCCTGGGCCCAGAACCGACAACTATAGTGTTCTTCTTGTAGGTTTCTAAGACCCTCTGGATCCTTCTATTTCCCCATCCCCCTTACTTCTCTTACCTAAATTCCAAGAGGACGTCCTCCCCTCTGTTCCACTTTCCTGATAAGTGAAGACTTTCATGGGAAATGCCCCTTGGGTTAGTGTCCAGATATAAGTGAGTATATACCATTTGACTCTTTCTGCTTCTGCGTTAACTCACTCATTATGATCATTTCTAGTTCAATTCATTTGTCCACAAATTTCGGGAATTCCTTGTTTTTAATAGCTGAGTAGTATTCCGTAGTATAAACCATAGTTTCTTTATCTATTCTTCTACTGAGGGACACTTAGGCTGTTTCCATTTCCTGGCTATTATGAATAAGGCCTCTATGAACATAGTTGAGAATATGCCCCTGTTGTGTGGGGGAGCATCTTCTGAGTATATTCCAAGGAGTGGAATAGCTGGGTCTTGAGGAAGCCCTATTCCCCATTTTCTGAGAAAGGGTCATAGATTTCCAAAGAGGTTGTATCAATCTGCATTCCCACCAGCAATGAAGGAGTGTTCCTCTTTCTCCACATCCTTGCCAGCTTGTGGTGTCACTTGAGGTTTTGATTTTAGCCATTCTGATTGGTGTAAGATGGAATCTCAGTGTCGTTTTGATTTGCATTTCTCTGACGACTAACGACATTGAGCATTTCTTTAAGTGTTTCTCAGCCATTTGATATTCCTCTGTTTAGAGTTCTCTGTTTAGTTCTGAGCCTCAGAAATGGCTTTGTTTTTAGGTATGTCAGGAAACGGCATTTGTTCTTTTGTTTTACATTAACATATCCACAGAACCTGATGATTTCTTTTAAAAAACAGACTTTGAAACAGAGATTCTCATGACTGAGATGATTCAAATCCTATGGAGATTAGCACCACGTTATCCAATATAAAAATGCAATAAAAACAAAGGGATGCTGGGACTTGAAGTACCTTCTAAGAAACAGCTCATGACAGTAGAGATAGAATGCCATACCCTTAATATTACCAAAGCTAGTGTAAGAGTTTAAGTTTCCAAATGGAAACTAGAACTTCCCCATGCATTCATGTTAAACTATATCTTTGGTAATAACCAGAATACTGCCTCTCGACCAAGAGATAGCCTCAAACTAACAATGTTTCAAAAGTTTGGCCATCCGTTATATACATGGAGGTAAGCCATTATACCAAGAACCTGCATGAAATCTGAGTGAATCTTTTCTTCTGGAATCTTCAAATGGAAATGCTGCCTTGCCCACACTTTGATAGAAGCCTTGAGAGAGTGCAAAGTGGAGAATGAATCTGAATTCTTCTTGTACTCTGTTTCAGTCAGGGTTTCCATATCTGTGATGAACATCATAACCAGAAGCAAGTTGAGAAGGAAAGGGTTTATTTGACTCATATTCCTACATTGCCATCCATTCTTGAATGAAATCAGGGTAGAAGCTCAAACAGGGCAGGAATTTGGAAGCAGGAGCTAATGCAGAGACCAAGGAAAGGTGCTGCTTACTGACTTTTGGTTTATGGTTTGCTCAACCTGCTTTGCTGTAGAACACAATGCCACCAGCCCCAGAACTAGTCTCACAATGGACTGGCCTCTCCCTTATTAATTTCTATTTAGAAGAAAATTCTCTACAGGATTGTTTACAGCCTATCTGGAAGCATTTTCTCAATTGGTGTTCTGTCCTCTCAGTTGTGCCAAATTGACATAAGGCTAAACAGCACAGTCTCTCAACTGTAAGATATATGGGGTAATACATGTGTGCTTTTTAAACTGACTTAGATATTATATTATAATGATTTGCCTTAGGAAAGTATTTACTATAACCACTTTCTTGGTTCTGCAGCCTGACTAACTGAGTCAAATGGCAGGGTATTTCTAACTATTAAAAAGAAGGAATTCCCGAAATTTGTGGATAAATGGATTGAGCTAGAAATGATCATAATGAGTGAGTTAACCCAGAAGCAGAAAGACTCAAATGGTATATACTCACTTATATCTGCATATTAGCCCAAGGGGCATGTCCCACAAAAGCTTTCACTTACCAGGAAACTGAGACAGAGGGGAGGACATTCTAGTGGAACTCTAGATGAGAGAATCATGGGAGAATGGCAAAGTAGAAGGATCCAGAGGGTCCTAGAAGCCTACAAGTAGAACATTATGATAGGCAGATTTGGGCCCAGGGGTCCTGCTCAAACTAAGGCACCAGCCAAGGACAATACAGGCAGTAAACCTTAAACCCCTACCCAGATCTAGCCAATGAACAGAATATTCTCCACAGTAGAGTGGAGAGTGGGATTTTACTTTCTCACATACTCTGGTGCCTCACCTCTGACCATGTCCCCTGGAGGGGGAGACCAGGTGGCAATCAGAGGAAGGCCAGCAGGTTACCAAGAAGAGACTTGATACCCTATGAGCATATACAGGGGGAGGTAATCCCCCTCAGGAACAGTCATAGGGGAGGAGAATAAGGGGAAAATGGGAGGGAGGGAAGAATGGGAGAATACAAGGGAGGGGATAACCATTGAAATGTAACAAGAACAAATTAATAAAGGAGAAAACAACAACAACAACAACAAAAACACGGAAAGGAACTTGTAAGTAACTGGTAACCCAATTTATTTTGATTTGCATGCTGGTGGATCTTAGGAGCGGATAGGACGTATTAAAAGCTATTATCCAAGAAAATATTTTTAAAAAATTCTATACAAAATGAATATGATGAGAACAAAATAAATGCATTTTAAAGGACTTTGAAGCATTTTTGAAGAATTAAAATATTCTTTAGAGCCAAGTGAAAGCAAGCAGTCTGTAAGGGAAATAGAGAAACTAGGATAGAAAAGTAAATGGAAGAATTCTGATGGTATATGGTCAGGGGTTCAGGTAGCTGACATAAACAATTCTCTATGCTAGAGTATGTATTTGATTAAGTAGAGGAATGTAAGCTGAAATGAAGAACTGGGTAAGAATTCTCAGGTGGCAATATTTATCATTTTGTGGATGTGAGAAACGAATGCAATGGATGAGAGTTAAGGCTTCATTTCCTTCCCCATAAGCCATTACTGACTGTTTACGTGTGGTAAGACACTCCTGACAGTGCTATCAGAAAGAAAACCTGCATAGCTTCTCCTCCAATATGGTCACCAAATTAAAAGATAAGAAGAGATTTGCAGTATAGATAGAAATTGAGAATATTATTAGAAAAAAAACAACAACAACAACACAGGAAACTGAACCAGAGAAAGATAATTGTGAAAGGTCATGCCTTATGGTGGTATACAGAGAATTCCTCCCTGAAACTTGAAATAAGACTTTAGTGTTAGATGAAAGTGGTTGAGTGAACACTAAAACAAAACCATTCCACACAAGTACCCTGAAGATAAGTGGAGTATTTCCCACAGAACATAGCACATTGTGTTGTAAAAGCTAAAATGATGAGAACAAAGCTGGAAATAAGGGAGACCTTAACATGAGCCTGGGGATGAAACAAGGGGCAGGTCAAGAAAATCTTGTATTGCTGGCAGGGAAATCTGAGTTTCACTCTATGTACACTATACTCATACTATGGTGTTTTTAGCCAGGTACAAATGTTATCTTTATTTTCTACTAGGCCATGGGGGAATATTTAATAGAGAATAGTTCCATAAGTTAATGATAAGGGAAGGTGAAAAGAAGTAAACAAAATGAGATGATGGCCACACATATGCAGAAAATTGGTGAGACTCATTGAATATTTTTAATTTATAAGTACAACACTTTGTGAATATTCATTTCAGATTCAAGGGAAGGAAGACACCAACGTTAAGTTTTAGATTTGATAATTAGCTATTTTAGTAGTAATGGCATTAAAAGAGGAAAATATTAATAGAACATGTTTATTGAATGAAATTTAATATAAAAGACAGTTAATGATGCTGGTAAGGTCTTAACTAAAGAGACAATCTAACCCTGGCTCTAACCAGTACATTAATATGGTTTCTCTAATATCCTGTGTTTGGCTGACAAAAATAAATAAATAAATCACCGACTGGGTGATAAACAAAAGGTCAAAAGAGGACAAAGTCTACGTTGGATTTCAAGATTAGATGTAACAATAAAACACAAAGCACACTTAGAGTAAACTAAAAAGCAATAACTTTAAGTGAAAGGTAGTGCATTCTTTCTAAAGTTCCATGTGTGGTTTAGAAAATGTATATATGTAACAAAGATGAAGCATGAATATAATTATTAGCTGCTACTGAAAAATGGATTTGAAAGATGGCGCTATGTAGACAACCAGCAGACATGAAAAATCATTAATATATTAAAATCATTAATATTTAATAAGAAAACAAGCTATGAAATACTATTAGTAACTTTACAAATAAACTTGAAATTGTACAATAGGGAAAATCACATATGATCTTTGATGGTGGAGTGTACCTCATATGAAGCTAATGACCAAGGAGAAACACACAGGTACCAGTCTTCTCCTTCAGAACTTGTCTCCACATGATTACTGTGCACAACCTAGCACCCCAATATCTTCATTAACTTCACTTTAAATATGTTTATTTAAGGAGGTAAGAAAAATATTACCATACCTTAAGCTATGACATCTGTTGATACTTCAGTAAGAACAGATAATGTATCTTTGACATACAGGTGCCTCTCACTAGGACCCACTGTTGTAAAGTCTAGAGCTTTCTAGAAAATGTCCTGCTTTGCAATTCTATAAAATGATCTCCTTTCTACATTACAGTCTCCTTTTCACTTTCGCTCTCAATTTGCTTTGCCCTTTGCATTAGTTTTGCACCTCCTGTAATGTTCCCCATTGAGGATGTAGCACATGCCCACAAATTTTTCTTCGAGTTTGAAGTCTCATAGAAGCTAGCTTCAGTGTGTTCACAGGCATACATTCATCCAGAATTCTATAAAAGAATTTGTTTCTTTTCCTTTGGAACATGTAAAAGTCACCTCTCTCCCTCCTTCTAGGCACCTGTAACTTCCGTCATCTTTAAAGTCAGCAGGTTAGCACCTTCAAATCCCTCTTTGTCCCTAATCTTCTTAATCCATTGTTCATTTCTTCCTTTGAGTCTCTCATTTCCCTTTTATCTGCATAGTCCTTTGTAATTACATTAGACCCAGATAACATAAGAAAATGTCCCCATTTCAAAATATTTAACTCAACCACATTTGAAGTTGAGTGATTATTACAAAGCTACTAGAATTTACCCCTTTGCAAAGAAATATCACTTTTTATTGTGACCTTAAATAAAAGAATCATTCAACAGCAGAAGGAAAAGTTTGTTGCATTGAGCAACCAATTTAAAAGTGTCCTTTGGATGAAATTTTCATTATTTAAATCATCATGGATTGTTCATTTGCCCTCCTTCCAAGGAATGAGAGAAAACAAATATTTTACCACGTATCAGCAAAAATATTGAGTTCATAAATGAGAAGGAATGTGATAACACAATGAAATTTAATAAAATATTTTAATTAAGTGTCTCTATAGAGAAAAAAATTGACATTTCAAGATACGAATATAGTAAAGTTAAGAAAAATATGCATTTCTTCTTTTATGACAGTTATAAATAAGAGGATAAAAATGCGTAAAAAACTTTCTATACCATAATGTTGCCATGTTTTGTTTTTCTTTGTTTCAAATGATGAAAGGTTACTATATAGTTCTGGAAAAAAAAACAAAGTTGGTATTTACGACCTGAAATGAAGCTCAACCAAAGTACGATAAATTTTAGAATTTCAATGCAACAGAACATAGAATATAAATGACAAACAAGCACACACACACAAAACCAGTAAAGATATTAGAAAACAAAATATCTCCTGTGAGTATGTGGCTAGATATGGGTTTCTTCTTAACTCTTTTCAGTAACTAAAATATCTGACTTTGAGACAGAAAGTTTAATTGTATTTATAAGAAAAACAAAGGGTACACCCACAAAAGATGTTCATGTGGGCTGTTTTAAAAGGATTTGGCAACAGATTGTAATTTGCATTGTGGACTTTCAAGATTTTTTAAAAAAAGATATATATGAGGTGGGTGGCATCTTCATGGTGACAATGTGTGAAACTTTCCCTGGAAAGACATGACACAGATGTCTACTCATCTAAGACAGGGAACTAATCAGAAACCAAAGTAACTGTATACCAAAGTCTAACATGGGATCCAGTGAGTTCGTTGTAGTACTTTTAGGAGTATGAGTGAGACATTACTACAGGAGAAGGAGTAAAGCTCTATCACTGAACAGTGTACCTCAACATGTGTGATAACTAAAGAGTACTGCAAACTTGAAACACGTTGCATGACTTGTAGGCATGCCAACAGGATAGAATATCTTCCAGGAAGGTCTGCTGGAGGGCATCCTTCCACAGAAGATATCTAACTGTTTACAGCTTTATCAAACATTGGTAGGTTCTTGGTGTATCTTTTAATACTTGAGGTTTGTGAACTGATTTACTTCCTGGGTCTTATGAGTTTCCCCCAGGGTGGAACGCTTCATTTTGTAGAATATTGTTCAACTAATAGGATACCCTTTCTCCTTTTTCCTTCTAACAGCACAAAAACTTCAACCCCAGAACCACCCTGCCTACAAGACATGTGGGGATAAAGATAGAGCAGATACAGCAGAGACTGAGGAAATGTCCAGCCAATACCTGGCTCATCCCAAGACCCACTCCACGGGAGAGAGGCAGCTGCTGATACTATTAATGATACTAGACTCTGCTTGCAGACAGGAGCCTGGCAGAACTGTCTTCTGAGATGCTGCATCCAACAGAGCTTCAAAACACTTACTGAGACTCATGGCCAAACACTGGGCATAAAGGAGTCTTGTGAAAAAGTGGGGATAATGAAAAAAGGAAGAGAAGGGAGCTCCATGAGATTACAGGCAAAGCCAACTAATCAGGGCCCAAAGGGGCTTGCTGAGATTGAGACATTAACCAAGGACCATGCATGGACTGGAACTGGACTCCCTAGAAATCTGTAGCCTATGGGCATCTCAGGCTTCATGTGAGTCCTCTAGTAAAGGGAGTAGGGGCTGTCTCTGACATGGTCCCAGTTGTCAGCTTGTAGGAACCTGGTCCAACTGGGCTGCCTACCTGTCTTGCTGTTTCATGTCCTGTTTCTAGCAGCTTCCATGTCTGTGTTTATCTTGGTTAGCTAGTCATGTTTACTGCTCCGAGAACGCACCCCTCCCCTCCTCGGGACTTTTCCTCCTGTGCGCAATCACCTCTTGAGGGATTTCACCTGCGAGTGGCATTCCTGTTTTGCTGTCTATAAGAAGGCTCTTTGGACACTGAATAAAAGCTGTTGCTGTGGCTGCTGCTCTCTTAGCATGAAGGACCTACTGTGTTATTGTGTGTGTATGTGTGTGTGTGTGTGTGAGTTAAATCCGCAGTCCCTTGCTCTTGACGCAGTACCGTGGTGGCGCAGGTGCCACACCAGCTTGTTTGTCACTTCCCTCTGGTGGGAAGTGCCTTGCCATGCCACAGAGGAAGAGGATGAACTCAGTCCTGATGCAACTTGATGAGCTGGGAAGGATTGGAAAGAAGCCCCCTCCTTTTCTGAGAAATAGGGAAGGGGGTGCGGGAGAGGGAAGGAGAGTGGGACTGGGAAGTGAGGAGAGATGCGGCTATGGCCAAGATGTAAAGTGAATAAATAAATAAATTGATATAAAAATAAAATAAAATAAAACAAAATGAAATAAAAACAACCACCTATCTATCAAAAAATTTTTTCTAGAGTTTTCTTTTTTCTATGATCCCTGGGAAAGGCATGTAGTGTGGCAAGTTTGGTGTTATATCTACCGTGCAGATGATATAATCTTTTTATCCCTTCCACAAACTTTTTGTTTTCATTTAAATAAAGAGGAACCTAACTAGATCCTTATCTATCACCACACACACAATTCATCCCCAAGTGGTTCACTGACCTCACCATACTACTTGACATCCTAAATCTAGTTTGATCATCACTAAGAATTATTTGATTTTCCTTATAGTCATCCAAGAATCATTTTTGTTTTAAATTGTTTAACCCTTCTCATGTAACTACTAAATAAAAGTTTAATATCTGTACAGATACTCAAATTGACCAGCACCATTTATTGAGGACATTGTATTTTCTTCAATGTGTATTGTTAGCCTTTTGGTCAAAATAAGGTAGCTATTAATAATATTTTATTACTAATTCTAAATAGAATGGAAAATGGCATTTAGACAATTCTTGTTTTAAATTGAAAAGACAGAAAATATGTTAGAGTTAAAATAAATTTGATTTGAAGCCAGTTTTTAATATAGATATTTATCTTTTCCTTTGTTCTGTTGTGGTGGTTTGTTAGTTTGTTTTTGTTGTTTTTCAAGACAAGGTCTCACAATGTAGTGTTTCCTGTCCAAGAACTCACTATGTAAATTGCACTGGCTTCAATCACACAGAAATTTTCCTGCCTTTGCGTTCTCTGTACTGGCATTAAAGGAATGTATAAATACATCCAGGTTGAATATACATTAACTACATCATGACCACATTTCAAGCACCTTACTTGTAAGTATTAATAATAATATTGAACACGTGTTTACTCCATAAATATTATATTAATGAAAAACTTGATCTTTAAAACTAATGAATTATAAAATTCCTATGTCCATATTTCTATATATGATGACTAATAATTGCAAGCTAGCTAAAGTTGAGATGACTTGTTTTAAGATGACATTAAACATATGTATATTCTTGGCTAAATTTCTTTATGCTGCAGCATGTTTAAATTTCCTTGGATATTCTTTTTTATTATAGAAATTAATTATGAATAATGATAATATATTATAAATAGGTACATTGAGACATAATTTCAGAATTTCTTCAGACAATCTATTTTGAATATCTAATATATCTTATCATTAATGTATTTATTTTCATTGTCAAATTTGACATCAGGTGTCCAGGCTTTGATTTATACTAAACCCTGAGTTGCTTAACATTTCATGAAACAGAAGGAATGTTGTAACTCCAAAAATTAATTAGGATCCACGAAACTAGTATGAAGATGAATTTCTACATGAATAAGAATTATTTCAAGTAATATCAAAGTACGTAAAAACAGCAAAACTTGAGGTCCTTTAAATAGGAGCATACTTAGAGCATAATGCTCCTATTTAAATATATTGAAAATATATACAATGTGTTCATTCTCCTTCATAATTTATTTGTAATGTTTGCCTGTGAGAAACATACATAAAGAAAATATTGTAATTATGTTTACTTGATTAAAATAACCTGAAATAAAGTCATACATCCAGAAAAACAAATAAATGCCAAATTTTACTAAAATCTGAATTGTCATTGGTCAAATATTATCTTTTCTCTAAAGTGTTCTTTTATTTTGAAAACACCACTAGTTTTATTAACTATTTATGTTTATATATTGTATTCGTTTATATATAGGCAACATTACCTTTAATTAACAATTACATAAAAAAAGTAAAATAGTGATAATAGATTAACATATCAATGCCTTTGTAATACTGAATTTTAAATGAATATTACTTCTAAGTATGGAAAAAGGGGCAAAATGTAGTTCACAGTTCTTTCAGATGTGTTATCAACCACCATACATTCAGACATATTAATGGTCATACACCTACAAGTTCACAAAAGATACCACTTTGACATAGCGCATGATAATTATTGTAATGATTTTGATTAAAATTCCACATGAATAAATTAGTAAGCAAAGTATGGGTGGCTTATAGCTGTAATGGCAGGACTCTGGAGAATGAAACAAGAAGATGGCTTTAAGATTGAGCCAGTCTTCGCAAGAACTCTGGTACTCTGGTGCCCCATATTTGACCACGTCCCCTTGGCAGCACTCAGAGGAAGGATAGCAGGCTACCAATAAGACACTTGATACCCTGTGAGCATATACAGGGGGAAGAGGTCCCCTTCAGTCACATAAGGGAGGGGTGTAGGGTGAAAGCAGGAGGGAGGGAGGAATGGGAGGAAACAAGGGATGGGCTAACAATTGAGATGTAATATGAAGAAATTAATAAAATATTTTTTAAAAAGGATTGAGCCAGTCAGGATTACCTAACAAGACTCTCTTTTAAATGGGAATTAGGGACTTTGGATAGCACAATCAGTAACACATCTGCATAAAGAGGATAAGTATCTCAGTTTGCTTCCTCCTGCATCTATATTAAGCTTAATGTGCTCATTGTTGATTTGTGTGTGTGCCTGTGTTGTGTTGTTGATGCTCCTGCTTCTTTTGCTGGTAGTCATGGTGCTGGTGGTGGCAATGATGGATGATTGATTATCTATGTCTGTAAATCTAGTGTTGAGAGTATGAACACAGTTATCCAGGGCTTTCTGTGCAGCTGGTCTAGCCATCAATGAGTTCTTGCTTTAATAAAGAGTCTGTGAAAATGAATATTATGGAAATCAATAAAAAGATACCATATTAACCTCTGGCCTCCATATATGCCTTCATAAACTACACACACACACACACACACACACACATATACACAATGAGAAAATAGATGGCATTGCTAAGTGAAATAAGCCGGATTCAGAAGACAAATGTCACAATATTTCTTTCATATTCAGAATCTTAATTATATCTACATATTTCATATATATACATATATATATATATATATATTTACATGTTATGCTATGAACTTACAAAAGGAGACTTGTGTTCAGGGGAGAAGGACTGGCATAAAGGGTAAAAGATAGTAAGCAAGTGTGATAGAGATTATGAGTAGAGTCCACTGCATGTAATGATGTAAATGTGTAGGTATCCTAACATATCCTGTTATTTGGATGTAAATATAATATGGTGGGGAAGCCTTGTCAGGCCACAGAGGAAGAGGAGGCAGTCAGTCAGATGAGACTTGGTAGGCTTGGGTCAGGTGGTAGGGAATGGGGATCCCTTTTCTAAGAAGTTGGGGAGGGGGACAAGAAGAAGGAAGAGTGGCACCTGGAGATGAGGAAGGGGGCTACAATAGAGATGTAAAATGAGTAGATTAAAAACAAAATTTAAACTTTGAAACATAAAAATATTAATGTTAACACACAATAATTTAATATAAAAATATAATATAAAATAATTATATTATAAAATAATTTAAACAAGAAAAATAGTAAAAGCAGGTAATTAAAAATTAGAAAAGAGAAAGATAAAACGTAGGAGAAGAGACACATGAGTAGTTAGAAGGATATACAGCTAACTATTTTTGTCTTTCAATTTCATTAGTATTATTATTACTATTATTATTATTATTATTATTCATAGTAGTAGTAGTATATTATCTGCCTGTTACGGTGAATAAGTGCATAAAAACATCATTGACTGTAGAAATTTGCTGTAAGTTAATTAGCTTCAGATACAGCTCTTCTAACTCTAGAAATTCATCAAAATGTAAATTTGGGACCAGAAAAGTGTTTACATGAGTGGTAACCTTAGTCTAGACATATTATGCTTTAAATTTAAGTTTATTACAATAGAATGATTCTCATTTTCAAAAATATCCTGTGTATTTGGAACAATGCTACAAATAAAGAGCCTAGAACTAAATTTCTTCAGTATAGACAAATTGTTGAAAAAAGGCCAAGGATACAGAATAATCAATAAATATTGGAGGAAAAATAGACAACATTCTTCTAAAATATGACATTGATACTATCTAACACCATAAACAAAACATCTCAAAATAAATTAAGACTTTAAAATAACAGCAGAAATAACAGTACTAGGAGAAAATGTTCATAAAATTGACAATGATATATTAAATAGGAACCCCAAAACTAAAATCTAAGTTAAATTGACACAAATAAGATAAGATAAATTTGAAGTACAACATTTTTTTGTGGAAAAAATTCAAGGTTACTATTCATCCAGGAAATGAACATCTAAAATCTACACCTGAGTGTAATGACATCTCACATCTCTTGAAATGGTCAATACCAAGAGAAGAAGAAAGAAGGAGAAGAAGAAGGAGGAGGAGGAGGAAGAGGAAGAGGAAGGACAGAGGGGAGAAAAATGAGGGAGAGGAAGTGAGGAAGGAGGAACAGAAGAAAAGAAAGGGAAAAATTTTATTAAGAACTATTGATGATTACATGAAGTTCATAGAATTGTGTATATTGATGATGATGTTATAAATATAACAGCTACTATGAAACACAATACAGAAGTTTCTCAAAACTGTCTTTGTTACTACCATGCTATCTAAAATTACTACACTTGGATGTTTATATAAAATAATTGAATACAGAATGTGGAGAGCCACAGAGAGCAGCGCCCCCTGCTGTTCACCGGCGCAATGTGCCCCCTTTTGTGCATGCGCTGTGAGAAAGCCTTTGCGCATGCGCAGTGAGTAAACCTTTGCGCATGCGCAGTGAGTAATCCCTATGCGCATGCACAGTGAGTAAGCCCCTTATGCGCATGCCTGAAGGCATGGGGTGAGGTGGCGTGATTCAAACAAGCCATAGCGTCAGGTGGTGTGATCTGACAAGGCATGGCGTGAGGTGGTGTGATCCGAATGCACCAACCAGGAGTGGCAACGTGGCAGTTTCTGATAAGACAGGCACACTATAAAAGGTTCTGTGGGAGCTTTTCCCAGGGTCACTCCAGGATCCTGAATAAAAACTGCTGCAAGAAGAATTCCCGGTGTTGGTGTCTTTCCTGCTGGACAGGAGCGGCATCGGCAACAGAATCTTAAACAGATACTCACAGTTTCATATTCATTATTTACAGTGGCACTATTTACAATAGCTAAAATGTTGTATAACAAAAACTTAAATATCTCTTGATGGAAAAAATACAGAAATGTCGGCTGTGAATAGAAATCACTGGTCAATGTTTACCCACCTTAGGGGAGGAACTATGATCAAGCCTCAAACACACACACACACACACACAAAAAAAAAAAAAACGCACGCACATACACACACATACATACAATTTTTTCTCCTCTCCCTGCCTCTCTTTCTGCTCAGCCATTTCTTCTACATTTTTAGTCCAGGCATGGTGGCTCATTCATATAATCTCAGCATTAAGGTTTCTGAGGCATGAGTCCTACTATGAGCCTTTGGTACACAGATGCAGGCAATACTAGACTGCAGTATAAGATCCTATCTTTGAAAGAAATATCAAAAAATATCAATGGCGGTGGAACATTATTTAGCTTATAAAGGAAGGATCACTCTTTACATTACAGAATAAATTGATGATTAACATGACACTAAGTAAACAACCTAGTCAAAGAAAGACAAATATTTAAATTTCTACTACTCAAAATAATACAATAGTAGTCAATGGATGTGGGAGGAAAAAAGAGGTATTTGATTTCTAATAGTAATGGAGTTGTAAGCCTAGAATAGGAAACAATCTAGAAAGTTATCACACATTGTCCATATACTCAACAATGTACTGAATATTTAACAATTGTTAAGAAAGAAGGTATTTTATATGTTTTCTTATCAACACAATAAATATTAAATTGAAATTCAAATAAAATATTAAGAAGAGGGGCCTGCTAGCCACTGCTTGTTATATAATCAGATTTCTAGATAGGAATTAAAAGACTTCTTTCTACCACTCTCAGACCCCTGGGACTAAACACAAGCATGCTACATATCAACTGGATTAGTAGTTTATTATCATATTTGACATCAAGAAACAGGGCCTGAGAGCAGCCAATCTAGCTTATACAGAGCACTGATAGCAAGTTCAAGATTTTAATAAGAGAAAAGTAGTGAATGAACAAATAAATAGTAATTCAAAAATAAAAATACTATATTGTTTGATATTAAAGAATCATTAATTTAAAAATATCACTAACCATTATCTGATTAAACCATGGTGCTATATACTCTGGTATGCTGAAAGTGGGAAAGGGTATTCATGTTTTATTTGTTGCTATGTTATGACTAAAATGGCATGCCTACAATATAAGTGCTATATCTCATTCTATAAATAATTTGACAGATATGAAAATGCAGACATGATCTTATCTAAGCCCCTTTATCTATCCTGGAACTTTACTGTAGATTAAAAAGAACAAGGACTTTGTCTCTACAACAACTGGGCACATGCTGGTCAAATGTGACTCATCTGCCGTTAAGACTCACCACTGTTCAGTGTAGAAGGTAGCCTTAAGATTACTTTGAAGTTTCCTGTTGCAAATATAATGGAATTATTACCTGAAAACAGAAAAGAAACAAACAGCCATGAAAATGTTGTCTAAATATGGATCCTTGACAATCACTGTTTAAAGGTCCCTGGAGTTAAGATGCACTCAATTTATTTTCAGTAATAGAAAACTGTTTTTCCTTTTATCAAACATATATACCTGATACTGGACACAGTTATACACAACGTACCTAGCAATACTAATAATGACATTGTGATCGTTCTGACAACTTTCCTTTGCTGTTTTTCTGTTCTTTTCTTCTCTCCTCCCAAAGTCTGTGGGAAGGCATCCTTTGCCTCATGAACACATGTAGGCAAACACTAGCCTACTGAACTCCATGCCCCACCCTCTGAACCTTTTAGGAAGTTGTGATGGACCTTTCTCTTAATAGCTGCATAATGAGAGTTCTAACTTTGTCCCTAATGTGTTTCCTCATTTCAGTTAACTAAAATCATGGCTGTACTTTACTATCTTGTAAGAGTTCATCTTACAATGAAATAGAATATCCTGCTTAAGAGCCCACTATTCCCAGCGCAGTTAGAAGGCCTATAATCATTAGCTATTATTTTCACTTAGTACTTGCTCTTGAAAGTTAATCAGGTACAATTAGATTTTGCTCAAAGCTAAATTCTCTGCTTAATTCAGAAGGGACCTTAGAGCTATGAATCTTTGATTGGACATAATCTCTTATTATTCATCTACTGTTACTGAAAGGAATTGAATTAAATTTCTGTAAATAATATTCTATACCGTAAATCTTAATCTCAAAGGCAAATTCCATCACAACTACACATTACCTTTGTAAGGCCTTCCAAATTTAACTGCCTGATTTCCACCGATATTAGCTATTAAGGGATCTTACATCTCTAAAAATTAATTCAAGTTTTATACCTCAAAGGAACAACTATATGAACTACATTTTAATTGTACAAAACCATTGATTGTTTCACTATACCTTTTAGGCATTATAAAATTTAATTTAGGGAAAGTTAGTGGAGATTCCAGTATTTTAATTTCTATTACTATATGACTATAAACATGTGTGAAAATTAACTAATTAAAAGACTTAACATTTGTAAATATTTAATGTGATTTATCATATGTTTAAAGTAAAAATTACCAA
Organism: Acomys minous; assembly: GCF_964271855.1. Classification (NCBI taxonomy): domain Eukaryota; kingdom Metazoa; phylum Chordata; class Mammalia; order Rodentia; family Muridae; genus Acomys; species Acomys minous. The sequence continues at coordinate 47,080,106 of NC_140499.1, forward strand.
ATTTAAGTCTAGCAGTGGTGACTCATGCCTTTAATCTCAGCACATGGGAGGCAGAGGCAGACAGATCTCTGAGTTTATGGCCAGCCTGGTCTGGAGAGTGAACTCCAGGACAGCCAGGGCTCCACAGAGAAATCCTATCTTGAAAAACAAAAACAAAACAAAATGCCCCAAACAAAACAAAACCAAAACTCCTTAATTTAAATGATATCTATTCCTTACTCTTATTTAAAATCTATGTGTTAACACTTATAACTGTCATATGCAAATTTTAATGTTAATGTTTAATGTTTTCCAATATCTTAAAAGATACATTATAGTGAGGGAATTTGTTTCCTTTAAGGGATATCTCATTTTTTTATACTAATTTATTGATTCAATGTGGAAAACTGTGGAGTTCCCATCACCAAGGATATGCATAACACATCTGCTAAACTAAAGGCTAAAGTACCTTCATGAAGAAGAGGGCACGGCGATGGTGACCGCCTCAGGATCAGGAGTTGCTGCGTCAAAGTCTCTTCTGAATGTGACAGAGATTCAGTAACTATGAATGCTCAGCTTTGATGGGTTGCCTACACCAGAGTTATACAAGAACACTGTAGTCAATACTCCACCATGGATGGGGAAGGCTCACATGGGATCACCAGTAATTGAAAAGTTTCAGGCAGCTGTCAAATGTTGACGGTGACAGTTTTTTAAAATATATTTTATTAATTTATTCATATTACATCTCAATTGTTAGACCATCCCTTGTACCCTCCATTCCTCCCCCCATCTCATTTTCCCCTTACTCCCCTCCCTCCCCCATGACTGTGACTGAGGGGGATTTCCTCCCCCTGTATATGCTCATAGGGTATCAAGTCTCTTCTTGGTAGCCTGCTTTCCTTCCTCCGAGTGCCACCAGGCCTCCCCATCCCAGGGGACATGGTCAAATACGTGGCAGCAGAGTTCATGTGAAAGTCAGACCCCACTTTCCACTTAACTGTGGAGAATGTCCTGTCCATTGGCTAGATCTGGGTAGCAGTTCGAAGTTTACTGCCCGTACTGTCCTTACTGGTGCCATAATTTGAGCAGGACACGTGGGCCCAGAACCACCGGTCATAGTGTTCTTCTAGTAGGTTTCTAGGACCCTCTGGATCCTTCTATTTCCCCATTCTCCCATGCTTCTCTTGCAGTTTTTTTCAGGGCTGAGTTCTAGGTAGCTTGCCCATGTTGCAGTGACTATTCACCAGTGTACACACAGACAACACAATAAAAGCACTGTTTGCAGGCTTAAAAAATAAAATATTTTCTGTGTAAGTGTTTTGTTTGCACTTATGTAGATACACCACATGCCTGGTTGTGCATTCAGAGGTCAGACGACATGCCATACAACTGGAGTGATACATGGTTATGAATCACAATGTGGGCTTTGGGAGTGGAATCCAGGTTCACAGTAAGAGCAAACAATGTTCTTAACCATTGAGCTAACACTCTAGATTCCACGCTATTCAGTAATAATTTATGTAGGTGGAGTCAGAACACTGAAAATCTCTCAGTGTTCTATCAGAACACTGCTAATCTCTCAGCAGGTAGTCTCAGAATGTATAAGATAACAGGCAGAGCAGGCCAAGAACCACAAGCTAGTAAACAGGGTTTATCATGGTCTCTGTTTCATTTCCTGACTCCAAATTCCAGCCTTGACCTGCTGTTTTGTCCTACCTTCATGATGCATTGCAAACTATAAGCAGAATAAAACCTCTCCTCCAAAAATTGCTTAGAGTGAGTGTTTTATTTCAGCAATACAAACTAAAGAAAACAGCATATTTGGGGGAAGATAAACCTATTTTCATTATGTGTGAATAGTAATATCAAAATTATAATTTTTTAAATTTTTACTTTTCTCTTTCTGAATTTTGTTTTTTGAGACAAAGTTTCTCTGTATAACAGAGCTGCCTGTCAAGGAACTTGCTTTGGAAACTAGGGTGGCTTGAACTCAAGAGAGCCACTTGCCTCTGCTCCCTGAGGGACAGGATTAAAGGCATGCACCACCACATCCAGCTTCGTGTATTTCTCATTGAAAAAGAATAAGAAATATGTTTTAACAACATAAAACAATCAAGTATTTCTTTGTTATTAAAAAAAAGTTTACAAACATTTATCTACCTGTTTACATTCTTGTGATTGACAAAAAACCAGTGTCTGCAGAAAATTCTGACAAAAATGAATAGAGGTCATAAGACAACTCCCATGACATGCAAATATACTTATAATAAAAAAGTAGGTTTAAAATGTTTATCCTATCTGTTCAATGTTTTAGATGACAAGTATTTAATATGGCTTACTGTATATCACACATAAACCTTTAATCTGTATAAGATTTGCTGCATAATAGATATACACAATCATAGTCCTCACAGCATACTTAATAAATTTCCTTTCATTTATAATTATTATTTACACAATTACAAATGGCATTTATTACTGTGAATTAGTCTCATCGCCATTAAGCCAAGCAAATGATCAGCAAGCAATCACAAAATCCACAATGTGTCCTGTATACTTATGTCAGATTTTACTTCCACAAAAGTGTCATACTAATATTTACATACACCAGTGTACATACATGTGCATGGAAACACTTAACACACAACAGAAACATCACAAAGATATAGACATACACTCATGAAACATATTCATAAATATACAACATGCAGTTACATACAAACACACACACACACACACACACACACACACACACACACACACAAGTTTTTTCATTTCATTTACTTTATTTTTCCCCCAAAAGAAGTAGGAACTTGTTCCTCTGGCTATGAACCTGTGCTGTTTACTTTTGTTGTTGCTGTTGTTGTTGTTTTAAATTATAAGGCCTAATGGAGTAAAAAAGCTATGAAATTCCTGAGATTTTTTTATTAAAATTTAAAAGCTTGTTAAATTAATACCAATTAACATAGCATTCTCCATGCTATATTTCATATTCTGAGAAGATAATCATTTTACAATTTCATATTTTAAAGGAAGTATTTGATTAGTAAGTAGTAGAATCTTTGGTTAAAAAAGACTAGTGTTTTGCCTAGTTTTATATCAACTTGACACAAACTATAGTCATCTGAGAGAATGCATCCAGAAGACCAAGCTGTAGACTGTCCTTTAGGACATTTTTATAATTACTGTTTATTTGAGAAGACCCAGCCCATTGCAGTTGTCTGCCCGCGAGTCTGGGTTTTATAGGAAAGCAGGCAGGGTAAGTCATGAGGAGCAAGCCAGCACCCCTCCTCTGTGACCTCTGCATCAACTTCTGCCTCCATGTCACTCCCCTGTTTGAGTTCCTGTCTTGGTTTTTCTCTGGGGACTATGACTCAAGAAAGGTAAACCAAATAATCCATTTCCTCCACAAGTTGCTTTGGTCATGGTGTTCCATCACAGCAATAGAAACCTAAGGCAAGTGGTAATCTACCAGAAAATGGAAAGCATGTGTATCTTCTACATTTGACTTCTGAGTAACAAAGACAAATTATCAGTGATATGATGAAAATTACAAAAATGTCACATAGAAAATTATTGGGGAAACTTCATAATTTTGTCTAGTCACTTTAACATTACACAGTGCCTAGAACATTAACTGAACATGATGTGTCAGAAGTTCGATCAATCAAAGAAGCTTTTAATATGCACGTGAAAAATGAGGAGTTCCAAGATTGCAGCGCCAGCCACACGCTATATCTGATCTACCGGAGGGACACCAGGGCCCGAACTGGGAACCACAGACTACAGGAACAGGATAGCATTAGGTGAGTGGGGTCTTGCCCAGTGCAGGCCACAGTCAGATCTGGCCCCTGGTCAACCAAAAGCCCACGGAGGTCCTGAACCCACTTTCCAGACTTTGAAATAGAACCCACCCGTGGACTGCAGCTTTATAGCCCAGAAGCAGTGTGTGCGACTGTGCAACACTGGAGCTCCTGGCCTGAGGAAGTCGAGGGAAACAGCTGAATCTATCCTCGTACACCTCTACCCGCTCCACCCCAGTCTACAGGGAGCCCCGGAGGCTGCAGCGAAACCCACAATGCCAAGAAACAGCATGCGTGATCTGGGCCCATCTGGCCAGAACGAGGCAACTGGCCTCAGCTGACCAGGCCTACAAAATTGGCCTGGCCAGGACAGTCCCCACAACCAGGCAGGGACTCCCATGCTTGTGGGAGAAGCTGGGATACCCTGAGGGTCTGGAAGGGGGTCTGAATTGCAGCCACAGCTCAGTGGCACTAAACCTCCAAAGGCGCACAATTTAGACTGGTCCACTATCTATAATGATCCGGGCAGGATCTTGAGTGCAGGCCACAGTGGTCAAGGCCTGGAAAATTGGGCAGATAAAGCCACAGTCCCCATAGCCGAGAAGGGACTCCCACACTCATGGGAGAAGCTGGACTGCCCTGAGAGGTCTGGAAATGGGTCTGAATTGTGGCCACAACTCAGTGGGACTGAACAAGCAAAGATGCGCAACCTCGACTTGTCCCCTATCTAGACTGGTCTGGCCAGGAATCTGACTGAGAGCCACAGCAGTCCGGGCCTGGACAATTGGGCAGTTAAAACCTGGCATAGCCAGCCCCCAAGGCCCGGCGGATCACCCACACACTCAGGAGAGGCTGGACTGCCCCAAGGGGTCTGGACAGAACATTAAACAGAGGCCACCAACACAGCTGGTCTGAATCCCCTCAGTAGCATGAACAGGATCAGGCAGAAGTCTACCACTGCTGACCCTGTCAGGAGCTTAAGGTGTAGAGCACAAGCAATATAAAATATCTAGAAGTAAATCTAACCAAGCAAGTGAAGGGCTTGTTTAAAAAAACAAAAAACAAAACAAAACAAAACAAAAAACTTCAAATCTCTGAAGAAAGAGATTGAAGATGACATTAGAAGATGAAAGGATCTCCCTTGTTCATGGATAGGGATAATTAACATAGTAAAAATGGCCATCTTACCAAAAGCAATTTACAGATTCAATTCAGTCCCTATCAAAATACCTACACAATTTTTAAAAGACATTGAAAGATCAATTCTCAACTTCATATGGAAAAAAAAAAAAAAACAGAAGAGCTAAAACAATCCTATACAATAAAAGATCTTCCAGAGGAATCTTCATATCTGGTCTTAAGATGAATCATAGGGCAACAGTAATTAAAATAGCATGGTACTGACACAGCAATAGGCTGATTGACTAATGGAATCGAATTGAAGACCCAGAAATGAATCCAAACACATATGGTCACTTGATTTTTTACAAAGAAGCCAAATCTATTCAATGGAAAAAGGATAGCATCTTCAATAAATGGTGCTGGTCTAACTGCATGTCTACATGTTGAAAATGCAATTAGACCCATATTTGTCACCATGCATGACACTTAAGTCCAAGTGGATTAAAGACCTCAACATAAAACCAGAGATACTAAATCGGTTAGAAGAAAAAGTGGGGAGGAGCGTGGGACACGTTGGCACAAGAGATAACTTCCTGAACAGAACACCAATAGCCCAGGCCTTAAGGTCAACAATTAATAAATGGGACCTCATGAGGCTGAGAAGCTTCTGTAAAGCAGGAGACACTGTCAATAGAACAAAGTGACAGCCTACAGCTGGGAAAAGATCTTCACCAACCCTACATCTGACAAAGGGCTAATATCCAAAATATATAAAGAACTCAAGAAATTAAGCAGAACCAAAACAGATAACCCAATTGAGAAATGGGGCTCAGAACTAAACATAGAATTCTCAACAGAGGAATATCAAATGGCTGACTAACACTTAAAGAAATACTCAATGTCCTTAGTCATCAAAGAAATGCAAATCAAAATGACTCTGATATTCCATCTTAAATCCATCAGAATGGCTAAAAGCAAAAATTCATGTGGCACTACATGCTGGCAAACATGTGGAAAAGAGGAACACTCTTTCATTGCTGGTGGAAATGCATACATGTATAACCATTTTGGTAATCTACCTCCTGGCGCTTTCTTAGAAAACTGGAAATTGGAATTCCTCAAGAGCCAGCTATTCCACTCCTTGGAATATGCACAGAAAATGCTCCACCACGCAACAAGAACATATGCTCAAACATATTCATAGCAGCCTTATTCATAATAGTGAGAACCTGGAAACAGCCTAAATGTCCCTCAGTTGAAGAGTAGATAAAGAAGTTATGGTACATTTACACTATGGCATACTACTTAGCTATAAAAAACAAAGAACTCCCAAAATTTGTGGACCAATGGATAGAACTAGAAATGATCATACTGAGTGACTTAACCCAGAAGCAGAAAGACTCACATGGTATATATTCACTTATAATTGGGCACTAGCCCAAAAGGCATGTGCCATGAAAGTCTTCACTTACCAGGAGATTGGGATAGATGTTAGAACATCCTACTGGGACCTAAGTAAGAGAAATATAGGAGACGGGGAAATAAAAGGATACAGAGGGTCCTAGAAACCTACAAGAAGAACATCATGACAGGTGGTTACACTAACCAAGGACAACACAAGTAGAAACATCGAGCCCCATGCTGATCTACCCAATGGACTGGACATTCTCCACAGTTATAAATCTGTAAATTCAGCTTTAAATCATAGTTATTAAACGAGAATATAAATGAACTTGTGTTATAAATAATTTTCACGTGGAACAAGTCAAACTCATGACACTTTAAACAGTGCATTGAATAGAAATGCTTCCCAGTCCTACTTTGTATTGTGAGAACCATATTCCAAATGCTTCTGAGAGTTTACCCTGGCTAACTTCACCTAAGCCAAAAGGCTTAATTCCTTAAAAGTGAAAACAACTAAGAAAGCAGCGAAAGGATTTTGCAGGCGCCACGAGAGGCGTGTTGTTCTAAGAAAGGAATCTGCCTTAGCAGCATTTGTTGTAATTGAGCCAACTTTATGGTCATGACTGTCTTTAAAGAAATCCAGGGAAGGGATGACTCAGTCAATACCAGCAGCAGTCTCCTTGTTCACAGGTGCCTGTGAAAGACACACAGAGGGTGGCATTTTTTTGTCTCTCTCCATTATGACTATCTCTATTTTCACACAGAGTTTAATTTGGTTCATGCGAGCAAAATCTTCACTGATACACACACACACACACACACACACACACACACACACACAGAGAGAGAGAGAGAGAGAGAGAGAGAGAGAGAGAGAGAGAGAGAGAGAGAGAAAGAGAGAGAGAGAGAGCTTTTATTATGAAATTCAGAAGAGCTTAGTTGGAGGTGAAAAATCCCTTGTTTGAGAGAAAGCCAAAGATTAGAATTGCAAAGATGTCATAGTGCAAATAAATATTAAAAATGTCTGATCCTGCATTACCACATCTAAGGAATAATCTAATTTTAATTATCCTGACAAGTTAGAATGAGAATTAACTGTAATATTAGTGTAAATGTTTACACGGTACTTAGACCAAACAGAATACTTATTGCCAATCACAACATACCTTTCCTGTAAAGTCTGTTTTCTTATACTATTTACCAGAATATATCTATAAACCAGTGTTAATGACAAATGAAAGGAGACATAGATGTGTCCCGTAAAGCAGCATTTGTTATCATAAAATGTTCCACTGTGTGCTTCTATGAATATTGACACAGATTATACTGTCTTTTTTTTTTAACTCTTTCAAAAGAACATTGACATTATTTAAAAAAATCATTGCCTCCTCAAATGTGTATTTGAAGAATAAAAGGATAAGTCAGAAATTTACTATTTTTATATGAATTAACTTACATTAATTCTAATTTTCTTCTTGAAATCAACCACCACCTTTTCCACACCAACACCCAAAACTACTTCTCTATGGTTCAAGTATTCTGCCTTGAGAGATTAGTTCCCAAAATGTTTTTTGATAGCAAGGCAAAATACCATATACACAGATGAGTGTGTGTGTGTGTGTGTGTGTGTGTGTGTGTGTATGTGTGTGTGTGTCTGTGTATGTGCATATGTGTGTGCATGTGTGTATGAAAGTACTGTGTATAGAATACATATTTTTGTACTAAATGCTAAAAGTAAATATAAGAGAATTATATTCCTGAATCATCAAAATTTGTTGAAAGGTTTCTTAGACGTCTGCATTTTCTGGGTTTCATGCCATCCTAGTCCGAGGACAATATCTCATAACATGTCTTATTTGTATTAGGTGAAATCAGTTCTTGATTTCCTTACTTACAAGCAAAATAGCTTCAAATGTATTAAAAGAATAATTTTACACATTATACAACTCACTTATGTTTCATCTGTATGTTTGACTTTTGATGTAGGCAGTCATGAATGTAACAAAAAACCCTGTTTCAATTAATATTTGCATTCATTTGAATATGATTCAGTAAAGGATCATATAAGTCTAAAATTATTTGGGAAGAAATTTTGTGTGCTGTAACAGTTGACGTGTCTTATAATGCTAACTGCTGCTGCCTCTCAGTGAAATCAGGTAAGCGTGCACTGGTTTTAGATTACATAATCAGAACAAGAGTAAAACTGCCCAATGTTTCTTAAAATGTCCTTCAGGAACCATCTGTATGTGACATCTGGGAATTACTTTATATAAACTTTAAGCTCAAACTAGATTTAAATACTAAACTACAAATAAGAATAAAAATCAGAGGGTGAGATGTAAGTTTTTCTGTATTGTTCCAAAGGAAATACACTTAAAACTCTTGCTTCAGTTTTCCTCTTGCTAACGGAGCAGAAAGCCCTTCAGAAAAATATGGGCTACCATCCAGCTGACTAACATGTGGCAATCTTTAGCAACAGGGATAAACATTTCATATACACTTTTTCTAAAAATTAATTTTTCAATTATTTTCATTATATATAAAAAAGCACATAGCTCTTCTACGGTTTTAAGTAAACACACTAGTATACATTTATAAATAAGACATAGCCCTTGCCCATTACATAAATTCAAACTAATTGTTTTTTATTAGTATCACCTGACTGATACAGGCACAAGTATTCTGAAAATTCAAATTACTAAAAATATGAAATACTGAATTCATAGTTATAGCTTCCTAAAATGTTTCCACCTTAACAAGGAAAATAAAACAAATGTTTTACTAATGAAGACAAAACTAAACTGTGAGCTCACAATGCAGTTTAGAATCAAGTGAAAGTCAGTGTCAATTTCTGGGAACACAATAACTGGATTTCACAGAACAACTTGTCTGGTTCCCCTGCATCATAGCAAGCTCTGTGCCTGAAAGTCTTCCACAGGATTTGCACGAGTATCTGCTGATTGAGACCAAGCTATATATTTTCTCCTTACTTAGGGTCGTAATTGAATATTGGTCATTTTTAAAATTTATTTAAACCTGGCATGTAGCCACAACCCTAAAGTCTCTGCTTGTGTAGAAGATTCCCAGCATCCAATAAATTATTTAATGGAATTAATATCAACTGTGCCTTTTCAATGTTGAATTCTTACAAAGTTTAAGTCCTGAGATATACTTTTTATTTCAGGAGAGTAAGAAAGTTCTAATCCTTCAAAAACTAATGAAACGCCCCATATCTACCAGGGAACTATTCTTTGATACATATACCAACCTAGCATCCTTTTGGATTAAATATATTTAATGGTATGCAGGTTTGACCCAGCAGGTAAAAATGGTTACCTACTGTGTGTGAAAAGTTGTCTATGCACAGGCAGAGGTGGCACATGCCTTTGATCCCAGCACTTGGGAGGCAGAAGCAGGAGGATCATTGTGAGTTCCAGGCCAGCCTGGTCTACAAAGCGATAGGCAAAGGGAACTTGGAGAAACCCTGTCTGCAAAAACCAAAAAAGAAAAGAAGAAAGAAAAAGAAAAGTTGTCTACGCAAAGGAAACAAAGTAACGACAGGAAGAAATCACACCTCTCCCGTCAAAGGGAATAAAGCTTATCCTGGAGCAAAATTTGACTGAGCACAGCCCTGGAATCATAGAGCTAGGATGGCTCAGGTTCCATGACTTTAGGTGGAAGTGGTTTCACAGAGTTTTTACTGGAGCAGAGAAACAACAGCAGCAGCAAAAAGCCATAAATCAAGGCAATTTGAAAACACACTGGTGGGTATATCAGAGAACCAGGTCACAGAGCAAGGCACATAGGTTTCACATACCATTTGACAGCATCCTTAGCTCTTTCATTGGTAAACAATGGGAAATTTAGGTCTAATAGGTCAAGAGCAAAGAGTGACTCTTTTGACAGCTACAAATAGCCCCAAGGAAATTCCTAGTACGCTATCAGCAGCATCCTCAACTCTCTCATCTTTGCACCACTTTCGTTTGATGTCAGGAATTCTCCTTTCTACCCACATGCCTATTGGCCTGCTCAATTCTGGAATTCAGGGTGGAAAGAGATTAACTGACTCTCAATTATTTTTCTCTAACTTCACTCTACCCTCAACCCTACCTCTGCTCATATTTCATACCCAAATCATACATGTATATGTCTATGTGCTCTGTGTTTCCATACTATGTGTGTATGTGTTTGCCTGAGTATGTATTTGTGTGTATAGTGTATATGTGTGTATGTATGTATGTGTGGAGAGGTGTGTACTGGGTGTATGTGTCTATGTATGTGTGTGCCCTGTGTTTGTGTATGTATGTATGTATATTGTGTGCATATATGTGTGAATGCTGTGTCTGTGTATGTATGTGTGTACTGTGTTTATGTATATATATATGTATGTGTGTGTGTGCATGTCTACACAAAGTAATAAAATATTCAGAAGTCATCTATGATGTTGAAGATGAATAACAAAGCTCTTCCTTCAATTTATGAGGCTCATAGCCCTAATCTTGTAGCCATACTTTATTTTAGCTGTTCACTCGCTCCTGTCCTTCCAGTAGTTTGCTATTTTACATCTTTAAGTATTCTATCTTTATGACGAACATAATTTCAGTGCAAATAGGTAAAATGTTTATATATAAACATGAACTGGTGAATGCTACAAATAAATTGTATTAAACAAGAAAAGCAAGGGTTGAGAAAGCAGATGCAGATACAAGTCTAAAATGTAGTCTATACTGCTCTGCGCCTCTTCCTTTGGTGAGGCAAATTCTTGTGGGTTTTTTTTTTTTTTTGACCTGGAAAACTTTGTTTAAAAAAAATCTCCCTTTCCACTAAGGTTAAAAATATAACTGTTAAAAGAGTTACATATATAGGAACAGAGACACTACTCCCTGTGCCCCATAAAAATATAGGGTAGGATGTAGGGATAAAGGATCCTGAATCTATGTGGCTCTTTTTTCTGTTATTGGACTGCATGTAAGCTAAAAATGTTCACATAGCCACTGACAGGAGAAAAGAACCATTTTCAGACAAATGGATGCACTTCCTGTTAGGTTAGAATTGATGCAGCAACATGAAAAGTGGAGAGCAACCACTGCTTCGGAAACAGGTCTTCTTTTCTGAGAATAGTGAAGGGAAAAGGCCTCACGGTGGGAGTGGAGACAGCATAGTCCGAGCCTCTGAGGTGCAGATGGATGGAGAAGGGAACTGATGGGGTGGAGGGATTCCATGCCAACACATGACTTGTTTCACATGGCCCTTAAGTATCAGTCATTCCTGTGGATCCACAGTACAGATTAAGAGTTGTTACCTCTCTAGGCCCAACATCCTAGTGGGTAACAAGCTCCCTGAGGGAAGTGAACAGAGTGACTTATCAGAACTGATATCGCAAACCGAGCACGATCTCTTATACTGTACACGTGGTAACCCTTAATGGACCAGCTTCATGATTTCTTGAGAAGTCAAAACTTAATTAATGGGTATTGCTGGAAGCTCAGGTTTGTGATTATTTGATTTCACAAGCCTAGAAAACTGATACTTTAATTAAATGTGTGAGTTTTCTGATATGGAAAAATAATTCTTTCTATTTAACCTTTTTATTCATTTTATTTGGCCCGTGTACTATAAAAATAATTTTGTCTAGAATTTCAGATCACTGCTCCATTGTTTTTCAGCATAAAATGCTTGAGTGCTACTATACAATAGCATTATACTTTCTAAATTCCATTCTATACAGTAACCGATTCACTTCAACATGATGTCTATTTTTTTCTGCTGCATATCTTAAGTTTATGTATTATAGTGTACTTTACACTGTAATATCATTTTTTAACTACTTTGTGAAGCAAAGTGTTTAGATATCGCTCTCTTCTCTCTCTCTCCCTTTCTTGTAAATATAGTCTTTTTCTATATAGAACATGAGATTGCTAAATAGCAGCTACATTTACATTTTAATACCTGCATGAGTCTGAATGATGACCATCAATAATCCTAATCAATTTTCTCTTGTTTTTCAAATACAATGAAGTGGCAAATAGAGCACATACCTGCTGACAGAAGTCAAATACCTGCTGACAGAAGTCAAATATCCACACAGGCAGCTGTTTGCATGGCCTCGGGTAGGGAGGGGAGATCACATCAAGCTGTTTTCTCAGCCAGGCTGTAATAGAGAGTTGTGCTGTGGCCTATTATACGCCATGCAAAATGCATAAAACTCTGGGTACAGTGGGAAATCAGAATTTAGCCATACCTGCAATATGAAAAGAGAGCGGACCTTAGATCCCCCTACAGCATAGTCTATTTTTCACATAATGTCTAATTTTATTTATTTTGTGAGTATGTTTAATTAAAAGTAGGATTCCACTGTCCACTAGAGCCACCCTGAATCTGAGTAAAAATTAATGCCTATGATGGTTTTCAAGATAAAGTATTTTTACAAATTAGTTTTAAAAATGAGGACTTAAGCCGGGCTGTAGTGGTGCATGCCTTTAATCCCAGCACTCGGGAGGCAGAGGCAGGTGGATTGCTGTTAGTTCGAAGCCAGCCTGATCTACAAAGGGAGTTCAGGACAGCTAAGGCTACACAGAGAAACCCTGTCTTGAAAAACCAAAATAATAATAATAATAATAATAAATAATAATAATAATAATAATAATAATAATAATAATAATAATAAATAAAAAAATAAAAATGAGGACTTGACTTTATATTTTATTCAGCAGGAAGATAACAGTAAATGAGGACTTGACTTTATTTTTTTATTCAGCAGGAAGATAACAGTAAATGACATCATCAGTTTCAAACTTGAAATATAATATTGAATATGAATATAAAAAATACTGCAAATTTAAGACTGGGATCATTGAATCTATACACCCTTGGGGGCTAGGCTACATCATGTGGTCACACAGTTGTCTGGTAGCTGCTGTAATGATAATTTGTGGATATGATTAACATTTGTTATTACTTCATATCAATATTTTCTAGGTCTTTAGGCAGTGACTCTATATGTTTATATGCATGTATGCAATTACTTATAGTATGCCAGCAGAGTTCATAGAAAATTTTGATTCCCCTTTTGATCATGTGGATCACAGTGTTTCTAAGGATCAAAAATTTGAGACTTTTGCTATGTTGATTCTCCTGATCCACATGCAAGGGGAGATCTTTCTATCCTCTGAAATCTTCTTCAATTTCTTCCTTCAGAGACTTGAAGCGTTTTTTGTTTGTTTTGTTTTCATTTCTGTTTTTGTTTCGATACAAGTCTTTCACTATGGCTAAGGCAACATATAAGAGAAAGCGTTTAGTCTGAGGTTTGCTTACGAGTTCATACAGTGCGTCCACAATAAACATGGGAGGGAAGATGGCAGAAGGCAGTCAGAACAGCATTGATTTAATACCTAAAAGCTTACATGATTGATAGTTCCGAGGCAGTGCAAGAGAGATAACCTAGGAGAAGCAAGGGATTTTTTATTTGTTTTGTTTTGTGTTGCTTTCTTTTGACTGAGTGATGACTGACTGATTGCTTCACTTTACATCCTATGGTAGCAATATCCCTCCTCTCCTCCCAGTCCCACCCTCCTTCCCTCTCTTCCATCCGCCTTCCCCCATTTCTCAGAAAAGGAGAGCACCCTTTCCGTTCACCCCCACCTCATCAAGTCATAGCAGGACTGCTGCTTTCCTCTTCCAATGCAGCCTGACAAGGGATTACCTACCACCAGAGGGAAGTGTTAAAAGCTAGTAACAAACTTTCATGAGACCTGCCCCTTGGGCTAGTGTCCAGTTATAAGTGAGTATATACCATTTGAGTCTCTCTGCTTCTGGGTTATCTCACTCATTATGATCATTTCTAGTTCAATCCATTTTTCCCAGTGGCTTGTTTGCCGCATTTGAAGCCATCTCCATAAGGAGGTTCATTGATACTCCTGATCTTCTTTGAGGTGAGCCGGGTATTGCCAGGTGTTGACCTGTCTTGTTGTCAAAGAATCTTTAAAATAATAAAAACATCTTTAAATGCCATATTCTTCAGGTCTCTGGGGCTTTTGAAGGCCTTATCTATTTTACCTTATATATCTATAGAATCATATCTATCTGTTAAACCTATGATATATATTCTTGTGATAAAATAGACTAGTAATTGACATGACCATGATTTGATCAACTAACAATTCACTTGTACTACTTAGTTATCCTAAACAGCCTTCTGCAGGCCTTCTTTCATTCCTCCTTTGTTATTCCCAGGTCAGATCATCACCTTAATTTCTCTCTGTGCTCTCTCTCCTAGCTTGTCCCTTCTCTTTGATCATTACCTCTGTCTATTCTAATTTCCCTTTCTGAGTGATATTTGAGCATCTCCCCCCTTGGATCCTCCTTGTTACTTATCTTCTTCAAGTCTGTGCATTGTAGTATGTTTATCCTGTAATATATGGCTAAAATCTACTTATAAGAGAGTATATACCATATGTGCCATTCTGGGAATTGATTACCTTCAGTTGAGGGACATCTGGGTTGTTTCCAGATTCTGGTTACTGAGAAAAATGCTACTTTGAACATAGTTGGGCAAACGTCTTCAGTCTATGTTGGAACATCTTTTGGCTCTATACCCAGAAGTGGAATAGCCAGGTCTGGAGGTAGAGTTATTCCCAGATTTCTGGAAAAGTACCAGATTAATTTTCAAAGTCGTTGTACAAATTTGCACTCCCACCAGCAGTAGAGGAGCTTTCCTCTTACTCCACATCCTAGCCAACATGTGTTCTCACTTGAGCTTTTAATCTAAGTCATTCTGACAGGTGTAAAATGTAGTCTCTGAGTCATATTGATTTGCATTTCCCTGATGTCTAAGGCCGTTGAGCATTTCTTTAAATGTTTCTAGTTCATTTGATATTTCTCTGTTGAAAATTCTCTATTTAGCTCTTTGTCTCATTTTTCAATTGGTTTATTTTTTATAGGCATTTAATTTCTTGAGTTCTTTATATAATTTGGATATTAGCCCTTTGTTGAATGAAGGATTGGTTAAGATATTTTCCCAATCTGTAGACTGTCTCTCATTTCATTGACAGTGTGATTTGCCTTACAGAAACTTTTCAGTTTTGTGTGGTCCCATTTATGAATTGTTGATCTTAGAGCCTGAGCTTTTCGGATTCTGATCAGGAAGTTGTTTCCTGTGTTAATGAGTTCAAAGTTCTTACTCACTGTCTCATTTAAACCATTCAGTGTATCTGGTTTTATGTTGACTTGGACTTGATGACTTGGACTTGAGTTTTGTGTAGGGTGATAAATACGGATCTATTTGCATTTCTCTACATGTATATATATATAGTTAGACCAATGCCATTTATTGAAGATGCTATCTTTTTTCCATTCTAAGTTTTTGGCTCCCTTGTCAAACATCTCTAACTTGTGCATTTATTTCTGTGTCTTTGATTTGACTCTGTTGACTTTCAATCTGTTTATATGCCAGTATCATGAAGATTTTTTTTTTTTTACTATTGTCCTATAGTATAGCTTGAAGTCAGGGATAGAGATACCTTCAGAAGTTCTTTTACTATATAGGATTGTTTTAGCTATCCTGTTTTTTTTTTCCATGTGAAGTTTAAAACTTTTTTAAAAGTCTGAAAAGAAATGTGTTGGTATTTTGAGGGGGATTACTTTTGGTAAGGTGGTCACTTTTATTATATTAATCTACTGATCCATGAACATGATAGATCTTTCATCTTCTGATAGCTTCTTCAATTTCTTTCCTCTGAGACATGAAAGTCTTGTCATACAGGTCTTTGACTTGCTTGGTTAGAGTTACACAAAGATAACTTATATTATTTGAATCTATTATGAAGGTGTAGTTTCCCCAATTTCTTTCTTAACCCATATGTCATTTGTATACAGGAAGGCTATTGATTTTTAAAAAATTAACATTGTATGCAGCCACTTTGCTGAAGGTGTTTATTAACTATAGGAGTTCTCTGGTGGAATTTTGGGGTCTCTCTCTCTCTCTCTCTCTCTCTCTCTCTCTCTCTCTCTCTCTCTCTCTCTCTCTCTCTCACACACACACACACACACACACACACATATATATATATATATATATAATCTCATCACCATTATATCATCTATGAATAGTGATACTTTAACTTCTTCCTTTCTAATTTGTATCCCCTTGACTTCCTTTAGTTTTCTTATTGCTCTAGCTATAAATTCAAGTACTATATTGAAGAGAAATGCAGAGAGTGGGCTGTCTTGTCTTGTCCCTGATTTTAGTGGAAATAGCACATGATTTTTAAACCTCAAAGCCCATCCCTCAGTGACATACCACCTCCAACAATACCACACCTCTTCTTAATTCTCACTGGGCTCCACCAACTACAAAGCAACCCTCCAAATATAGGAGCCTATAGAACTATTCTCATTCAAGTCACCACCCCATCAATTTTTCAAAGGTGACATGATTCTTATGATTTTAATGAGTCAACTCAAAATTCAGAACGACTGCATAATGCATCAAAGTTACCAAGATGCAATTTTATTATAAAACTTTGAACTACTTTCTCCATGACAACTGCTGTCAGTTGGAATTTGGAACTGCAGACAATGTAAGTCATATAATCATACACATAAAATGATGCGGTTATGTATGAGGTAAGTAAATCTCTTCAAGAACACAGCAGTATGAAAGGATCAAAGAAGGTATAAATAGATGCTGACACGGGTGAATGATTATTATTAAAATATTACATTAAATGAAACAGGATACTTGTAGTCTTATGAAAGAGTGGTAGCTCTGGTAGATACATGAAAATCGATGATGGTTGTATATATTCATTTAAGAATCATTTGGCTATTTCATGACTGGTCACTTTGTCACACAGACTGTTTCCTTTGCCTCCATGTAAGCTGCTACTTTCATGATCTTACTGTGGATTTGAGGAATGTAATGTATATATGAAAATTTGATATATGAGTCCAAGAAATAGGTTTCCCCGGGTTCATTTACTATTAAAGGTAAAAGAAAAACAGCATGAGAGCTGGTAATGCTCTTCACTAATAATAATACTATGGTAATTCATCTGGTAGTTTCGATCATTAAAGTATAAATGATTTTTTTTGTATCTCTATAGATAGGAGAGAGAGATGGGGGTCTCAAAGAAATGAAAATTTACCTACAAATAGCCAAAACACTAAGAATGTAACATTTATATAATTTCTTGTGTCAGGGTTCTTCTTGCTATAGATAGTTTATTGTATATATGTGCAATAATATAAATGTATATGTAAAAAATAAAAAATGTTAAAAATTTAAAAATAAAAGCAAAAAATAAAAAATAATGCCAAAATGTTAAAAAATAAATAGCCAGATATCAGAACTTGCCCTGTAATCTTTTGACTCTGAAGAATTGGTTTTAGCTAGTGAGTAAAAGGGGTTTTGTCTTCCTCAGAGTCTGAAAAGACAGCAAGATCACCTTTAAATAATTCAGGTCAACTCCTTGAAATTCAAACCAGAAGGGAAAATATAAATATCAAAAATGAAATTCCATTAAAAACTCTCATCTGCATTCTTGGTTTAGATAATGTAATAATGACTAGGAGAGTCTCTGGCACAATAATTTTCTATTTTGCCATGGCATAAATCTCAATCACATACATACTTGGATTTTATAGGAATAAGGTTCACATTCATTTCCAAAGGGAGAAGAACTAGCAGCACAGCCTCAGCTCCAAGGCTGTCTCCTGTGTCTCCATGTGAGCTGCTCCTTTCTAGTCTTAGTGTGGGTTTAAAGATTATAACTTACATTTTATTATAATTTGCATATATGAAAATTTGAAATTCTAATTCTATGAATAGATTTTCTAAAGTTTATTCACTTTTAAAGGAAAAAGCTAAGAAGCCACAGTGAACATAAACAGTGTAGTGCACAGTGGGGGAAACTTGTTTGTGTATTTTTTTAAGTTTTCAAAAAAAGATTATAGTTAAGGGAAGAGTCACATTGCATCCTTATTGGAGGGCAATAAAAACAGTGATGACCTAATTATACTGTCTAATGTAGCTTGAAAAATAAGATAAATAAGTACTTTCTGTGACCATTTGAAATTAAGTTGCAACACCTTAGCTGTTACAATTACAATTCTGTACATTTCCTTAAGAACTGTAGTAATGTACTTTGTATTAGTTATAACTATATGAAGAAACAGAACAGACTGAAATAAATGCTATTTGTATTTTCTGGTCCCACTCTAGAGCTGAAATTAAATAATATTCAAAAACATATTTAAGTCCCCTCGATATATAAATATTGCATTCTTAGAAATGTGAACACGTCTAGGTATAGTGTTTTGCAATGATCTCAAATTATTTTCTAATCATAATGTTCTTTTATATGAAAGTGGCAATGCATTGAACTTTTCTTAAGTAATAAATATAATGAAAAATAGTGAATGAAGTTGTGCATGGTAGCACATATCTTGGAGTCCAGCACTTGAGGGAAATGGACATGAAAATTATCCACACAGGATGAGTCTATCTTTGGATATATAGTTCCCAGCCAGCCAGGGATATAGTAAGACCCTTTGTCACAAAAATAATTATATAGCATATTTAAAAAACTGTTTAACATGTTTATAATATTATAGAGGGCATTTTAAAAATCACATCAATGTGTTCTTCCTAATAACATGTTCAAGGTGCAGGAGTTCATTCAGGTTTAAAGTGAATGATGCTTGGTGCACATCAATGTGTCAGGAATGAGAGTAGTGAGAAATACTCTCACATATATTTTATCATAAGTTTTATCATCTTTTCTCCATATAAACTAGACTATAAAACAATCAAAATCTTGATTTTTATATATCACATTTTATATTTCTACCTTGTATGCTGGCAAGCAAAAGAAAATAACATATCTAGTGATAAATTACATTAGATTAAAATCTCTTATTAATGATAACATTGTGGAGGAATTTTAATCCAGCCACATGGCTGCTCTGATCACCTCCAAAAACTGTCTAGGTCTGTGTGATACAGCTGGAATGCAGAAAAACTCCTAGCACACATCTTTAGTCTTAAACAACATCATCTATTGAAGGACAGGCAAGGTGGCAAATCAGATAACTATTTCAATAGAACTCTTACGGGAACAACCCAGGAAAGAGCAATGATTTAGAGGAGAACAGGGGGGAAGGAGTTGGGTTCAAAGCACTTCAGATCAATTCAGCCAGTTAACTGAGAGTTAATGCAGTGAGTACAGTGAGTCCGTGACTGCAGTGAGTGCAGTGAGTCAGTGACTGCAGTGAATGCAGTGAGTGCAGTGAGTGCAGTGAGTCAGTGACTGCAGTGAGTGCAGTGAGTGCAGGGAGTCAGTGACTGCAGTGAATGCAGTGCAGTGGAGTTGAGTTCCTTTGTAAGTTCATGCAGCACAGTGCATGTCAGTAGATGCAGTTGAAACTAGAGAATAAGAAAGAGCTAGAAGATTAGAACAGGTTGTCACGGTTAGATTGACACCAGGTGGATCAATTCAGTTAGAATTGCTAGAATTTCTAGAATTGAACTTTTTTTTAATCCAAGGTAACTGTTAGAAAATGTCTAAATGTCTTCAGGTAACCTAAGTCTTGCCTTACATTAATTGAGGAACATCCTAAAATAGGGTATAAATTTATGTCAATAGATATTATATACTTTTCCTCGTGAAAAATATTCTGGCAGCCATTGGCAGGTTATTTATCTACAGTGAATAAATGTCCATAGTCCTTTACATATGTGCAGCATTAACTGGACTCAATTTGTGATTTTTTAAAAAAAGACAATGCTTCATTCCAGTCATCATCAAGCCCTGGCTTAAACAACTTTTCTGTACCTTGTATCACAATGGTCTCTGAAACTTAAGAACAGAGTGTGATGCAGACGTTTGCAACTGGCCTTCCACTATCTTTTGAACTGTTGTGAGTTTATTCATTAACCAAGGTTTACTGCAAAATGAAATCATCTGATGATATATAGGAACTACATTAATCTATAGAGAGAGCAGTTTATAGGGAAATTTGATACTCTCTCTGAGTCTAAGACTATTAGTATGTTCCCTCTTGGGTTCTTTGATTTTTCCCAACCATGTATTTTTGGACTAACTGGAAATACAAGAAACCTGTTTTCCCCTGTAGAGTAGGTCTTAAATCCACTGAGAAAGAAGATACTTATCCCCATGACATTAATAATATTATTTGTCTATGGGCATATCATGTCATGATGGTAATTATTGCAGTGCATATTAAGACTTGTGATGACATTGTACATCCAGCAGCGCTGCTAGAACCTTCCTATGCTATGAAAGCTAACATCCTGACTAAACTTCCTGGTCAGTACCAACTTAATTTCCCAATGTCCTGATTTCAAAGTATGTGGTGTCTTCAGAAATAGAGCTTCATTAACAAGCTCTGCTGTGAAACAAAGAGCAGTAAAAACAGTCTATGCTGTTTTGAGGAGGGAGTGCCTCTGAAGGATATATCTGAAAAACAACCCCTGGAACAATATAATACATCTAGCACTGGCTTTGTATTTGGTAACCATGGCATTTGGGGAGCTTGATGCCCTGTGGCAACAGCGAAAATCTGTCTTCTGGACATGATAGGATCTCTGCATATATGGACCCATTATGTACTGTGTTGTTTACATGGGATCAAATTTTCAACATTCTAGCATGTAGTAGAAAGGGATTTATAACCACATCTCTAAGGACTTATGAACAGTGTTGTATCTTTGGGAGGAAGAACCCTTTTTAAAAAGAGCATGTCTTATGATAGATAAGACCACACTGTAGTAGACATAGCCATACCCAGGAATATATTGGTAGTAAAAATTAGAATCACTGAGTTAGTGAAAAAAAGAAAAGAAAAGAAAAAAATAAGAGAGTATTGAGTGGTAGATGTCTCAGGTGGTATTTCATCTGAAAGAGATAGAGGCAGGAGTTGAGGGAGTGGTTGAAAATAAAAATCACATGCACAAAATATTAAATATGCACACAGATAACCAAAACAATAATAGCATGCATAATCATCACATGCTTGCATTTCAAATGACAGAAACTCTAAGTGTCAGAAGAACAGCATGTTCAGTACAACAGCAGAAATTTATGTTTTTGTCCTTTTCTGTCCGACAAAATATTTGTTCTGTGTGTGTGTGTGTGTGTGTGTGTGTGTGTGTGTGTGTGTGTGTTCCTTTTAATCTCCAAAGAACTGCATTTTCTTTCCCTGCTTTTGAGGATCTACAATGCCTCTGATTATGTTCAAGCAACTCTATTAACTATAATCTCTCGATGTTATCTTCTGTTTGAAACTCCTCAACCTTGATGATGTTTTTAGTATATAACCTTACTTGATCACAGGTGCTGTTTTAAGCCATGTATCTATATCTACCTATCTATCTATATCTACCTATCTACCTATCTATCTATCTACATATGTATATATAAATAAATATATATACTTACACAGATATTTCCTGTTTGTTGGTAAGCATTTTAATATAGCAAAGATTAAGGCTATACATATTTATGAGTCTTTGATCACAAAGTCCTATGTTTGTCTAAATTTACAAAGCTGTTTTGCAAAGAATAAAAAGCAAGCAAAAAGAGCAAAATATTAAAAGCAAAAACCAAAGGAAAAAACAAGAAAAACAACTGTATGGAGCTTGGATGTTTTGTGAATTTCAATCTTAAATATAAAATTAAGCATGAGGGTTACATTTTTACTTAAGTAACACTTTGTCATTTTGAGAAAAAGAAATCAGGTAATCCCCCTCAGGAACAGTCATAGGGGAGGGGAATAAGGGGAAAATGGGAGGGCGGGAAGAATGGGAGGATACAAGGGATGGGATAACCATTGAGATGTAACAAGAATAAATTAATTTAAAAAAAGAAAAAAGAAAAACAACTATAAAAAAGAAATCAACTTTTAAAATTAGCAATATTAAAGAGATGAAAGACTATAGTAAGTCTTATTTTAAATATTTACACTTATTAGCATGCATTGAACCAAATAGCAATAAACTTTGTTTTCAAGGTGAAAACATAAATGTTTTATATTTTGGAAGTTCAGGACTTCGAATGCTCCTTCTGTCAGTGAACTTTTATCATATATACGACTAAGCAGGTGGAGAATTTCACCAATGACAAAATAAATATTTCTAATTCTTCAATATTTATCACTTAAATTTTATTTCATTTTTAATTTAAAAATTCAGGAGTATGATTGTTTTACCTGTATGCTTGTCTTACACCAGATGCATGAGGTACCCACTGTGACCAGAGGAGGGCATCAGATTCTCTGGACCTGGACATACAGATGGTGCGAGCCTCCAAGTGGGTGCTGGAATTAGATTATTGGTCTTTTGGAAGACCTTTTTTTTTTAACAGCAAAGTCATCTCTCCAGGTCAAAAATTCATCCTTGAAAATAGAGAAAAAGTGAGAAAAGGAATGTACCAGGAATGTCTACAAAAAGTTATGACGATCAGTTAAAGAAAACACCTTTTTGTTTTGCTATCTGCGCTCTTCTAACAACATAAAAGGGCACCAGAGCGAAGTAGAACGCAGCCCTGCCCTTTAAATTCTCATGTCTGTTTTGACATCTTGCTGTCTGAATTTTCAGACTTCCCTCTTCGTTGAAATGGGCATGAACCTACAAACCTCAAGTGTGAGAATTTAAAAGTCATTTAATTCACTCCCAATATTGTTTTCAATGCTTAGTCCTCTTCAAAGGGTTAAGGGCACATCATTGAATAATTCATGTTGCCAAAGAGTTCTCAGTCAGTCTGGGGATTGGAGAAAAGAATATACAAATATGTATTGAAATGTATGATTTAGGTTCTTCAGGATGACTTGGTTGTTAAGAATTTTGGTACTTTCATAGAGGACCTAAGTTCTAATCCCAGAACGTAAATTGGGCACCTCACGTGTGCCTGTAACTCCATCTCTAAAACATGCTATACCCTCTTCTGGCCGTTGCAGGCACTGCACACACATGCACATAATCACACAGGTGCATAATGAAAAACTACAGTTAATTTTGGTCTGTAAATATTTTATCTGAAAATTTCAATGCAATATAATACATAGGATATATATTTTAAAATAAATCCGTTTTTGAAGTGGATTTATTTATTAATTTTACATCCCAATGGCAGCCAGTTCCCCCCTCTCCTCCTGGTTCCACCCTCTTACACACCCTTCTCCCTTTAGACCCCCTCTCCTTCTCCTCAGAAAAGGGAATCCAACCCACCATCCACCCAGGAATATTGAGTCACACCAAGACTAAGAGTATCCTTTTCCACTGAGGCCAGACAAGGCAGCCCAGCTAGAGTAAAGTGATCCACAAGCAGGCAACAGAGTCCAAGCCAGATACAGCTTTAGCCCCACTTGCAGCTAAGGGACCCACTTGAAGACCAAGCTGCTCATCAGCTACGTATATTCCCAGGCCTAGATACAGTCCACACAAGCACTTTTGTTGGTGCTGCTATCTCTGCAAGCTTCCATGTACCTAGGTTAGTTGACTCTGTTAGTCTTCTCATGGAGTTCTCTCTTCTGGGTCACTCTATTCTTCCTCCCACTCTTCTGCAAGACTCCCTGAGTTCTGCGTAATGTTTGGCTACAGGTCTCAGCACTGTTTCAATACACTGCTATTTAGAGTCAATCAGAGGACAGTTATAATAAAGAAATTAACATGTAATATCTCTAAATATTGAGGTTTTAGAATATATATATATCATATACTGGCAATTCATTTCTAATTTTATCTTAACTTTTTTTATTCTTTTATTATTACTTACATCCTGATCATAGTTACCTCCCTCATATATTCCTGATCCTAGCCTCCCTCTTCCCCTCGATGTGGCTTCCCTAGTCCTGAGAACAGGGAAGCTCTCCTCCCCTACTAACTTACCTGAGCCTTTCAAGTCACATCAGGAATGCCTGCATCTTCTTCTTCTGTGGCGCCACAGCACCAGGGGAATTAATTGAAGAGCAGAAAATAGAGTCCATGGTACAGTCAACCCCTGCTCTCATTACTAGGGAACACCTACATAGAGACTGAGCAGCCTTTTGGCTACATCTTGGTTTGGGGCCTAGGTCCTCTTCATTCACCATCCTTGGTTTGTGTTGAACTGACTGGATATCTGCAGGTAGAAAAATACAAATTGATTCATGTTTATCACCCTGCACAAAACTCAAGTCCAAGTGGATCAAAGACATCCACATAAAAGAAGAAACACTAGGTCATTAGAAGAAAAAATGGGAGCCTTGAAATCACTAGAACAGGAACAAGAATGCCAACAGCTCCAGTTCTAAGATCAACAATCAATAAACACTTTCTTTTTTCCATTGTATGGTTTGGCTCCTTTGTCAAAAATCAAGTAGGTGTGTGTGTGAATTTAATTTTGGATCTTTGATTTGATTTGATTGATCCAACATTCTGTTTTTATGCCAGGACTTTTTCTTTTTAAATTTATTTTATTAATTTATTCTTGTTACATCTCAATGGTTATCCCATCCCTTGTATCCTCCCATTCTTCCCTCCCTCCAATTTTCCCCTTATTCCCCTCCCCCATGACTGTTCCTGAGGGGGATTACCTCCCCCTGTATATGTTCATAGGGTATCAAGTCTCTTCTTGGTAACCTGCTGTCCTTCCTCTGAGTGCCACCAGATCTCCCCCTCCAGGACTTTGCAGTTTTTATTACTGTTATTCTATGGAAAAACTTGAGATCATGGATGGAGGTATCTCCAGAAGATCTTTTATTTTACAGGATTATTTAGATATATATAGAGTTATTTGCTTTTCTATATGAAATTGAGAACTGTTCTTTCAAGTTCTATGAAGAATTATGTTGGTATTTTGATGAGAAATGGATTGAATATGTAGATTGACATTGGTAATATGGCCATTTTTTACTATGTTAATCCTACCAAACCATGAGCATGAAATACCTTTCTATCTTCTGATATCTTCTTCAATTTTTTTCTTCAGAGACTTGAAGTTGTTTTTTCCTTAAAAGCCTTTCACTTGCTTGGTTAGAGTTACTCCAAGACACTTTTTTTTTTTTGTAGCTCTTATTATGGGTATAGTGTTTTAATCTCTTTCTCAGCCCATTTGTCCTTTGTATACAAGAGGGCTACAGTTTTTTTAGTTAATTTTGTTTGCTGAAGGTGTTTTTCTTCTGTTGGAGTTTCCCAGTAGAATTTTGGGGTCATTGATGTATAGTGCCATGTGTTCTGTGAATAGTGATATTTTGACTTCTTTGCTAAATTATATCCCCTGATCTCCTTTATTTGCCTTATTGCTATAGCTAGGATTTCAATTACTATATTAAAGAGCTATGGAGAGAGTGGACAGCCTTGTCTTGTCCCTGATTTCAGTGGAGTTGATTTAACTTTCTCTCCGTTTAGTTTGATGTTGGCTATAGGCTTGCTGTACATTGCCTTTACTATGTTTAGGTGTGTGCTTTGTATCCCTGACACTTCAAGCCTTTTAACAAGAACAGGTGTGGCAGTTTCTCTAATGCTTTTTTGGCATCTAAGGACCATATATTGTGGTTTTTTCTTTCAGTTATTTCATAGGGTGGTACCTTGATAGATTTCCATATATTGATCCAGCCTGGCATACCTGGGATGAAGCCTACTTGGTCATTGTTGATGATACTTTTAATGAGTTCTTCAATTAAGTTTGTATATATTTTATTGAGTAGTTTTGCATCAATGTTCACAAGGGAAATTGGTCTGAAATTCTTTTTTTTTTTTTGTGGAGTTTAGGTATACAGGTGATTGTGGTCTCATGGAATGAATTTTGTAATTATCCTTCTGTTTCTATTTTGTTGAATAGTTTGAAGAGTATTGGTATTAGCTTTTCTTTGAAGGTGTCATAGAATTAGGCACTGAAACTTTCTTGTCCTGGTGGGGCACTTTGATGACGGCTTCTATTTCCTTAGGGGATATACGACTATTTAATTTGTTTATCCAATCCTGACTCATCTTTGGTAAGTGGAATTTAGCAAGAATATTGTTCATTTCATATAGATGTTCAAATTTTGTGATGTATAGGCTTTTCATTTCTTGTTTTTGATTTTAACATATACATTTATTTTATTACACATGAATAAAATAAACTACATACAGCAGGGAGAACCATAAGACAATGATGAGTTATATAAATTTTACATTCATAGGGATTTCACCATTTGTATTTGCCAAACTTGAAGTAAATATATTTCATGTCTTGTTAGGTCTAAATTTCTGAATGAAATTAAATATCTATCATATCTCATCTCTATTAACTTAAATCCTTTATTTGTATCTGAAAAGATGTTATCCACTAACCAACTAAATTGATTGTAAAACTAAACTTTGCAGTCTTCAACTCCCCTCAGAGACTTCAGAAGGAATAAAACTTAAATGCCTGAGTGAACTGGTAGTGCCAGTTGGCAGCTTCCAGAATGAAAAAAAATGACTGAGACAGTTTACTGCCTGAATAGTCACCCAACGCTCTCTATAATTTTGACTCCTCATCTTTGGCCTTCTAGCCCAATATCTCTGCCAGATTTATTTGTGAGGCAGACACTATTGAGGACTTACCAAACCTGTCTTGGCAGAGTTCAGCCATTGACTCTGCCTGCATCTAAGCTTGCCCAATTTTAGGCAGAATTCTGTCTGTGGCAGAAAGGAGGACATTTTGCCCAGTGACATCTTTGCCACATTTGAAACCAACTCTATAAGGAGATTATTTGATTCTCACCATCTTTTTTGAGGTCAGCTGGGGTTGTTAGGAGTTAACTTGTCTTGTTGTTAAAGAATCTTTAGAGTAATAATAACATCTTTTTAAAATATATTTTATTAATTTATTCATATTACACCTCAATTCTTACCCCATCCCCTGTACCCTCCCATTCCTCCCTCTCTCCCATTTTCCCCTTACTCCCTTCCCCTATTATTGTGACTGAGGGGGACTTCCTTCCCCTGTATATGCTCATAGGATATCAGGTCTCTTCTTGGTAGCCTGCTATCCTTCCTCTGAGTGCCACCTTTAAATGTAATATCCTGTGAGTCTCTGAACTCAGGAGTCCTTCTTTTCCTTTATCTTTCATCTGTAGGTAAGGAGATAGGAGCTTTAAAGAAAGAAAGGGGGATATAGATATATAGAGGAAGGATAGAACAAAAGGATTTTATTCATTTCATCTGAAATCATTTTCATAAGCATATATTTCAGGGTGTTTTGGTTTTGGGGGATTTTTGTTTGTTGTTTTTTTTTGGTGTGTTTGTGTGTGTGTGTGTGTGTGTGTGTGTGTGTGTGTGTGTGTGTGTGTGTGTGTGTGTGTACTGCAACCATAGTACTACTTATGGAATATTTCACACTTTATGTGTGAAATGAAATTTTAAATGGATTTATTCCTATTCACCTTGAATCAGTAAATAATGTATTTGAATTTAACACAATTTTACTAATTAATCACAGCATACAAAATTATTTTTTTAAGTGACTTAAGCTCAGAATTATCATTAAGAATCAGAAAAAGTCATATGCTTATCTTTGGTTTCCTGCTTTGTAATTGTAGTCCAACATGATGCCAGTATTGTAGAGATGCACATTGTCAAACAAATTTGAGTTCCTTTATGGTGAAGGATATGAAACAAATACTGAAGACAAGGAGTGCATCTGGAAAAGCACTTTACTGGAGTCTTATAAGACTGGTATTATGCTATGAAACTGGAAGAGGTTTGCTCTAAGTGGCCTGTCTCCATAATTTAGGATACCACTATTATTTTTTCTTAACTATATTTTTAAAGGAACAAAATACAGAAAACTGCAATTAGAGAAAAGGTAAGATATTAGCATCAGAAAAGATGACAGATGATTGGCCAGTGTAGCTGTCTTCTGGCCTGCTCATGACTAAGTAGGCAAAGGATAGATAGATCAACAGTTAGAAGCTCTTAATTGCCTTTGCATAGGGCTTAATGCAGGTTGTCAGCATCTGCTCAGTCACCTGCACCTCCAGGTTCAGGAAATTCAGTCCATTCTCTGGCCTCCACAGCAATTGGACACACATGCTGTGAATTCATAAATATACATTAATACACATAAATGAAAATAAATATTGTAAACAATATAAATGAGTAGTTTTGTTTATCTCTCATCCAGTTGTGGTTCCAAAATGGTGTTATCTAACAGCATATTTCTCATTTCTTCACACATAACAAGTTAATACTATAAGTACTTTTTCATGCCAGTGCAAGGGCATCTCAAAGGTAGAACTAAGGGGAGAGAGGAGTACAAGCATTTAGTTTTATTTACTATAAATGCTCGTCATTCAAAATAATGCTTTTGTAACTCTACTTTCAATATCTGTGAATTCTTTTCCCTGATTATATTACTACTATTTATTAATTCCTTTTAACCAGAATAAGGTGTCGTGAAAACAAGCTGAATTTTGTTGTATTTATTCTTATTGTTTTCTTTGGTAGTTGTACTATAAGTTATGGTCTCAAGTATTATGTTATGCTTCTAACTACAAAAAAAGTCACACATAATTAGTTATGCCTTGATCAAAATATCCATGAATGAGTGACATCATAACAGTGTACCATTGCATACCTTTGACACAAGCACAGCCTGTTGGCCTATGATAGAATCCAAAAACAATTGGCCAGTGGTAAATTTTAAAAGTCAAAGGAGATTGCAAAGCCTCCTACTAGAATTCATGTATAAGTGTTTGTAGATAATTGCTTAGTGTGTACAAAGACTGACTTCTAAGATCTGCATCTCCAGGAGCTCTATATATGGAGACTGTTGTGCCACATAGACCTCCTACCAAAAATAGCTAATACTCCCACCCCATGCTTTACGTATGAAACCACTGAAGTGTCAAGTTTAGGTGTTTTGGGTTAGAAAAATTGACCAAATACTAGCTTGAAACATCAAAAACAAATGTTGAAGCAAGTGTGGGTGTTTCATTAGTTTCTGAACTTGGTATCAATATACTCTCTAAATATTTACCTTTAGAGAACCGCCTGCTATTCCAGAGTCCTGAGTTCAATTCCCAGCGACCACATGGTGGCTCACAACCATCTATAATGTGATCTGATCCCCTCTTTTTGCAGGCAGGTATATGTGCAAGCAGAGCACTGTGTAAATAATGAATAAAAGAAAGAAGGAAGAAAGGAACATGAGAAGAAGGAAATACTTGATGTGGCAGGTTTGAAGATAAAAAGGCAAAATGAAGGTACTCTGATTAGAAAATTACACACACACACACACACACACACACACACACACACTCACACAAAATTGTTTTTAAATGGGGGCAGAACACTGTGTAAATAATAAATAAACCTTTAAAATTTTTCAACTTGTCAGAAGCATCTCCTACACCTCATATTGTGGGACCCACAAGGAAACTGTGCTGTCTGTTTACTACATCCAAGCAGAGGGTCATGGACTATGGTCCGCCCACATTGATTTTCCCCCTGGCAGGGCAGTCTTGCCAGGCCACAGAGGAAGAGGATACAGGTAGTACAGATGAGAATTGATAGGCTGAGTTCAGATACTAGTTTCTGAGGACTAGCTGAGGGAGGGAAAAGGTATGACCGAGGGAGGGCGGGATCTGTAGGCAATGAGGAAGCGGGGCTACAATTGGGATGTAAAGTGGACAAATAAAAATAGAAACCTTTTAATAGCTGAGTAGTATTCCAAAGTGTAAATGTACCACAGTTTCTTTATCCAATCTTCTACTGAGGGACACTTAGACTGTTTCCATGTTCTGGCTATTATGAATAAGGCTGCTATGAACATGGTTGAGCATATGTCCCTGTTGTGTAAAAGTCTCAACTTGCCATCTCTTGTAGCACTGTAGAAGCTGAGGCTTCCAGTGGAGAGACTGAGGTGCACTAAACTGAATTGTTTTTCAAAGGAGTTCCATGTAAATCCCAAACAACCCACCCTGCTGCTGTAATAAACTGACAGTAGGGCCCCAATGCTGAGGACAGTACCCACACAACACATTGAACACGGAGAAGATGACCTGGGTTCTCCAGAGGCTTCACCTCTATGTTTGTATCTCTTCAGTGCTGGAAGACACTCTACAGACTACCGAGAAAGAAATGTGGATACAGACTCAGTCACAACATGTTTGACCTATACTCTGTACTGCCTGAAAAAATATGGTGGGGCAATGGTGGTCCAGAATTTTCGGAAGTGGACAGCCAATGTCTGAGTTAATATAAAGCCCATTCCACACGAAAGAAATCCGTACATGGCACTGATTGGATAACCAAGAACAAGAAACTAGATAAAGTGAAGACCTGGGGTAGAATAAAATAAAACTAGTCTATAAAAATCAATAACATTATTCCTAATGATATTCTGCATCTTATCTATCATCGGAGGCATTTTGTTTTTAGCAGCAGAGGTGAATACATGTAGAGAGCAAGACATTATAGAAAGAGAAAGTCTAAATTTCAAGTCTCCATTAACTCCCTCCCACTGTCGCTCAGGTAATCTATCAGAAAAGAAAGCAGAGATTGTAAGAGCAAAAAGGGGTTGGAGGAGACAGCGAGAACAAGGCGCTCTGAACAAACTAAGCAGGGCACGTATGAACTCAGAGACTGAAGCAACGAGCACAAGGTCTGCAGTGAGTGGTCGACGGCAGGTCCTGTGGGGATATATCATTGCCATTAGCTTAGTATTTTTATATGACTCCTCACTATGTGAATGAGCAGGTCTATAAGTTTTGTACCTGTTGCATTGCCATGTCCAACTTCAATATGACAGCGTTTGCTTCATATTGTTATATTTTATTTTGCCATGTTTGGTTCTTATTATTTAGAAGCCCGTTCTTTTTTAATGAGAGTGTGAGAGACAGAAAGAATGGATCTGAAGGGAAGGGGATGGGGGGAGAAACTGAAGGAGTACAGGGGGGAAACTAGTTGAGTTATATGGGGAAAGAATCCATTTTTCATAAAGAAAGAATCATCTTTGATTTTTTAAAACATTTATAAACATACGGCATTCTTCTCATCTGCTCCTAAGAAATAATGATTATTTAGGTAACATGTTAGGTGAAATAAGTCCTAATTTCAGTTATGAGTTTGTTTCCTAAAAAGCAGAATATAGAAATTGTTTTTCTAATATGTTTATATTCTGTGGTATTTTTTTTTATATTCCGCTCTACCAAATTTTGTGTTTATATTCTCAATTACAGTCTTGATGTTGATTACTGTAGGCGTATTAAAATATTAAAACTCAAAAATAACACGGACATCTACTTTAATAATGACATCCCTACAGTCTGGATGCCTTAGAATAGATAATGCTATTTTTCCCTTGCATGCTAAGTTAAATTAAACAAAAAAATATTTTTATTAAACAGTGGAGTTATGATATTTGTATACTCTGAACACTAAAGTGATGACATTTGGATAAACATCTTTTGCAAGTAACTAGATCATGAGTGTGGCATTCTCATGAGAATATTTATGCCCTTTAATGAATAGATATTTGGAAGATGCTTCCTTTACCTTCTTCTCTGACATCTACCAATGCAAAGGTATACTGTACACTGCAGGACCTGCGGGCATTGTGTTTTGAGACTCATAAGCTCTGAATATTTGATGTTCTTAATTAAAATACAATGCTATATTAACTCATTTAGCATCCCAACCTGAATGAAAAATGAAAACTAAAGAAAAGGAAGCCATATCTTAATGTATTTATACACCTTTTATTTTCTAATATACATAGTACAAAATGATTAAATATTTTGATTTTTTTTAAAATAAGTTAGGTCTACACAATTGAATATATTATTATATAATTTATAATTACAAAAAATGTTAAGTTAAAAATCACCTCCTTGAATTTATATCCTAGTTACAAGCAAACAAGTTTACAGGTCTATTTAAAAGGTTATTTAAAAGGTACTATAATTATTCAAATCCTGTTAAGCCTGCTGAGCAGTGGCATCCAGGTTGCATTCATAGAATGAGTCAGCACTTCTTTTGATGTACACAATGAAGAAATATTAAGATAAAGACTGTGTTAATTTTATTGTAATAATGTGAGAAGTCAGTAAAGATGGAAGTAGACGGAGGTGAAGCATGAACTTGGTATCAGCTCCTCCTCAGGAACCCAAACTGATGGTAATCTTCATGACCAGCTGATTTCAATTGGTTGATCAAGAGTAACACCCAAATTTTTCAGGTCAATTGTCAGTATCTTAAAATAAAAGGTAAAATTGCAATTAATTGCTTAATTGAAACTACAGGGTTCTTTTGTCATTCTTTTATAACAAACACAATCTCCTTCTCAGATCATCTCTAAATCAGCAGACATAGCTTCTCTTTATTTTGATTTTGACATTCATACATGATGTTTGTTTTGTGTGTTGTTAGGGGGGCTGTTTTTGTTCACAGTCCAGGTTATAGTCGATCACAGCCAGAAAGTCTACGTGGCAGGGACTTAAAGCAGCTAGTCACATCATATCACATAGCAATATCACATCATGTCACACGACGTTACATCCACAGTGAATCCCGGCAATAACAGATACATGCAATTTCTTCTACTACTCAGGTCAATTAGTCTTCATCTAGTCTAGGACACAGACTCAGGGAATGGTATTGTGATTCACACAGTATACTTCTTGAGGTTATAATTATTTAATTTCTTCCTTCTCTTTCCTCCTTCCTAATTCCCTTATATACTCCAGTTGCCCTTTTTCAAATTCATGGCCTCTTTTTACATTAGTTGTTGCTATTTACAAACATATTCATAAATACATAAATAAAAACTTCTCATTCTGTATAATGTATATGTTTGTTTTCATAGCTGATCATTTGGTATAGGATAATCAGCACAAGTGTTTTGAAGTATATATTCACACGAGATTTATTGACATAGACTTACAAAGAACTGAGTACAGTTGCTATTTAAAATGAATATGTTTTATAAATCATTGAAGTAATTATATTGACATTTAAAAATATTTGTGCAAAGGTTTATAATTAATAAAATAAATTGTTTTTGAAAAAGTATGGCTTTACATGATATGATTGTCCAAAATGAATAATGAAATAACATGTCAGAATACCTTATTTGACCATGTTCGGCTGTTATTATGCACTTTATTTTTAAAGTAAAACCATGAGGCTTATTTGCTATTATTAAATAAGTGTAAAAATAAAAAAGCATGTAATATTTCTTTCAAGCTCACTAAACAATGGGAAATCCAATTCAATTTACTTTAAGCTTTGATTAACAGGCAATAAAACCTGGATTATGGAAAACCAATTTGCCTTTCAAGGAAACAATTGCTTAGTCTTCTACCTCATACCAAGAATGACATCACTATCATTTTTAATAGGAATTTTAGAAGCCAGTACAGTTTTCACAAAAAAAAAATACATTTGTGGGACTAAACTATCAACTTTTACCAACAAAGGGCACCAAATATTTCAACCTACTCTTCATCACCAATGCTGAAATAATTTAGAGAAATTTAGGACAGTTTAATGTCTAAGTAGTAGAGAGACTAAGATGAGCAGTAAACCAAACATTCAGATGAGACATCAGGGTCCTCACAGCAAGTGTTCAGACTCAAGTAAAAGAGCCTTTGGCTCTGGTGCTGTAGGACACTAACAGCCTGCGGAATCCATTAGAACAAAACCTTGTCCAAAGCTGTCTTTCTTAAAGCTGATTGGGGGAGGGGTCAATCTGGTACTCTGTGAATTATATTCACTTAAAGTGACTGCTTGGTGGCCATTTCCATACCAATTCAAATTCAAAAAGGATGTTTTCTTCACATTTATAGTAATGAACACATGACCTAGCTCATTGGAAACACTGGTGACTGATTTATTAACTATATATTGTATTAAGTCCAAATTTATCGGATGTAAATTCACAGAACTTGGATGTGAAGTAATTTAATGGTTGCATAAGTGTACTTACTTACCAAATTTGGAAGAAAGACCTATAATTATAGTGGAAAATAAAATACCTTTTCAGGCGGAGGTGCTTTTTTGACACAGGACTCCCGACACCTGGCTCAGAGTCTCTCTTGCCACTCTCATGACAATATTAATAGTGCTAAAGGGAGCTACATTAATTTTGAAACATGGAGGCTTTTTATCTAAGATATATTCAGTGCACAAAGGAAGATCTTACTAGTAAAAATATTATTTGCTGAGTTGTTCCAGCAGATAGCAAATAGAATTTTAGTCTAAATTAATATGGCTTAGTTTCTGTAGTGAATAGTATAAATTAGCTGTAATTAAATTGATTTGTATGACTAGTTCCTGAGGATATTAAAACTCAAATAAATATGAAGATCAAAATAAGTAAATGGCAGACACCACAGTTAATTTGTAATTCTCTTCTTTGGTCTCAGAGCTGACCATGAAGAATCATTTTACAGAGGTGTGCTAGAGTAAAAAACATTCTTATGGCACTCACCTCCTTGTCTGCATCGTGAGTAAATGTAACTGGTTGTGTAACTCCATCATAAATCAAATTAACTCCATTAACAATGGATGTTCCTTTCCCCCACACATAGATGTTTCCAAGTATCATCTCATATTTGTTTCTGTACCCATATTCCAATACTTTGCTTGTTATAGTTGTCTATAAAGCCAAAGAAAAAGAAATAGTCTCTATTAAAATTCCAACTAAATAAAAACTACATAGCTGTAAACCAAAATGAATCCATTAAACAGCAAATAAGTAATCCAAGTATATTAAGTAATGTGTTCTATATTATGAAGAAAGAGTAAAACTCCATACATTATCTAGTAAATATGATTATGGAAGATATTACATACCTTGTTTAAATTGAATTGTATCAGGGTATAAAGATTATTTTCATAAGTGTCTGTAGAGAGAGAAAAAAGTGAGTTGATTTTATGTTTTAGAGAACAATTGTAAATATTAGCATACTTATTTTTCTTTTCAGGAGGAAATGATGATATTCTATTGATGCATTTATTGTTAAAGTCAAATTAACACTCAAAACATTAAAATGCTATATATACTATGAGTTTAAATCCAATTTGCCATAATCATAATGCATCTAACACTCAGTAAAGACTTCCTATAAGGAAAATATTAGGTACAATAACAGAAATGTGATAGGATATGTGTATTCCCATTATTATAATCATTATTTTTATTGAAACTCTCATTGTTCAGTGAAGAAATTTGTTATGAAGAAATTTGTTGAGGCAATTAAGCAAATGAATAAACTTAAAAATATTATTTTCCTTGTACTTATACAATAACTAAAGATTTATAAGATGGCAAAAGAGAACTACAGTTATATTTATGATGGGAAACATGGACTGGCATAAAGTTGAAAACCTTATGTCTTTCAATTCCATAACTATTCACACATGTTAGAATATGAAAATAATGATATATTCATATTATTAATCTTCTGAAAATAACATGGTATTAATTTTGCTGACTCTAAATCTTATATTTTGCCACAAACATTTTCTGTCTACATATTCACATAGACATGTAGATTTTCATGTATTTGTGTATATGTATTTGTGTTCATGTGTTTTTGAAAGGTGAATGGTTCCAATGTTTTATACTTTGAGACAGGTTCTCCAGCTAGCCCAGAGTTTGTCACATAGATGACATGGCTTACACCTTACTCCAAAATCAAGTCTGTCTCCAATTCCACAGTGTGGGAGTTCATGGCACACAATCATTATTTGGGAAAACAAAACAAAACAAAACAAAACAAAAAGAGTATGTTCTTGGAACAGAAATCAGATTCTCCTGTTTTTCCAGGCAAGCACTCTGTGCACTCTTAACAAGACCTTTATATGTTCCTGATGTCAATGGAGAGCAAAGCATGTCTATATTGAGAGGCTTAGCTTTTTATTCCAGCTACATATGTTGAGACACCGTTATGATAAAAATGAAAATAAATTCAACTTTAGGATTGTTTTTCATGTTAAGGTAATAATAAGAAACAAAAACATCCATGATAAAAAAAAAACACATTAATGTTTATTTTGAAGGCAAAATCAATAGCAACACAGTAAGGAGACTGGACTTATCTCATCCTGCTCTGCAGAGTGTCTACAAGTTTTAGAGCATGCTTTTTGCATCCATTATGCAACATGAAATGTGGCATGCTCAACTCATTGACTTGTCCAGGTCGATGGAAACACCACTGTGCTAGCCTCTGCTAAAGATAAACCATCCCTGTGCAATTCACTTAGCTTATATTTCAGTACAGGGAATAAATATCTTTAAAGTAAGAGAGGAGCCTTTACTTTTAAAAACATTTTTGTATGCTCTTTCCAGCTATCACTGTACTTTTTAAAACATTAAATATAGGCCTGCGTTCAATAGGAAACGCCATGTAATTTAAGGTGCGTGCTGCCAGTTCCATTTGTTTGGTGAGCAGCACACTCACCTATAGTCTCTCCATCATCCCAGAATAGAGTTCCTTGTGCCATGTGGTTGTCATCTGCAGCAACGATGAGCTTCATGTAATTCTGTCGACTACAAGTGGGGGGGAAAAAAGCATGTAATGCTATCTATGTTTTCAGAGAAGGATATTTTATGAGATGGTTAATAAGAAAATGAATTATAATGAACATTAAGAAAACAAACATCGTAGCAGAGTAAATGAAGAAACTCCCTTGTATAAAGAGAGAAAAAGAGACACAGAGAAGAAATTCACCACAGTCAATGCAAAATATTGCCAGTGTCACTTGACACTAAGAGCTCACCTACTGCCGTTAGTAAGAAGAGCACTCGCTCAGAGTAATTAGAGGCATTACGTTTATAGACACCCTTACTTTTATGCATCACTATTTTAATCAGTCTCTCTTTTCCTCTGTCGCTCCTACTTTCATTTCCCTCACAGTACAAGGCTCAGACACAGGGATATCCAGTATTTTGCCACTGAGCTGTAGCCGCAGCCCTAGTACTAGAATTTTTAATATTGTAAGCTTAACATTTCTTCACATTTATATGTAAAAATCATTCAAATGTAAATTTCATATAAAAATAATGAAAAGAAAACCAGATACTTCCAAGTTCAGACTTTGTAATTGATAGTGTCTCTCAGCTCATGCCTACGTAGGTCTACTTATAAATTAAACACAGCTGACTCTATAGCAGTGTGTGAGAAGTAACTTGGTTTGAGAGTATCAACTTGTTTTTTAAAAAAGTATTTCTTTTACAAACTATTTTTTCTGTCTTGCTATGTAATCACAAATATTGAAAGACATATTATTCAGAAATTTCCTAACATATCCAGAATTTTAAAGCCCAATTTTTTAGTAACTTCATATTTAATTTTTAGATAAGCATATCAAAGCACAAATGTTGACATGTTTTAATTAAAATTTACTTAGATAAATGAAATCTTATTTATAATTGTAATGACATATAACTTTAATCCCATATTCCCAGATTTGAGAGACTGTGGCATGATCATCATAGATTCAAAGGTTACTTCTGCTACATAGCAAGAAGATCTCTTGAAAACAAAAATAAAAGTCTGGTTGAAGCTAGAGCTTACAGATACTTAAGAGATTAGACTCTACTCTGTGTGTATAAAATGCCAATACCACATATAACTTGTGACCCTCAGCACATGAACAGAAAAAAGTAGAAGAAAGACCTCTCTCATTGAAACGGAAAGTTCTTCATGGTACAAATTACATATTCGTGTTTAAATGGAGAGATGGCTCAAGCAGTTAAGAAGTCTCTTCATGGCCTCTAGGATACCATCATGTAGCTTTCCAGAAAAATAGGCGTATGAAAGAGTAAGAAGTGAAAAGAAAGTCCCCCTTACATACATGCCACAGAATATATTTGTGATCCTTGGAGGTTGGACATATTCGTAGGCATTGTTATAAATTTTAAAAGAAAGGACCTGGTGTTTGATTAAATAATGAATAAAACTAGGGAAATTAAAAACAGGTGTAGCTCCATTAGTCTTCACACAGAATAAGACTTTATTCTTGGTCTTGCATCTCCAGGAAACTTAGTAATATGAAGAAACTACTGTTGACAATATTTTTAATGTATATCAACAATATTAATTATTAATTAGCTATTGTTAATAGATATCTATATTTTGATAGAGTGTAAGTCAGAAAATATACCACAGAAGAGAAACGGAGAGATAGAGGCTGTGAAACAAAATAGAAATTAAAGGAAAATCTTCCAAATAATATAGACTTAAAAATAGAATATTATTCAGTGATATAAATAAGTAAGGTAAAATGTTAAGAAATGGAGGGACTGTATAAGTGCACTACTAAGTGAATAAAAGTAAATTTTAAAAGCTACATACTGTATAGTTTAAAAAACATGTCATTCCATAAGATACAAATGGTGTATGCTAATGCTGCGTGATTGTGATTGTCATGAGTTACATGGGGTTGAGTGGATAGAAAATAAAAGCTCTTTGGAGCAATGAGTCTACTCTGTGTGATACTACTCACTTGCTTAAAACCACAGATTCATAAAAGAGCAGGCATAAACCCTGTTATAAATTATTGACATTGAACAATAGTTATGTGTCCATGCAAGTTCACCAAAGATGATGGGGCTGTTTGTGATATAAAAAAAAAAGGCTATGAAAATAGCAAAGACATTGAAACGTTTGTAACATCCTCTTACCCTTCTACAATACAGAATTGTATTCTAGAAAGTCTTAAAAAATATTATTTTTGGGTCTGGGAATGCAGTTCAATTAGACACCTTTCCCAGTATATATGAAGCCCTGGTAGTGAGATCTAACCCTATATAAGCTAAGGAAGGTAGGAAATACCTGAAATCCAAGCAGCACTCAGGAAGTAGAGACAGGACAAACAAAAGTTCAAGGTTCTCCTTTGCTATGTAGTAAGTTCAAAGCCTGTCTGTACTATATAAGACGCTGCCTCAAAAATAAATTAATAAAATTAAATATCAGAAAAGAATGTTTTAAGAGGTGAAGTTATTTCTATGTCGTAGCTAAAAATAAAAAGATGATGGCCTCGCTTAAGCAGCCATTCAATAGACAGAGTATTCATTTGTGAACACTTACGCATATTATAAAGAGAGGTCATGAGTTTTCACTTTTACTTACTGAGGGAAAGCTTACTTGAAAAGGGGATACAACACCGGAAAACAATATTCCACTAGTCTTCAACATACTGAATGTAGAGAGATACTAGCAACTTTTCTTTTGAAATTACATTTTAAAGAAATTTTTAAGTAGGTGATGTTGAGAGATAAGGTCAGATCTTAAAATACTACGAATTACTATAATGGTTATTATATTTACTCTTCACTATAATAAAAAGAAATCATGTCCATTTCCAACTAAGGATGGATAGCGTTGTTTGCATCTCATGACAAAATTTTAATTTACCCAAGATTATTGAATGCTTAACTGACTCAATGTTTCAAGTGAAGCATCTACCAGGATGACTTTCTGTCATCCCAATGGGACTAGGTAGCAGAGAGAACTAAAGTTCATCCAAGTCTGTTCGTCTTGCATGCCTTCTGTTTATGACTAAGAACCCGCTTTGTTTTTTGTTTTTTGTTTTTTTTTTTTGAGACAGGGTCTCTCTGTGTAGCCCTGGCTGTCCTGGACTCCCTTTGTAGACCAGGCTGGCCTTAAACTCACAGCAATCCACCAGCCTCTGCCTCCCGAGTACCGGGATTAAAGGCATGCACCACCACGCCCGGCCTGCACCCACATTTTTAAAGAAGGATCACCTTGGAAAAGCTCAGATCATTTCGAACTGCTGACCTTTACAGTTAGATATATTAAAGAATGGAATTACAGTTTTAAAAACAGTTAACATACCTGTGATATGTGTTCTGTGCAGGTTCTTGACAAGGTAGAATATAACCTCCTCGGACATGTAGATTGATTGTATCAAAAGGTGTTGGAAATGTTTGACTTTGTCCTCTAATTTTTATATCTTCCCCCTGGTAATGAGAAGAAGAGGAGGAATGAGAAATGAAATTATTAGTAACACAAGAATTCAAGAAGGCACATTTATGAAATCAAATGTCACAATTTTCTACTTAAAAGCTAGCAAAAAAACCATGTTTTTCTTAAAAGAAATCATCTCATTTAAAGTGTACCGTTAGGTCCTTGTTACATTTTCATCCCCATAGATATTGTTTGTTTTCAGATCTCCTATAAAAGTGTGGAGTTTGTAAGGTCTCAAAATATAAATAACTCCATTATTTTTTAATGAACATTATTTTACAACAGAAAGAGGCAACAGACATTTGTAATATAGTATATATTTTTGTGTTTGTTTGCTAAAACAAGTCAATGACTGCATAACACACTGGAGCCAAATAAATTAATTGTACCATGGCATGTTAATTTGATTCAACAATAATTGACTACATATAACTAATTCTGTATTTTCAAGTGGAAAATAAACATATATATAAATTATTATATGAATAAACGATCCAGCAAGATAGATTTTTGTTTAGTTAGTTCCTCAAAATTCTTTCTAAACTTACCGTATGGTAGTTAAACCACCGAGCATTAGGGACATAACCTTCCACATTGTTCATGAACTGGAAGTGAAAAAGACAGTCATTGAAATCATCTGCTATTAAATTATATCATTCTGATAATACAATACATGGCCATACTTACAGGTTCAAGGACGGGAGTCACCATAAAAGCTGGACCCCACAGGAACTGCTTGTATATTTCCCAGGTTTCTTTATCATCAAAGAACCTTAACAAAATAATCACAAAATATTCAATTAACCTGAAATTTTCAATAAATGATTTTGGAGACTCCAGTTGTTGTAAAGTTTTTTTTTCTTTTTTCTTTCTTTCTTTTTTTTTTTTTTTTTTTGTGTGTGTGTATTCGACTGAAAACCATGTTTAAAAATACTTAAGACAAAAATATCTGTTACTTGGAACACAGTGTGGAGCAGTACAGATATTCTGAGTAAAGTCAAACTATGTCTAAATATTCTAACAAAAAAGATTGTTAAGAAGAGACTTGATACCCTATGAGCATATACAGAGGGAAGAGGTCCCCCTCAGTCACAGTCATAGGGAAGGGGAGTAAGGGGGAAATGGGAGGGAGGGAGGAATGGAAGGATACAATGGATGGGATAACCATTGAGATATAATATGAATAAATTAATAAAATAAAATTTAAAAAAGAAATATTTGAACAACTTAATGACAAGTCACTATGGAGGCAAGTTTATAACGAAGAGTTAATATAGAAGCTTAAATATTAACTTTGTCTTGTAAGTGATCAAGGAAATTGAAGGCAGCATTGATAGATAGCCTTAAAATGATTATAAAACTTTCATCGTGTGGATTTTTTTCTATTACAATCAGTAGAAATTTTAAAATAAGATATGTACGTTTGCAAGTGCAATCCCAATATATGAAAGCTGAGGCAGGAGGATTGCCATGAGATGAAGACCATCTGAGCTACACAGTGAGTTCCAAGTATACAAAGTAAAAGCCTGTTTCAAACACAATCTAAAAATTAAAACAAAACAAAAAAAAATGTAGCAAGGCCCAGTGGTGTAGAGATGACTCTTCAGCAGGTAAAGGACTATAATGAGAAGATAGAAAGTAGGAGTTACAGTGCTTCATATGGAATCTATAGTTCAAAACATGACTTTAAAGCATCACAGAAGAAGGATGAAGGATCGCCTTAGAGCCCTTCATATTGGCTGACATGCCATTATGGCATCAAAGATGTAAGCAGATTTCTAGCATAGAAAATAAATAATCATAGAAAAATATTACAGATTTGGAAATAGTTACCAGCAAAATGTTCCTGTTTCTTAGGTTATTGAAGTTAAGCAATGAGTCATTTTTTTAAATTGGCTTAGTTTTGCTTTTGTTTCATTAGCACCAAAATTACTGGTTAAAAAGCGGTCCTTGGAGATTAGCCCTCACGGAACTCCCCATGAGACAAAGACTGAAGAACTCTCACCAGGACAGCAAGCTGTTCAGAATCCAGAATCAAACTCTCAAGAGTTAGAAACGCAAAAGGGATTAATGGAAACATGAGAACGTGAGTTCCAACAGGATGAAGAGAGAGACAGCAGGATGGCAGCAGGTGAGCTGAGCATACAGCCATATTCTTGGCTCACAATATTGGTTGTGTCATATTCCCAAAGGCTACTTCTTCTCGTTTTCACATAATTTTATTTTACCCCTACCAACCCTTTATCATTTCTTATGATTTAAAGAAAAAAAACATTGGTTGCAAAAATGTGCCACCTGTATATTCTTGAGTCTCT
This sequence comes from Acomys minous, assembly GCF_964271855.1. Classification (NCBI taxonomy): domain Eukaryota; kingdom Metazoa; phylum Chordata; class Mammalia; order Rodentia; family Muridae; genus Acomys; species Acomys minous. The sequence goes on from NC_140499.1 coordinate 47,122,695, forward strand.
GGTTATCCATTGGAGCATATTCAACACAACAGGGACTATAAACATAAAACACACTATCAATCTCTGAACAGTCATCTATTACTAATAGTTCCGCAGCCCAGAGAAGGGTCTCCTTGTCTGCTTTCCTATTCCATTCTCATATTTTGTCTGCTTTGTGCTTGCACAAGTTTTGCACACAAGGTCACAACCATCTGAGTCCTTATGTGCAGCTGCCCTGTTGTATAGATAAAACATTGTTTTACTATTGTCATTCATAGCCTCTGACTCTTCCAGTCTTTCTCCCTCTCACGCACTGGTTGCTGGGCCTTGAGAATAGGAATTGTACAGGTGTCCCATTTAGGGCTGAGCACACTGCGGTTTCTTATTTGCTACATTTTTAAATCTTTAAAAGTGAAGCCATACAATTGAAATTTATTGTTCTGATGATTATATTTCGAGTACTAGTTCTTAAATTATACAGTTGTGAGTATTATTTGTTTATCATAAAGGATATCTAGCCAGCCAATTCATTTAATGACTCAGTTAATATAGGAGAGTTAAGCAGCAAAGTGTCTTATGAATAAATGAAGGAGATATTTTTAAAGTAACAATTACCGTTTTAATAACTAGAGCATTTTTTTTACACTGATTGCACTAGTGGGCTTATTGGATTTGTTCACCTACATCCCTTTTTATCTCAAATTATATAATACAGCACCTACAAAATATTGTATTATAATATATAACAGATTAAAATAAATGAGAGCTACTTGTGGAAGAAATAAATAAATTTTGTACTTACTCATGCATCAAAGGTCTGATGACAGTGCCACCATGAACATGGGCTTCATGCATCTGAGTGTAGAAATAAGGCAGCAAAGTGTATCTGATATCTAGAACTTTCTTTGACATTTCAGCAAAAGTTTCATTCCAGGAAACAGGATCTTGCCTCTGAAACAAAGCACAATGTAACAGTCATGACTCACTGTTTGAATCTTAATATTTTAATACATTCTTGAAGAATAAAAGTAGCAAAATATAAACAATATCACGGGCTATTTACTATCATTACGAAGATCCTTTATGGTCTCAGTTCTATTTCATATTAAGTAGTTTAATAAGCTAATATACAGTAAGCAAAAAATTTGATATAATGTAAGTAAAAATATAGAAAGCATAGCTCATACTTTAAAAGATGATAAATACATTGTTGACTATGGTAATTTCCAGCATTGATATGTGAAGTCTGTGAAGCAAATTATATGGTTGGTTACCCAAATGTAGCCTGAAATACCAAGGGACAAGTGGATATCATCCTACTGGCCTGACACACCGCATAGTCACATGTGAATTGAATATATTACAGCACTACTAATAGCACAGAAGGAATATGCACATACATCTCGAATGCTTTTCAGTCTCACTTGCAATATATACTTCAAGTGAAAGAAGTAATATTGATGGTGTAGTATTAAAAATCTACAAAAGTACCGTTGTACATATCAGCTAAGCACAAGAGAGAATGATTATTATAAATCTTAGCTAGTATCATGGACACAAGTTGCACTTCCTCATAATTGCAAAGGACATGTCTCTTATGTGTGTTAATAGCAATCAATGGGATGTCTTTTAGAGCTACATCATGTGTATGAACAATCCAAGTTTATTAGATTTTGGAAATAACTGGAATAACCTGGTGTTCTCCCCAGCAAATTCACTATTAAAATAAGCATGACTTGAAATTTCACTACCCCAATAATTAATATTATGCAAAATCCTATGTATAATATATTAGCTATTAATACATAGTATATTTTAATAGTTTCATAGTCAAGTAAATAGAAAAAGGAAAAGATCATAGGATACTGCCAAATTACTTAATATCAGCAATTGTTCTGTGAATACAGTAGCACATATATCTAAACCATTGAATGTTAAGTTCTATTACATGAATTCATATTTCAACAAGCTGAGTTTCCTGGGAATATTTGCTTACAAATGTTTCTCTAATTTGTTCTTCCTTCTCTATGATATCTTTCTTCCAAACTTTCACCACTGTTAGCATCTTTTACTTTCAAATATGGCATGTTATATCTGGAATTCTCCTGCTCCAAACATTTCTTTTTCCTCTCTGACACCACTGTTCAAATGTTTCCTTATCCAAGCCCTCAGGGACTACCATTTAGGCAGAACCACCATGCATCTCTTTAATTATAGTCCCCTTAACCCATATTTATTCGACTTAAACATATTTTAAATACAAATAGATATAATATAAATAAATCACATTAGAATATAATAAATGATTAGGATAAGAAATAAATATTTAAGAATATATTTTCGATAAATATTCCCTAAATCATTCCCTATCCAGACTTTCTTAATCCCTTCCCTTTTCCTCCAATGTGATAGTCTCCTAAATTAGTAATAAGTTTTTATTAAAAATTTCATATGTCTTCAATGTGCTTCTCGATGATTTGCTTGCTTTTCAAGTTGCTTCAAAATGTATCCCTAACTTGCTTCGTAGTCTTGATTTTGTCCACTAAAAAATAATTCCACCCACTCTAGTTCAAGTAAATTTAGATGGTACAAAATTTTCTCAGTATAGCCTGCATCTGTCTATAAGAAATACACTTGAACTATGTCTTTCTGATGTTCTATATGCTCCACCTTTGACTGGCATGCTTTCTGCTCAGTTCCACTTTTCTCTGCACTTGTAACTAAAAGTTTAGCTCAAACTAATGCTTAATAGGATATAACCCCTTACTATTCAAATTAGAGACTGCCTAATTTAGTACTCAAAAACCTTATGAAATTAGTTAATAATTCTCAGTGATTGCCACTGCACCAAAGTCCGTACCTACAATTCATGCTATTTTTCTTGTTTCTCAATTTATCAACTTGCTCTTTTAAATACATGCTTTTAAATCTTCCCACTTTATTCATTATTGCAAATGCATTATACTTTTAATCAATTTAGTTTCAAGTTGAATTTTTGTTGTTGCTCTGTCCCAGTTTGAAATAAGTTGTACAGTCAGACATTTTGTTCCTTACTCTTCCAAACTCATATAGAATGGCTACAGTATATGTGGTCCCGAAACAAGCCATGGTCTCTGGGCATATTTCAGGTCCTACTAAGTAGTATTTCATATCTGAAAAGATTTGAATCATTCATCTACAACACTGTCAAGTAAAATATAATTGAAACAACAACAAACAATCTAAGGTTGCACAGTAAAAAGTAAATAAAGCAAAATAACATAAATGTGGTAATTACATACTCTGGTAAATTGAATGTTGTGATTTCTTGAATATGGATAAAAGGCTCCAACTTGCATCCAACGGGCACAGAGATGGTATTCTGAATTGTTGAAAAAGCCACATATGTCTGCCCCAACCTAAAAGATAGTTATATTTAATGCATATTAATTACTGTTTCCTAGTAGGTATAGACTATAAATATAAAATGAGTAGATCTACTTACATATGGTATCCCAAAAAGATTAAATTCCAGCATACCTAAAAATTAGAATGAAATTTTAGAAAACTGTTTTCCTTTATTTTAGTATTTTACTTTTATTAATAAAGATGCTGTCTTCATATATCAGTTCTTATTAAATAAAAAATGGTACTACTAATAAAGTATTATCTTAAAATACTTATTGTGCTTAATAATGTTAATAATATTCTCAAAAAGAGATAATTTGCATTAAGGTGATAACACTATAACATAATTGAAGCACAAATAATATATAAACAAATGATTATGGCAAAAGATTAAGTGCTAGTGTTTTCCTCATTTTCTTAGTTTAACAATAAACGTTTCTGCTCCTATTTAGCCATTTATTTTTCCATATAATACAAATATAATTACTCTTATAATATTTAAATTGATAGCTTCAAGAAAATAGAGTACATGTACCTTCCCAGCTCTTTGTTAAATAAATATTCTATGCTTGGTTTTAAGGAATCTCTCATTAGTCAATAAGGTTTAAGTCTACATTCAAAGCATTTGTTGTCTATTCATAGCTAGAAATCATATAGCCATTTGCAATGTATCTATTGTCAGAAAACACATTAGTTGGATGTATTTCATTTTTTACTATCTATCAGTGATTCTTATTCTACAGCAGAGAGTATCTACTCACTTCCTTCTTAGCTTTAGAATAGTGTATCTTCAAGCTTTTGCCTTTTAAACCAGAAAACAGAGTCCAAACCAGATAAAGATATTTTATACGAATAAACTAGTTAAGTATAATCAGTCATTTGTTTCTCTGAAGGATCATTGTTCATACCTCCCTGACTAGGGATGTTTCAGGGATGTCCTGTCACATAAAAATAATGCGAATATTTTACTTCATACAATTTAGCAATGACACTTATCTAGCACAAGGGAAAATAAAAAAATTTGAAAAGTATAAAAAACAGTGATAAAAGATAATTATTACATACCAATAAGTGATTTTTCCAAATTATCCCAGTTTGCATAATTGTCTCCAAGCCAGTGTCCCCCCCATCGACCAGCAGTGGGGTATGTAGACCGAGAGATGACTATCCCTCTTAAGCCAGTGGTCTTCTGTAATGCACTAAACAATGAAGAAATATGTTGCATGTTTACATCATTAGTTTTATTTAAATACGTCTGTTTGTTTTCTTGCTAGTTTTTTGTTGTTGTTGTTGTTTGGTTTCTTTTTTGTTTGTTTCAAGACAGAGTCTCTCTGTGTAGCTCTTGTGGACCTGCAACTTGCTTTGTAGACCAAGCTGGCCTCGTACTCAGAGATCTGCGTTTAAAATGTTGGGATTAGAGGCTTGTGTCACCACGACTGGGTTAAATACTTCTACTTAGAGATCTTCATGAAGACATAGCACCTACTTAAAGACACCAGGTTCCTGTTACTCACTGGGTACTAATACCCTCCCAGGCATGGCAGACAATTCTCTTCCCTTTTTAACTTTTACTAGAGGTACATGTACATATAACATGTAACTTTTTTTTTTAACCTTTTGATGTTTGTAAGTTAACAAAAAATGGTATTAACTAAGCTAATAATCAAATTTGTAACATTTAAGAGAAGTCTAAATATGACAACTCAATGCAGTTCTACTTAGATATAATTTATCAATATTTATTGTAGATATTACTCTGAATGTATTTGCAAAGGCATCCTCTGATTTACTGTATATAAAGAATGCAATACTTTAATGGACTATCTTTTATAGTAATCATTGTACTTCAGTTCTGGAATTTATCCTATCAAATCTCATGAAGAAATGTCTTATGCTAATGTGTTTACAATTTTTCTTCTCTTTTTTCTCTATCATTAGAGAGTAGCTTTAATGATTTTTGAATATTAAAATATATTCCAATTTAATATATACTGTAATAATACATTGATTTCTACTATCTGCATTCTTTTATCTTTTCACTTTCACTTTTCATTTTTAATCATTCAAGTGCTTTCTCAACTATTTCTTGTTCTGACTTATACATATATCATATGTAATATAACGTATACACATACTAGCATGTATAGGTGTGTATGACATATATATGTCATATTAAAATGGCACAGAATTCTTTGTAATAACATGAAAAAACAAAAACAATAAGAACATAATGATAGTGACCATAATGAAGATATGTAGATTGCTTGTTTGATAGAAATAAAAGTTGAAAGAAGTAGTTTAAAAGAACAATTGACACCAACAAATAAAAATAGCCCAACTAAAATGTGGAACAGACTAAACAGAAAATTCATAACAGAGGAGCCTCAAATGGTTGAAAAGCACTTAAATACTCAATGTCCTTAGTCATCAAGGAAATGCCAACCAAAACAACTTTGAAATTCCAACTTAAAACTGTCAGAATGGCTAAAATCAAAAATCAAGTGACAGCACGTGCTGCCAAGGATGTGGAGAGAGGGGAACATTGCTCCATTGCTAGTGGGAGTGCAAACTTGTACAACCACTTTGGAAATCAATTTTGTGCTTTCTTAGATAATTGGGAATACTTCAACCTTAAGACCCAATTATACCACTCCTGGGTATATACCCCAAAATTCCCCACCATTCAAGGACACTTGCTAAAGTATGTTTATTGGCACTTTATACATAATAGTCAGAATCTGGAAACAACTTAGATGTTCCGCAAGAGAAGGATGGACAAAAAAAAAAAAAAAAATCTGTGGTACATTTACACAATGGAATTCTGTTCAGCTATTAATAACAAAGAAACCATGAAATTTGCAGGCAAATGGATGGAGCTAGAAAAGATCATCCTGAGTGAGGTAATCCAGACCAAGAAAGACACACATAGTGTATGCTCACATATACTTGGACTTTAGCTATATAGTACAGGATAAACATACTATAATACATGGCCCCTAAGAAGATAAGTAACAAAAAGGATCCAAGAAAACATGCTCAAATATCACTCAGAATGAAAAATAGAAAATACAGAGGTAATGGTAGAAGAGAGGGAAAAAAGTAGGAGAAGGAGCACAGAGAGATATGAGGGCAAAGATCTGACCTGGGGAGTGGGTTCAGGAGGAGAGAAGGCCTGCAGAGAAAAGAGAACGTGTGGGCGAGGGGGCATCTCTGTGACAAGCTAGAGACTCAAGTCAGAGTAGGCTCCTGGGAGAATATTAGAAGTACTCTGGCAGGGACTTCTAGCAGCAGGAGCCAAAGTGTCTGAAGAGGACATATGGGAATGGAACATCAACCTCCCTACAAAAACTTCAGTGCAAATTTTACTCTGTCTAGATGATATCCAGGGATGAATATAGAGCAGAAAATCAGAGATTTAGAAAACATCTAAACAATGCCTGGCCCAACCCGAGACCTACGTGATGGGAGAGAGCCAAGCCAGACACTATTAATGATACTCTGCTATTCCTGCAGGCAGGATCCCAGCAGAGTTGTCCTCTGGTAGGCTCCACCCGGCAGTGGTTCGAAACAGATGCTAAGTCTCACAGCCAAACATTGAACAGATGCTTTGGGAGTCTTATGCAAATGTGGGGGAAAGGAGAATAGGACCTGGAGGTGACCGGAGCCCCACAAGAAGGCCAACAGAATCAACTAGCTAGGTCTCAGAGGGGCTTGCAGAGACTGAAGCACCAATCAGGAACCATGCATGGCTGTTAAAGCTTCATGTGTATCTTCTAGTGAGGGGAGTAGGGACTGTCTCCGATTTGAACTCTGACGCCAGCTTTCTGATCACTCCTCCCTGGTGGGACTGCCTTGCCAGGCCACAAGGAAAGAGAATCTTCTCAGTCCCAATGTCACTTGATAGGCTGGGATGGAGGCGATGGGATGGGTAATCCCCTTTTGTGAGGAATAGTGAAAGAGAGTTTGGGGAAAGGGAGGGAGGGTAGGACTAGGAAGAGAGGAGGGACCCTGCTATGACCAGTATATAAAGTGAATAAAAAAATAAATACATTAAAAAAAACAATTTAAATAGAACGAAATTTAGCAAGATACTTGAAGTATGAATCCTTGAAGCTAATATTGTTAATATTTTTTTAAAGAAGTAAAACAGAAAAGTAGAGGGGAAAATTACAAACATTACTTACTCCAGAGTGGGTTTTACTTGTGACCATCCATATAAATTGTGCACATCATAATGCAAAACTGATGATCCATCACTAAGAATCTGCTCAGTTTCCATACACATGGTTCGGAAATGTAACCCCTCACCTCTTTTTGTGAGTTCTGGAAAAGTATAATAACGCCTTGAAGAACATGAACTGAAATGCAGAGATCACAACTATATATTCTTTAGTTTTCAGATTTAAGGATTATTCATGATTTACAAGACTGTAATGATGAGCAGAGTCATGCTTTAACACATGTGTGATCTGGATAGTAATCAACCCAGGGATATTGCCATGATGAGCACTGTACCCTTTCAACATTTTTTTATGATGAATATGTGAAAAACCTATTTTGTAAATATTCTGAATAATACTACTGCCAATTTTCTAAATAAATGTAATTTGTAACTCCAATCTAAGAGGTTATCTTGTCCTCATATCAAAAGGTAAGTGTAGTTTTCACTCCATATCAATGTGAATTCTCTGGGTTATAAAACTCTGAGTCTTAGGAGGCTTTAAAGAAAAGATAAGGAAGTGGTAAATTATGTGATTCTATTATAATTCAAATTATAATTAAAAATAAGTCTCAAAGTTCAGAGAATGTAAGAGTAGAGGTAGAAGAGAGAGGTTTTAGTATGAGAAAAATATATTATAGGCTGGCGCATGCCTTTAATCCCAGCACTTGGGAGGCAGAGGCCGGCGGATCGCTGTGAGTTCAAGGCCAGCCTGGTCTACAAAGTGAGTCCAGGACAGCCAAGACTACACAGAGAAACCCTGCATCAGAAAAAAAAATACATTATGGGGATGCATGAACTTATCAAATAATACAATATTACATTTAAATAAAAATAAATAAATAAATATTCTGAAACAATATATACCACCTTTTTAGTTATACTCACCATATAAGCCATAGAAAACTGATATTCTTTCTAACAAAGCATAAATTTCATCTACTCATATATTCTTTTTGTCAACAAATTAGGAGATTTAAAAAATACTGTTTTTTAGTTATTTGGACAGTATACATATACATATTTTAAGTATTTGTAGTGATCTGTACCATAGTAGCTGAATCTTATACATTTATAAATATCTAAAATATGAGTACATTGTTGGTTGCATACAATTTTTATATTTAGTTTTAATTTTTTATTTATGTGTGTATGTGCATACTAATATAAGTGCCTGTGGAGATGAGAAAGTGGCGTTGAATCCTCTGGATCACAAGGTATATCAGTAGTTTTTAGCTACCCCAGGTGGGTAGAAAAGGAACTGTGGTTCTCCCAAAGAGCAGTTGGCACTCTACCATTAATCTATCTCTCCTTGCATGGAATCTCGGCCACTTTTATTCATTTAAATGAAATACTGATTCAGTACTCTTTCATTAAAAAAAATTACAATTGGAGCACAGATCTCAGAACCAAAGCCACTGTTGTCTTCCACAAACTCTATTTGTGTGTGTGCGCCTCCTTTCAGACCGTAGCTGCCATCAGATGAAAAATAAGCAGAAGATATTTCTCTTTCATTTTCTCCTTCCTAAAAATAATCACTCCAAGCTATTTTTAATGAGTACAGGAAATTAAATAATTTAGTTTAGAAAATCCATAGGAAACCACAAGATAAAAATTAAATTAGGTTAGAAATATGAGTACAGAAATACTTTTTTTTTTCAAAACAGTGTTGAGTTGTTGAACATAGGACAAGAGGTTGGATATATTGTACTGTGTGACTGACTATTAAAAACTTAGAATAAATCCACTTACTACAAACTGAGTTTACCATAAACAATAAAAAACAATAATGATACAGTACTGTAAAAAGTATAGCCATCTAATTGTACCTGGGAAATAAGGTGGGTAATTTAGTGTATCATTTCTGCATACATTTGTAACTGTTCCATTTACAAAACTCGAAGGCTCATTCATATCCTTAAAGAGAAAACAACAGGTTATGAAGAGTAATTTTGAAATCTTGATAGGTAGCACAATTTTTTAATTCCAGAACTCAGGAGACTAAAATAGGGCTGTCATGATCTTGAGACTTTCTGGGTTATCTGGGAAGTAGGGAGTTCTGTGGTAATTTATTGGAATGTTAGCATGCAAACAAATTAAATGCTTTTTTGAATTTTTTTATTATTAATTTATTCTTGTTACATCTCAATGGTTATCCCATCCCTTGTATCCTTCTATTCCTCCCTCCCTCCCATTTTCCCCTTACTCCCCTCCCCTATGACTGTGACTGAGGGGGACTTCCTCCCCCTGTTTATGCTCATAGGGTATCAAGTCTCTTCTTGGTAGCCTGCTATCCTTCCTCGCATTTTGTTTACTCCACATTCCAAACTTATAAAATATATCATTTAAAAATATTATTTAGCTAGGAATATTTAAAGGAATTTGTGGAATCTATGCTTCATTTTAGAAACATTTATTATTGTATTTCTCGCTGTAGATTATGCAAATAAAAGTGAATTGAGTATTATGCTTCCACGAGGTAAATTATAATAGTTTTTGTCTAATTACTTCTAACCCCTTATCCCTTCTTCAAACTGACATAAACTGCTTTCTATTTAAAATGCAAGATGTAGTTTAAAAATAAACAACTTCTAGGGGCATCTCTATACCGGCACTCAGCCAAAGGTCCAAGAAGCAACAAAAGCATCTCTACAGAGCACATGGATTAGAGTCTCTGTGGTCACGAAATATGTATTGATACCTGAATAGCTATCATTAAAGGACTTCCTTTACCTGAGAAAAGGTTATTGTCTCTAATCTTTGCATAATTATCAAGTACATATTTATGAAAAATTTTTATGTTAAATATTTGAATATCAAACAAGTGTCAATTCTGATTTATATATTAAGCATCATGTAATTTTATGTCCCATAGGTATCTACATTATATTTTCCTTAGTCAAAAAACTAAGTAAGAATACAAATATTCATGGGCGAGGCATCACAGCAAAGAATGCCAGTTTAAAAAGGTGGGCAGCATCATGTACATTCTTCTGCATTAAATATTTACCTACAGGAAAGGAGATTAATTCTGTTCTATCTTAAAACTATACAGCTAAAATTTGTAACAACATTGTAAAGTTTCTTCTAAGATAAGGAAGGTGTTTGAAAGGCATTACATTTGTTAATATTTGAGTTTAAAATTTTTGTTGTTGTTTTATTGTTTTGATTTTTTTCAAGACAGAGTTTCTCTGTGTAGCCTTGGCTACCCTGGATTAGTTATGTAGACCAGCCTGGCCTAAAAGTCACAGCAACCTGCCTGCCTTTACCTCCCTGAGTGTTGGGAGGTCATGTGTCACCACTGTCAGCTGAGTGTGACACTTTTGCATTGGATAAAATAAAGTAAGTGGTTAATGTATATTTTTCATAGCTAGAAGCAGAAGCTATTTTGGCTACTTTGTTAAGTTGAGAAATCCAGGAAGTAACAGGAATGCATGTATATTGAATTTTTAAAGGTGTGTATTTTATATAACAATGCTCTGTAACAAGAGTAAACTAACATACACAAGGCTCTATAGGCATCGTTATTATATTGGCAAAAATCACTGCAGAATAAATATAAGATAAAAATATTAATAGCTCACTTACAATCCACAAGCCATCAAACTTCATTTTTTCATTGTAGAAATCGTCGATTTCTCTTGCCCACCACTCTGCGGTGGAGTTCCTGAAGAAGTCTGGGAATGCTACATGGGCTCTGGAGGCCTACGCAAAAGAAGAGAGATTCCCCCGTCATATTCAAAGGTCCCGAGGGAACACGCACACTGGTTACACAGGAGTAATAATGAATGTAGCTTTCCTCCAGCATCCAGTGGCAGTAGGGACAAGGATGGAAGTGCCAAGAGAAAGAGAGAGCACTTCCAAATCTTAAGTGATGTAATAGAAGGACAGCAGGTTACCAAGAAGAGACTTGATACCCTATGAGCATATACAGGGGGAGGTAATCCCCCTCAGGCACAGTCATAGGGGAGAGGAATAAGGGGAAAATGGGAGGGAGGGAGGAATGGGAGGATACAAGGGATGGGATAACCATTGAGATGTAACAAGAATAAATTAATAAAGGAGAAAAAAATGCAAAAAAAAAAAAAAAAAAAAAAAGAAAGAAAGAAAGTAGATGACCCGATTAAAAAAAAAAAAAAAAAAAAAAAAGAGGAGAGCCCAGGGATCATTGTGAAAGACAGGCAAAATTATCCTAAGAGGAGGTAGATGACTAATACAACTTTTTTTTTCCCTTAGGCAAAATAGAGTAGTTTCACATATGAACCATCATGGGGTTTGTGCAAGCTTAAGCCAGATGAAATCCAAATATGGGGAAGGAAAGGGTGTACAAAGTCCAACCTCCTGGCATCTGATAACTGCTGGGAAGGGGAAAGGGAGATTCAGGTAGAGCTCTGTCTTTGTGACGTCTTGAGTCTTAATCTCTTTTACTTTGAGATGAGCATGATAATACTACATTGATCATCACAGAATCTAGGAGTATTATGCTGCATGATAAAGGAGAGTCAACAACAAAATAAATGTAAAGTATCTTTACAATAAAATTTCATGATTGTTGTGATTCAGAGTAGGACAAGCTGAAGAGGTGCTATTTCACATACCAAAGGGGACCTGGCTTCTGGTTCCTCCCAGCATCCTTCAGTCCCTACCTGTTACAGAGCATGGCTGGCATTGCACCTTCACCCTGAACACTTCCCCTCCTCCGGCTTCTCTCTGTCTCTCTGTCTCTGTCTTTGTCTCTGTCTGTCTGTGTCTGTCTGTCTGTCTGTCTGTCTGTCTGTCTGTCTGTCTGTCTGTCTCTCTCTCTCTCTCTCTCTCTCTCTCTCTCTCTCTCTCTCTCTTTCTCTCTGTCCTCTTTCTCTCCCTCCTTCTCTCTACCCCCTCTCTCTTTATGCCCTCTCTCTCTTTCTCCTCTCTCTACCTGCCCCCTCCCCCTCCCTATGCTTTTCTATCTTTCCTACCTGCACAGCACCTTTCAAGATTTCTGCTTTTGATACTAGGGAACCCTCCCTACAGCTAACCCCAATAAACTTACCTTTATATACTCTTACCTCAGCTTGAATTGGCTTATTGTGTAGTGGAGAAAACATAACATATTAAGTAGGCATCCCACCATTTTGCCTTAGGTTTGAAAGCATTAAGCATTATTATCATATGATAAAAATCCTACATATGATTGTCTTATTAAAGCAATATAAAACATACAATTGCCTCAGCTAGTTACTCATAAATTTTAATATTTAGGAAATGTTAGGTAAAGGCAATTTTAAAAATCCAGTAGAAAATATTTAAGAGTAAGCTTCCTCCTTTTAAAATAAATATTCCAATTCAATCATATGCTAGTATAACATTTAATTCAAAATTTTGGATTTTTTTAGCTATAAAGTTCAGCAATATAAAACTTACATTAACAGCTTCATCTTCTGTTAAAGTCTCATCGATTTCAATGTTAGGTAAATCTGGCCAAACCTATGAGATAGTATTAATAATAGTTCAAGATGATTAAAATGTTACTGCTATATAAACTGGCTTTAGTCAACCCATAGTTTGTGCAAGAAAACGATTTTCATATCTGCATAAGCCATAACCTCCCCAATTCCTACTCAGCTAGTCTCTGACTCTAGGCAGAACTTTCTTCTGGCCCCTCAGAGCTGTCCTGCTGGTTTCTCCTACACCAGGGGCAGTCTGACCTGGATGTAAGGATCAAAGAGTTTTCATGCTTTTAATCCCCTCATGCTGTGTAACCTATACAAATCCTATAAGGAAAAATTCAGAGGTTTCCCTAGTTCACTTGATCTCAGTGTCAGTGCTTGTAATGTTCAGTGAATGACATTACTTGTTCATTTTAGTCATATAGGTTTAGCTCTCAAAACAAAACAAAACAAAAAACCTAACAACAAAATCTAAAACTATTCTTTTTATCAATAAGATATTTTTAATACAAGTAAAAATGTGTGTTTGTAACAGCACAGCTCCAGGAGTGGCCACACTACCATTGGAATTTTCATTAGAAAACATAGAACTTATTTTAAAATTTAGTAAAACACAATTTAATGATAAAATATTTAATTTGAGGATTTGTATGATTTCCTTATTCAGATGAGATCAGATAATACATATACTATTTAATTATTGTCTATGTTTTATTATCTCATTCTGAATATTCTTATTAAATAATTAATGGAGTAACAATTAAGGCCTTGAGATGAGGAGTAGATTCAGTAATCTACCTTTTGTTCTATCCTCCCTCTATAGTTCTACATCCCCCATTTTTTCTTTTCAGCTCCTATCTCCTAACCTACAAGAGAAAGATAAAGGAAAAGAAAGACATCTCTGAGTCCAAACTAATTTCTTCTCTGTAAAAGACCAATAATACTTATAACCAACTCCCAATGAAAATAAGCATCTGTAGACAAAGAGAGTAAACAGAAACCTATCCAACCTCCCATAGAGGAAATGGGACACTGTTATCCTAAGGTTTCTTCACGCGGATTTAGGGCAAATAATACTTTTAAAGCCCTACCCTCCAAATTGGGGAAAATGGTTATTAAGATTATTTTTTAATTCAATGGTATTGAATTTTTATGTTGATGCAAATCATGCTAATGTCAAAAAACCAGTCTAATTTTATCACAATAATATATATTCTAGGTCTACTACATAGATATGATTACATAGGTATATGAGGTAAAAATAGTTAAATAAGGTCTTTAAAAGCCTCAGAGACTTACAAAATACGGCATTTGAAGATAATTTTATTATTCTAAAGATTCTTTGACAACAAGACAAGTTAACTCCTAGGAACACTCATCCTGATTCACAGTAGATCATGAGAATCAAGGAACCTCCTTATGGACTTGGCTTCCAATGTGGCAAACCAGCCACTGGTCAAAATGTCCTCATTTCTGCCACAGAGAGAATTCAACCTAAAAATAGGCAAGTTTAGATGCAGGCAGACTCAACAGCTGAACTCTGCCAAGACAGGGTAAGCAAGTCCTCAATAGTTCCTGCCTCACAAATATGTCTGTCAGAAAAATTGGGCTAGAAGGTTGAAGATGATACTGAAATGGTATAGAGAGTGTTGAGTGACTGTGCAGGCGGTAAACTGTCTCAATCATTTTTTCATTTTGCAAGCTGCTAACTTGCACTTCAGGTTCACTCAGATATTTAAGTTTTATCCTTACTCAAATCTCTGATGGGGTTAAAGAACAGATAGCTTAGTTTATCAATTAAGCATAGTAAGGTTAGGGGCTAAGATATTTTTAGATCAAGATCTATGTTTTAATTAATAGAGATGATAATTAGTAGGTATGATAGATATTGATTTTCATTCAGAAATTTAGACCCAACAAGATAGGAAAGATGTTTACTTGAAGTTTGCCAAATGCAAATAGCCAAATAACTGTGAATGTAATATTTATATAACTCCTGGTTCTCTGGTGGTTCTTTCTACTGTATGTAGCTTATTTTATTCATGGGTAATAATATACATATATATGTCAAAGAAGAATCATAATAAAAATAATTAATGGAATACAATGTGCAGTACTTTCAAAATTATTCAGCTTAGGAATAGTGAGTACCTTTGCCCAACAAATATCATTTGTGTTAGGCCATTTGACAAAGACGTCTTTCTCTATTCCTCGTTCAAAAGGAGGGTAAGTCTGTGTTTCATTTCCTGAAATTGCTGGATCCTAAAATTTAAATAACAGTGCACGATTAAAGCAAAACACAAACTGAGCATATCCACGATGTGTTGGTTGGCCATTCATAGACACTTCAACTTTGCGCTTTTCATTATTCCTACCTTCTGCCCTTATCTGGAAGTAATGACCAAACACCAGTGTCACAGCTGTATTCTAAAAACTTCTCAAAAGAAAGATTTTTTTTTCTCCAGTGTTGCCAAGTACATATAGCCAAAACACTATGAATTGAACATTTATGTAATTCCTGATTGTTTCGTGGTTCTTTTTACTGTAGGTAGTTTACTGTATATATGTGTAATAACGTAAATGTATACATATAAAAGAAAAATAAATAATTCCACTTCAAAATAAATCTCAAAAGAACCTTCTAGGAACTCAAACAAGCTTATTATGTGCTTTTTGGTTTCGTTTTTGCTTGATGAGTTTCCCAATTGTCCAATTGCTCCCTAAAATAATTCAAAAACTGTGCCTTCATTATTTTTATTCAACCCAACAGTGATGGGATTTTTAAATGAGAAAGAGCAGAGGAAATCAAAAGAACATATAAAAAGTATATGGGGACAAAATATTTAACATCATTTCTCCAAATTTAAGCAAATGATAACTAGAGCACAGTTTTTCTTAGCACATGTCATTTGACTTGGGTTTTTAAACATATACCTTACTTTATGTTAGTGGGTAGTAGCCTAAGTAAATGAAATAAAATGTATATGAGAAAAAAGTTAATAGAAGGAAAACTAGATACTCTGGAAAACTAGATCCGCTTTTCTTTTCTTTTTTCTTTTTGTTTGTTTTTATTAATTTATTCTTGTTACATCTCAATGGTTATCCCATCCCTTGTATCCTCCCATTCTTCCCTCCCTCCCATTTTCCCCTTACTCCCCTCCCCTATGACTGTTCCTGAGGGGGACGTCCTCTCCCTTTATATGCTCATAGGGTATCAAGTCTCTTCTTGGTAGCCTGCTATCCTTCCTCTGAGTGCCACCAGGCATCCCCCTCCAGGGGACATGGTCAAATATGAGGCACCAGAGTATGTGCAAAAGTCATACGTCACTCTCCACTCAACTGTGGAGAATGTTCTGCCCATTGGCTAGATCTGGGTAGGGGTTTGAAGTTTACGGCCAGTATTGTCCTTGGCTGGTGCCATAGTTTGAGCAGGACCCCTTGGCCCAAATCTGCCTGTCATAATGTTCTACTTGTAGGTTTCTAGGACCTTCTGGATCCTTCTACTTTGCTATTCTCCCATGCTTCTCTCATCTAGAGTCCCAATAGGATGTCCTCCACTCTGTCCCAGTTTCCTGGTAAGTGCAGGCTTTCATGGGACATGCCCCTTCCTTGGAATATACCCAGAAGATGCTCTAGCACACAAAAAGAAAATTTGCTCAGCCATGTTCATAGCAGCCTTATTCATAATAGCCAGAACATGGAAACAGCCTAAGTGTCCCTCAGTAGAAGAATGGATAAAGAAACTGTGGTACATATACACTATGGAATACTACTCAGCTATTAAAAACAAGGAATTCCCGAAGTTTGAGGACAAATGGATTGAGCTAGAAATGATCATAATGAGTGAGTTAACCCACAAGCAGAAAGACTCAAATGGTATATACTCACTTATATCTCCATACTAGATACGCTTTTCTTATTATTTTAAAATTTGCATTTGTTTGTATGTGCATGAGTGTGCGGCCATGTGTATGTGTGTGTTTGCGCCATTCTGTCATGTGTGTTGCAGAGAGTATTGGATTCCCATGGAGCTGGAGTTATATGTCAGTATGGGTGCTGAGATTAAAACTCTCTGCTTCTTCAAAAAGAAAATTTCTCTAAATATTGAGCCATCACCAGGCCCTATGTCCTATGGTACATTGTTTTCTTTATGAATAACCTTTCATACCTTCATTTTAGAAGAGTAAATACAAACATACACTATAATTCAATTAAAAGTAGATACTAACCAGTATAATAATATATTTCATTCCATTCCCTCTTATTTGCTCAACAAACTCAGGAAGATTCTGGAATCGTTCACCAATCGTGAAGTCTAGTTGTCTTTCCATATAATTAATGTCTGTATACTGAACATCCTAAAAGAAAGAATAATGATAATTTGGTAAGATCTCTTTGGACGTTGTTCCTAGCTTCAGATATATAGCAAGACCTCTGTTAAAGAAAAAATAAAAGGGGATAAAGAATGGAAAATAGACTTTTGTATGCACGATTGATTTGGTGAATGGGTCAACAATAATTTTATTTGAGAAGTAAACATTTTAAACCAGCAATACTTCAATATTGGTTTCCATGGCAAAGAGACACAAAATGATTCTTTTTTTGAGATAGGGTTTCTCTGTGTAGCTTTGGCTGTCCTGGACATGCTTTGTTAAACCAGGCTCTCCTGGAACTCACAGAGATCCAACTGCCTCTGCCTCCCTGAGTGCTGTGATTATAGGCACACACCACTGTGTCTAGCTGATGAAACAATTTTAATGCTATGATATTATAGTAATATGATCAGTTGAAAACTGAAATTCCAATGCACACATAAAGAAAAACTTTTGTACTCATGTCAACTATAATCATATCAGGATAAATTAAGATATTTTTAATAGTAACAAAATAAATAATATTTGAAATTCCATCAGTTATTATAAAATTTTTCTTCTTAAATACTTTAAATTGATTTTTAAAATTTTAGGGGATGCATTGCTTACATTTAAATATTTGGAAATATATTTAAGCCTTCAAATTTTAACTTTATCATGGAATTTTTTCTCTAAATCAACACTATTCTAAATTTCTCCAGTTTATGGGGAGAGAGGAGCAGCAGTAATATTAGAGTAATACTGAAAAAATCAGTTTCAAATATCGGTTTACATACTTCTGTATTATCAATATCTGTAATTGTTTTTCTTTCAATAATATGTTCAGCACTATTAGATATAATATAGAACCAATGTTATTTGGTAAGATAATTGATGTAATATGAGCTTTTACATAGCTATCCTCTATACTGCTGTGTTTATGTGTTACTAGAATTATTTAATATTAGTACTATAAACTGATTTCCTAGGCATTATGAAAGCAACATATTCTGTGAAACTTGCCATTTAGCCTTATGTATTCCACCTAGTTATCTTAGGCCTAAAATCACATAGATGCAGGTTAAACTCCTTCAAATTTGTTATATTTAGTGATGCTATAGATTACTCAAACATAAAGTGAACACATACAATACATATGACTAAGCAATCTACAGCTTATGAGAGAAAAGTGGTGTAAAAAGGTTTGTTTATAACAGTTAAGAATCTTTCTAAAGTGGGAAAGTGGGTAAGGGAAATATCATAGAACCTTACTTATATATCTGGCAAAAATATATAAAAATTTAAACATCTACTTCATAGAATG
Source organism: Acomys minous (assembly GCF_964271855.1). Classification (NCBI taxonomy): domain Eukaryota; kingdom Metazoa; phylum Chordata; class Mammalia; order Rodentia; family Muridae; genus Acomys; species Acomys minous. The sequence continues at coordinate 47,141,385 of NC_140499.1, forward strand.
CTAGATCTTTAATGTAATCCTAAAGATTATAGTGCTTAAATATTCCTTCTTTCTTTATAAGAGCCATATGTTATTTATATACATACATAGGGGATTTGAGCGGCCACCATGTCTTCATATAGTTGTTTAATCTCTGAAGTGTTTCTGTATCCATAACGGCATAAATGGAATCCTAGAGCCCAGTAAGGTGGCATGACTGGATAGCCAATTACCTTTGAAAATATGATATGTTAGATAAAAGAAGTATTTTACATTATTAATAAAGAGTTACAGTTTTTAATGAATATGCAGTCATACTTCGTGGTATTGCATTGTTACAACTTCTGGGGTTGGTCCCAAAAACATGTAAAAATCCAAGATTCCTCCAATTATGCGATATGTTAAGGCAGGAGTTGGCTGGAATGTAACATCTGAAAACGCAAAATAAGACTTACTTAATTTTTATCTGTGTGAGATATTTGCTATTATATCACATTTACCCATTTTCTATGAGAAATTTAAGAAATAATAGCTTTACCCATTCCATTGCTGTTCAGTAACAGAACTCCATGAGCATTGCCCTCATCCTCCAAAGCCATATAATAAGGATGGAATCCATAGGAATTAAGCTTATACTGAAATATAAAAAAAATACTATAAATCTAAGATCAATAGCATATTAGCTCAATCAATTTATCCTTGGAATTAACATATTCCAGATTAGCAAATTCAAGTCCACTTGAATAAAATAATTATATATAATTTAAAAATTACTTATTTTAATAGATACTTCCATAGAGCATGCAAATTAAAATTGCAGCATGCATAAACAATGTGTCAATAACTGACAAGCAACCTTGATATTACAGTAGTTATGTTTCCTGCAGGAATTTAGGTGTCTCACTTTATTTGTAAGTGATCACTTTTCCTCAAATAAAATGGCCTGGAATAATCATAGTGATACAAATAATCAAACTGCTGAGAAAAATGTGTATCAAAATACAAACTTCCATATTTGGACTGCAACTTGGATTTCCTAACTAGAATTTCAGCAATATATTAGCATGTGAAAACAAGATCAAATTAGTCTAATAATATTTTTGTTGATATTGAAGGGTTCTTTGGAAATAATTTTGATACCACCTTACTTTAAATAGATGTTGATACAGTTCCAACATGATAAAGATACCAGTTGACTGTGCACATCATCACAAAAATTAATGCAATATTAGTATATTATTACTGAATATATCTTTCAAGTATCAATTACAAATAAAAATGATGGTGAATTAGTTTTCAAAACACATATCTTTGATATATTTGACATGATGACAATTAATATTATTTATTTTTCTGTGTATTGGGTATCCATGAAATCTGCTCTGTTATCAAAGCATATAAGGATATAAGTAGTAATCTGACCACATAAATGTACAGTTTTAGCTGTAGGATACAGAGAGTTAGCATCAAATATATAATCAATTTTTTCTAGGAGTAATCTAAGACTGTTTTGTTATATACTGTTAGAAAGGTTAAGAAATTAGCTATCATAAGTTCTAGAAGGTTCTATCAAGGTGTTTGGATGCAGAAAAGACATTAATGGTTTTATCCAATGTTGTCACCTAAATGATAGGCTTACACGTTGGGCAATTTTGACAAAATATTTTACGGAAGTGAACATCTGCTGTCTTGATTGAACTTGAGATCTGCCCTTGGGAGAGTTTCAGACCTAATATTGTAAACCTGGCCAAAAACCATGGCTAGGAATGTCATGCACTCTAGCAGAGCACCTATTGATGCTGCTTTTTAAAGGGTCATGTTGTCAAATTGCTTTTCTTTTTTTTTTTTTTATTAATTTATTCTTGTTACATCTCAATGGTTATCCCATCCCTTGTATCCTCCCATTCTTCCCTCCCTCCCATTTTCCTCTAATTCCCCTCCCCTATGACTGTTCCTGAGGGGGATTACCTCCCCCTGTATATGCTCATAGGGTATCAAGTCTCTTCTTGGTAACCTGCTGTTCTTCCTCTGAGTGCCACCAGGTCTCCCCGTCCAGGGGACATGGTCAAAGGTGAGGCACCAGAGTATGTGAGAAAGTCATATCCCACTCTCCACTCTACTGTGGAGAGTGTTCTGTCCATTGGCTAGATATGGGTAGGGGTTTAAAGTTTACCGCCTGTATTGTCCTTGGCTGGTGCCTTAGTTTGAGCGGGACCCCTGGGCCCAAATCTGCCTATCATAATGTTCTACTTGTAGGCTTCTAGGACCCTCTGGATCCTTCTACTTTGCTATTCTCCCATGCTTCTCTCGTCTAGAGTCCCAATAGGGTGTCCACCCCTCTTTCTCAGTTTCCTGGTAAGTGAAGACTTTCGTGAGACATGCCCCTTGGGCTAATATGCAGATATAAGTGAGTATATACCATCTGAGTCTTTCTGCTTCTGGGTTAACTCACTCATTATGATCATTTCTAGCTCAATCCATTTGTCCACAAATTTCTGGAATTCCTTGTTTTTAATAGCTGAATAGTATTCCATAGTGTATATGGACCACAGATTCTTTATCCATTCTTCTACTGAGGGACACTTAGGCTGTTGTGTGCTGGAGCATCTTCTGGGTATATTCCAAGGAGTGGAATAGCTGGGTCTTGAGGAAGCCCTATTCCCATTTTTCTGAGATAGCACCAGATAGATTTCCAACATGGCTGTACTAGTTTGCATTCCCACCAGCAATGAAGGAGTGTTACTCTCTCCGCACATTGCTTTTCAAATTAAAATTTATCTCCATAGATATGAGCTGCTATGAACTTTAATTATAGAAACTTATCATAGTGGGTGATGTGCTTAATCACAAGGTTCAAAGATGTACCTTTGTTCAAAGTGGTGATAATAAGCAACTATGACTACTTAGTCAATGTTAGGTCATTTATATCTTTAAATCAATTTTCATAGCTAAAATCTAATTTCAAAAGAGACAAGAAGGATGTACCAGACAGTGATGGAGAGTAGTTCTGTCAAATGCCATCCTCTGGACATATCAAGGTTGCTGCACACGCAAACTTACAGCAACTGTATTTTTCTCTAAAGGATCTGTATATGGATCAGGGAGGAGAGCCATAGCGTCCTACCCTTGTGTGAGGAGTAAGGAACAGTTAATGCTGCTATGAAGGGAGAATCACTCTTCACAAATTATCACTGGTAGGTTTCCCTGGCTCTGTTAGATGACCCTATGTCCATTTGTATAGGGGAAGCACTAACCAAATCAGTTTTTTAAAAAGTAAATTAACAATAAACACATTTCCAAACTTAAAAATAAAATCAAAGAACTAAAATTTAAAAAAAATGTTCAATATGCTTTTTAAAAATATTCTACAAATTGTATATTTTCTACCTTTTTAATGATTTTTGATATGTTTTTCTTTCTTTCAGAAATCCAGTCTATCAGCTCTGCAAATCTCTAGCCCTCTTTACATGAAGTGTTTCAGTCTTGGGTTATCAGCCTGCAGAGAACTGAACTAGCTCCTTGTCACTATCTTAGCTGCCTCATTTGGTAACCACTAATGGGTACCTACTCCAGGAGGTTGATCTCTTGTGAACATCCCCCAAGTATGCCAATTCAAGTCTCGCTTAAAGGCTGTATGTTCCACTTCCCCAAAACCATATAAATATTGTGATGGCAGACGTGTTGATATCTGAATGAATTGATCATTGAAGGCAAATCCAGGCAGACGGGAATCCCAGCTGAAAACAAAAAGAAACAAGTCTATCTCAGTAAATATGTATATAATAAAAAAAGCAACGACTATAATTATTTTTTTGTAGTGAAATCAAACAAATACATTTCCTGTATGCAAACACAAAGTAACATTGTAAATAATAATGGTAATTCTTTTCGTAATCTGAAAAGGGATAATTTTTCTTGTATCCCTGATTACATCCAGGTATCTAATGAATAAAGGAAATTACTATGTTTTTCTTTTCATCAAGTTAATTTCTTAATATATAAAATTTGTTTGAGGTACCATTATTTGAAATATAAGAGGAGAATATAATCACATGTATTTATCTTTACTCCAATATTATTTTACAATACAACTGAGCAAACTTATACTTATTTCTTGATTTATATCCTACATATATTTTATCTATCCTTTATGATAATAATTGTTTTTATTTTTAACTTTTATAATTTTAAAAATAAGTCCTACCAGGAGCTATAATCAGAATAGATATTTCAATTGTAATTTTCTCAGTTACTACACTCAGATGTTTTCTAATTCAATTTTGTATTTATAATGATGACATGTAAGAAAAATATATTTAAAAGGAATGCATTGTTACTTTAATTATTTGTAGGAAAATTAAAAAGAGGAAAACAGAGTGAGGTCAACAAGAGGAGATATTATATGAAAAGAACCTAAAGTATTCTCAAAGCTTCTATAATATTTTTGAAACTACTGCATAAAAAGGAGTATCTTAACAGACCCCAAGTGTTTGTTTCACAAATGATTTTGGTTTTCAACACTTTACACTATTTTTTATAGTAAAATTTTATTAATCTAGCATAGTAGGGATTTCTTTTTCTTTTTCTTTTGAGTTAGACATTTTGCTATTGATATATTTATTTAAAATATGTTGAATAATAAATGAATAATATCACCATTAAACAGAAATACCAAATACATTTCATATGTGGCAAAAAAATCTTAAATAAATATAGAAGTCTAGAAATGTGCACAAGAACACAGTGTCATGTATGCATGTAAGTTAAAATAGTTTGGAATCAAATTCAATAGAACTATTAATTCTGCATGTCTAACATCAGCTACTTAACAAAACACAGTATAATTTTGGCCAAACTAGGATTTAAAAATGAAAATTGTAACAAAACAGAAAAACACATAATGGAATAGTTTATAAGGCACAGGAATCTCATCTAGACTTGCTGTTTATTTCTAGAATATACAAATACAAAATAACTCGGAGAAGATGACACTAGACAGGAAGGAGTTTTGACCTCTAAGTACAAAAAGATTTGATATTTCTCATTATGTCTTAAAAGCAAATTGACTAGTCACTTAATCAAAAGGATAAGCAGTCCTGATATGAACAATAAATAGGTTGTGCTACACAGGGAGAGAAGTTAGGAACAGACATAGGTGAGAGAGAGAGAGAACACAAATTAAAAGGATGTTTTATCGTATAGGAGATATACTATAGCTGAAATGATGACCCAAAAACTTAAGACGGCAAAAGAAAAAAAAACTAATGATAACTTACAGCATCCTGACATCATTTAAAAGAAGGCATGGTGAGTTTAAATTAAAAAAAAAACATTTTAATGTGTTGTAATTGGTAAAATGAAGACAGTGCTCTTAAAAGTAAATTCATTCACCATAATATTAATACAGTTTTTTTCTCAATTTATTTACATCACTATGTATCAGGTTCACATTTATATAATACATTTCTAATTTTTATTTAACAAACACTCACCATGTATTTAAGATGATTCTGCTATGATTCTTTATATTATTATAATATTGAATCTAATATTAATCAACAACTGTAATCATACTTATAAAGTTTTAAATGAGTTCTTTATGTGTTCCTAGGAATATGCCATTTAAAATGTTAAAGTTTGAAAAAACTCAACTCCAACTCTTACCATCTTGCTCTTTTATATTAATATGCTTTCATTCATATAGAATACTTTAATTACTTACATAAGCCTTCCACTGCTTCTCCTTCGAACCTGAATACCAAAAGGATTTTCTTTGATTTCTACATCATAAAGCCTCTCTTCATAAGAGCTTTGAGGGGTGTCTGGAATGTTTAGTGGTACAGGAACTTCATATCTCTTATGATTGGCATCGTAAATCTATTGCAGAGAAATTGTGACAAATCATGACCACTTGTTCCTACTACTGGTAGAGTACATGTAAATAATCTTCTCAAAAGGAGCACTTAGGATGGTTGTCCAATTTTGCATGTCCATCTTGTACCTAACGTTTCATACGCAAAAACTAGTGGATTAAGTAGAAACCTAAAATTTTAACATTTTCTCCTTTAAAAATTTATATTAAACTTACCTTAAACTGTAACATGTGATTTTTATGATATTTTACTTCCACACGGAGATTGGAGATGGGATTAGATGGGAGGGTGATCCTGGCATTTGCAGGATTCAACTGGAGTTCAGCTGTTATACCCGTTGGCAAATATTGAGTTGAAATTAACGAGTAGGGATTGTGTTCTGCAGGAAAGTAGCATTCAGGTGCATTGTATAGCCCTTGAACCTAAAAGCAGTACATGCTCAACATTAGAAAGTTTAAACATTGTAACTTTGAATTTAAATCAAACAAAAAGAGCTTACCAAAGCTTAGTAACACATTGTATGACTCATAAAATATCTATTATTCACCTGAGCTTTATATTACACCATTAATCACATATTTACATATTGAACCTAATCTTAGACCAATAGGGATAACAGATCAACTATTGCAAAGTAATATAAATTAATTGTGTTGCTTTCAAAAATGTTCTAATAAATTGTTGCCTGTATTTGATTTTATGCTTTATAATGCTGCTACTTTCTCTTTCTGAAAATGATTGTAAAATAAAAAGTAGTAGTTTCTTTTCTTCCATTTCTAATAATACAAATACAGTCTATTTTATGATTTCATGTTTAAATCTGAAGGTTGTTTCCTATTAGGGATTGAACCTTGAACTCTGAGCAAAGATATTTTTTTCTTCTCCTTGACACAATAAAGATAATACACAAAGAGAAGTTGATAGCTATGGAATTGAACACTAAGATAGCTTAACACAGTCTTTCTCATAAATATTCCATAGTTATTAATCGATTATAATTTTTGAAGAAGCAATACAATTCTCTATATTTCAGTCTGTTTTTATATATTTTATAAAGCCATCAAACTCATTAAAAGAAGGAGATACAAATTAACTACACCAAGATTGGCCTTTTCCTCTCATCTTCCTTGTAGTGGGCAGCTTACAAATATAATACCAATAGCTATAATAGACTTTGAAGACAAATACCTAAGGTAAATGTGGAAGAATCTGAGACAGCAATAACATTAAATGCAGTTTCTGTTTATAAGAAAAAAATAAATCCAGTTTTCTTAATCTACTCAAATCATAGGTGCTAAATTCTCATTTTAAAGTAACCTTTCTCTAATGTGAACACTGGTGCTCTTAAAAATGCAGAGGAAGGATAGCAGGTTACCAAGAAGAGACTTGATACCCTATGAGCATATATAGGGGGAGGAGGTCCCCCTCAGTCACAGTCATAGGGGAGGGGAGTAAGGGGAAAACGGAAGGGAGAGGGGAATGGGAGGATACAAGGGATAGAATTACCATTGAGATGTAATAAGAATAAACTAATGAAATATATTTTAAAAAATGAAGTTTGTAAATTGGTCCCATTTGGACAATTCCAGTGTATGTCTCTATCAAAGCTATTTTTATTAGTTTCATTTTATCTCTTTCTTTTTCTTTTTTTTTTTATTAACTTATTCTTGTTACATTTCAATGGTTACCCCATGCCTTGTATCCTCTCATTCTTCCCTCCCTCCCATTTTCCCCTTATTCCCCTCCCCTATGACTCTATCTCTTTACATAATAGTTCCCATCAGAATTTACTTTTTGGAGTAACTATATTCTAGTGTTAGTAAATTAGGGAGTGTTGGAGAGATGGATAACGAGTTAAGAGTACTGGTTTCTATTCTGGAATACATGAGTTTGATTCCCTGAACCAACATGGAAGCTCACAACTTTTTGAAATTCCAGACCCATGGCTACTTACACTCCTTTCTGTCCTTCGCATGCACTGCACACCACACCCATGGATCATATATACATATGTGTGTCTATGTGTGTATGTATATATGTTCATGATTATATGTATACATACATACACATATAGGCAAAATGTGCATCCACATAAAATTAATAAAAAGAGAAATAATTCATAAAATAACCTTTAAAACCTATGTAAGTATTCAGGAGAAAAAATAAATAAACAATTTGGACTTCCCAATAAATTGCTAACTGCCCAAATTTAACATATGTGACTGAAAAGTGATTGCTTTCACACTATGCTGCCTCTATGGCAGTAAATCTGTATATTTTAGAAGTAAACTAGCGGCTGTGATTTTGAGAGTATTAGTTATGCATAATTTAGATGTGAGGTTTCTAAATGATTTTAGATCAGTAAAGACATCTAGGGTTCATGAATATTGGTGTCAGCTTAAGAACAAACATGATGACTGTTGACTACCTGAAGGACCTAGAAGAGTCGCTGATATATCTCGATCTAGATTTCCTGATAATATCAGTGAGTTCATTCTGTATTGTCTTACGGAGATACATTTACGTTTTCTTTCTCATCAGAATAAAAAACATGATCTACACACAGTCTGAGGACAGCTGAACTAACCATTTGATGCTACCTTGTCACTCTCATTTTGACTTTCACTCCTTCCTTATTAATCTTTCATCTTTCTCCATCACTAAATTGCCCCTTTTCAGTTGACATTAATCCATGTGCCCTTACTACAATTATTATTCTCAATGTAAATTAACAGTGCTCGAAGAAATACTTTGTATTCTGCCTCAGCAGTATACATGCTTGTGACTTGGAATATAGTGCCATGTTGATCACTCGCTCTTCCTAAAATAACAACAGAACCAATTGCTGACTTCTGTGAAGCTCATCCTGTCACTAACCCTGCATGAAAATGTCCATTCTTCACTTCTGACCAACAAATTTCTTATTTTTTATCATGACATTATGGTTTTCCTTGGTTTTGAGTATGAAAAAGAGAGCAATCAAAATAAAATGCAGAATGGAATATCACATTTATGTACCATATCATTTCCCGTTACATGATATAGACTGTTTTATATCTAGTAGGACACATTTTAGCTGTGCATCCAATGCTCCTCTGATTGAAGAAATTTCTCTCTCACCTTCACAGTTTCAACTACATGGCTTATCTTCTATTCAGATCTTTTCTAATATCAACTGCCTGTACTCCCATTTTGATTGTCAACCAAGAAAACTTACCCTTGTAGCTTCATATTTACTTTCAAGGTTTTTTTTATATAAAAATGAAACATTTATCATATTCGCTAAATTATAATCTCCTATTTTTCACTTTATTTTAGTCTCAGTTAAATCAGCTATGAACTCCATTCTGCATTTTACTTGATAATAACAGCAATGACTTCCACCTTACCAAATCCAGAGATCAATTTTCACCTTTTTATCTCACAGATATATAACAATAACTTGAATAGTAGAAATTTTTATCTGCCCTAAGATGCATTTTTAACTTCCATGAGAAGAATCATCTTTTTAAAATTAATACTTGTGTTACTTTTTTATTTTCCTGATGGAATACTACAAGAACCCATGGTTTAGTTTTGAGCTCGTCCTCTCTTTTCTGTTCATGTTCACTCCCTTGTTCAGCTCATCACATCACATCTTTGAGCACTGCACGTATACCCATATGTAATGAGAAAGTGTCATTTAAAAGATTTAGATGCATGTGTAACTAGCCAGATGTACTTGAACTTCTATTATGAATATTAACCTTGATTTATATAAAACAGAAGCTTCTCCTCCAAGCCTGCTGCTCAACCACAGAGCTCTCTTAATATCTATTAATATTCTGCTTGTTTTCCAGTTGTCCAAATGAATGCCTTGAAACTGATATTTAGTTTTCTCCTTTCTCCTTTTTTAACCAAATTATTTCATTTATTTTTCCTTTTTTTACATATACATTTATGTTATTACTCACATATATAATAAATTACCTAAAGCAAGAAGAACCATGAAGCAGTTTGGAACTATATAAATATTACATACACAGTGTTTTGTCTATTTATATTTGGAAACCTTGAAGAAAATAACTTTCCTATCTTGGTACATTTAAATTTTTAAATGTAAATCAATCTCCATCACATCTTGTCATGATCAACTTAAAACATCTATTTAGACCTAAAAACATCTTAGCTTAAACAACTAAGCTTAACTGTTAACCTAAACTATCTCATCTTCAACCACATCAGAGACTTGAGAAGGAATAAAATTAATTATCTGAATACACAGGAAGTACAGGTTAGCAGCTTCCAAAATAAGAACGCAAAAGAGACAGTTCGTTTTTCAACACTCAGTGAAAAAAACATTCTTGGCTTTTTGTTAAGATGTGTGTAAGATTAATCACTGGTTAATTCTAATATTACCACACTGAATTAAATCACTGGCTCTCCCATTGCTTCTTCAACACAGCAACAATTGATGACAGCATTAAAATAGAAATCCACTCTTGGCATTTGTATAACTTAATAGCAACATCTCTCAAGCTGATTTATTATTCTAAAAGAGGACTATCTGATTAATTTAAATGATCTGTTTTCATGTTTTTATTAAACAAATTCTTGATCTTATTTCAGCATTAATCCTGAATCAGACATGGTAGCCTTTTTTTCTATTTGTAAGTCATGGCTAGTGAACAGTCACTGTTTCATGCTACCAGTTGATTTTCTCTAAAATATTTCCTGTTCTGGGAAAGTGTATTTCAATATACTTCCCTGTTTAGAAGTTATCTGTGCTTGAGTAAAACTGATCCTATTTATCTTTTGCATTGTGACTTAATTAAAAAAAATAAGATTCAGGAGAAATGAGTAGCAAATATCAGAAGATGGCTCACTTCAACTTCAAATTTTTTCCTGTCCTCAAAATTTTCTATTACTTACAACATACCTATTTGCTCCTAGTGCTTACTGCTACAACAGTAAGCAATGTGCAGTTCTTTTTCATGAAAAAAGAAAGGGAGCATTTTTTTGGAAACAAAAATTATGACTTATTTCACATAAAAACATCACCCTGGGAAGTTGATGGCTGATGTCTTGTAGCTTTAGTCCTATAATACTATTTAATTACTATTATATAATTGTATTATTATATATACTAATATTAATTAATTAAATTATTGTTGTTGATCTACTATTTAATTACTATTATATTATTATATTATAATGCTATTTAATTCTGTTATAGAATAATTGATGCCTGCTCTCAAAACTCAGAGATGTAAGCAAAGGTTGAGAAGTGAATGATAATTACATCTAGGCAAATGGTTTTACCTCGTCTTCACTGGAGCAGAGACACAAACGCCTTCTGTACACAGTCACCATCATTATTTTTATTCCCAAAGTGTGGCAAAAATAGCTAACATACACCTTAGTGGCACATATCCAGATTTTTTTATATGTTAAGAATTTTTTTTATGAAATACTGGTTGCTGCTGACAAAATGTCTTGCCAATTTAACCAGTGTCCTGTAGTCAGCATATAGTATAATGTTATTTGTAAGGGAAAAATTAATCATTCAGTGATTTGTCTGGGCTACTCATTTGTCATTTGCTAAGATAGGTCTTTAAAGAATTAATCCATGTAAAGTTTGATTGCCTGTTTGTCTATTGAAATTTTCAAATACCAAATGAATCATAAATGAATGTAGTTTATATATTGTTGAATTTAAAATGTCTCACTGATATACTATATGGAAGCCACATTTTTATCCACATGAAAAAATGATTACCGGTTGCCATAGACAGCCTCGCTGTACACATGCTTCCTCGGTTGCTGTGCCCATATCTGGGTAACAAGAGAATTTCTCAGCATCTGATAAAAGTTGATTCCATCTAACTGTAAAGTTTTTCCCGAGATTAAAGTTGAGATCTGTAATTGAGAGAACCTATGGAAAAATGCATTTATTATTAATTCTTTAACTTGATGTATGTAAAATTAAAACTATGTCAACATATAGCACACAGCAAAATTTAAGAATTATTTATTACTCTCATGTATTTTTTGAATAAAAGAAAATAAATACAAAAAAACCCATTACATGAATACGTAAAACTCTAAGATGAGTATTCAACAACGTGAAAAAAAACATATCAGAGATTTTAAAGTGACCAATTTACCTTATTGGAAGGATCAAAAGTGAAACTGGGATGAGCAGCCATTTGCTGGTCACTTTCTCCTACTGTAACCTCTGTTACAGTGTTTGTCAGCCCAAGGACTCTGATTGTTTTAAATGCAAGAGCAGTTCCTTCTAAATATGATGAATGTGTGCACGTAACAATCAAGTTATTCTAAGGAAAACAGTACACAATGTTAGATGTCAAGTCCTTTGATATTAACTAAATTGATGGAGAGAATAAGAAAATGGAAACTGTTTAGTCCACCACCACTCCATTCCACCAGTTGTTATGGTCCAAATAACTCATTTTGTTCGTAAATATGCCCCCAATTTTTATTTTTAGAATTAATTGTGGTCAGTCATATATAATACCTCTTATCCTAGTCCTTATATTGAGCGATAATTAAGTATTGTTAGAATAAATAAGTCTAATTTCAATGGAAAAAATTCTTATTCACTACAAAAAAAAACTTAAATGTGCAAATATTTCTTTTATCTTTATTCCCAAATGAACAAATTTTCCCTGTAATAGACATAATTAAAACATATAGGATATGTTGGTGCTGGAGAGATGCTCAGTGGTTAGGAGCACTGCCTGTTCTTCCAGAGGTCCTGAGTTCAATTCCCAGCAACCACATGGTGGCTCAAAACCATCTATAATGTGATCTGATGCCCTATTCTGCAGATAAAGCACTCATATACAATAAATAAATATTTTTTAAAAACATATAGGATTTGGAAAAATATTTTACTGGGAATGTTGTTACAGTAGACAGAAATACAAAGACTACAAGGCACAACTGTTATTATAAATTTATTCTAATACAGTTAATAAAAACTTTTGTTTCCTCATAATGAAATAAGTTAAATTTAACAATTAATTCAGCAATTTATTTTTCTGATTTTTATTGAAAACTGAAATTTTAAGTACTTCACGGAAGTAGCCTATAATAAATCATGAACTTGATATTAAAAATACCTATATTTCCCCAAATACTTACATTAGAAACAGAAAATGTATATAAAATATAGATGTTTCTTTCTATGGTATCTAAAATTAAAAAATAAATAGTTATCAGATAAAAATTAATAATTTATTTCTTATTTTACATTTATAAAATACTGAATTCTTTTGACATTATATTAATGTTTCCTTTTACGTTTCTAATAACTTGACTCTGGTGGTTAATTCTGGTAGTAAGAAAAAGAGCAGAAAATTTAGATGGATATGTATTGGGAAGCTCCGAGGAGAATTGAAGAGCTTCAGGGTGATGTAGATACAATTAAAATATGACTATCATGTATGTGGGGGGGGATGTTCTTGATGCCTCAACCCTACACAAACAACTACAAGCAACTAAGGAATGCAGAAAGTGGGAGAAAGCACTCTCCAGGGAATAGCATAGTAACTGGTTATCCTATATGAAATGGTCAGCTCTGAAAACATATATTACAAACAAGATTATACATAATGAGCAGAAGATATTAACATGCACACCAAGAAATCCACACACATATGTGTGTATATATGTATGTAAGTATGCAGCAAAACTCTGTGGAACACAAGGCTATGAATTTGAAAGAGAACGTGAAGGGAAATAGAGGAGAGAGTAGAGGGAAAAAAGGAAAAGGAAAAATGATGCAACTATAATGCAGCTACATCATAATATCAGAAACTAAAAATATCATCTACAGGAACGTAATTTTTAAATAACAATTAATATATTCATTTTGGTATTTAATATTCTAATTAACAAATGTATTACACATATTATCTGGTCTAATATTCCATAACTAGAAAAATGGTCTAGAAATTCAGAAGACAAAACTTATTCTCGTCGATGTATTGGCCGAAGCCTGTAATCCCAGTTTTCTAGAGGCAGGAAGTCAGAAAGCCAGAAATGCATCCAGGCTGAGATATATATGACCCTGTCTCCACTATTAAAGCAACGACAAAAAGTAATATCTTATAAAGCAATACCTTATGTATAAAATTATTTATTTTTCTATGAAGACATGACACAATACAGTTTTATTTCAGATTTCTATATTATTTCTTAATATTTTCAAAAGAAGAATGACTCTAGAGAGATGCTAAAAACAAAGTTTATCCTATAAATAAATATATTTAGTGAAGGAAATTCAAGAAAACTATTATATCTGTGTCATACTTCTGCTAAAATAGTCTAACGAAGTTGTACGAAAACTGAACTTTAGAGGTAATATGTGAAGAAAAGTGAAGACAATAAAATATAAGGATATTTAAAAAATAATGAGTTCACTGGGGTACTATATGAAAATACTTGTGGACACATAATAAACTACTGTTACCTAAGTGTCTCATCTTAATATAAAGGAATTAAGCATTTTTCAAGATAAAAATAAATGATTAACTATATCTAAAAATTAAAATAAACAGGCATAAATTATATTGTTTAAAAAGATGATTCATAATTGTTTTATTAATTATTTTGTTTGTTTCTGGTTATATTAAATTCTCAAAGAATAAACTAAATGATTCCAAATAGTGAATATGGATTTTTTTTAGCTTAAATAATTTGAAACTGACATTAATTAATTACAGCTAAAAGTATTGGTTTTGATTATGGTTTTCATTAATATAATTTCATGATTAAAAGTACAATAACTTATTGAAAACATGGAAGATTTCCTATACTTGAAATTTTGGTAAGCTGTAGAAAGGTAAAATATTAATGTAACAAATATCTCATGCATTTGTCAGATATTTTACAATGCACACTCCACAATGTTGATATAAATCACATATACAAGTCAAGTTTTATAAGGACATACTAAATTATCGTTAAGAATGTATTTCATATGAATAAACCTAAAACACTTAGTCATCAGAATGGATAGTTAAGAGCTCGCTACGCCAGACTTGCCTTTGCTTTCACCATCATCCCAGAAGAAGTCTCCTTTTGCTGTCTGATTTTCATCTAGTGCAACAATAAGTCCTAGAGGATTCTTTCGGCTACAATGTAAAATGAGGTTTGTATAGAATTAAAAATAATTTTGTGATCAGTCTATAACTTATAACAAATATATTTCAATAAGAACACAGAAACCTATCAATGTTTGTATTTGTACCTTTTCATATGAATATCATATGAGCAAAGACAATTTATATACACTTTAAAACAATATAAATTATGGTATTAAGTTGTTGAAGAATATGACATCTGCAAATTAAAAAAAAATGTGACATTCTAATGAAAATTTAAAAAGTAAAGGTGTCTGATGAATTTCCAATTTGGGATACATGTGACATTGCTCATGTTAAAAAATTGTGCACTAATGAAGACTTCTGTTCGGTTATCAGCACCAAAATCTAACCATCAGTGAAACATCATGGTATTTCATTACAGTAATAGTAGCCATAACTAAGATAGCAATAATTGTAAATGTTGATAGAAATATATAATAATTTTCAAAAATGAAAGCAGTTATCATAGAAATGATTCATGAAGTCAATTAAGCATCTTCATGCTGTGTCACCATAAAATAATACTTCTGAGGGTATAGAGTCTGAGCAACTGTTCTACACAGAGCATATTACATGCAATATATGTTAACCAAAGTTTGATTCTGTTGTTCAGGAAGATCTCGACTATCACTGGTTTTTGAGAACATATTCATGACATGGCTTCACAAATAACCCAAGGATGAATCTGCTAACACAAACTGATGTACTCCTAGTGTTTCCACAGTAAACGTTTTCAGAAAATAGAGGCTAGGCACTGTTACTGTTTGGGGTAAAAAATTGTAAGAGTCTGAGTCCCAACATACATGGAATTTGAAGTCCAGGTACCAGCAATAGTTCATATGACACAAAGAGTCCTGACCATTTACGAGTGTGCAATGGTCCTTTATTTTACCTTGCTGTTGTTGTTACATTAGGCTCCTGAGTGGGGATGATATAACCTCCTCTGAGATGTAGTCCTATTTTATCTTTTGGAAGGTACATGTCAACCCTTTGCTTTCTCCATGACTTCTTTTCACCCTAATCATTAAAGAACACATTATTTTTATTATTGATGCATGTTTTAAAGCATGCTTTATAATGATTCTGTGTTATATATTTTATTTACTTATCATTTATTTGTTTATAACTACAGACAGAAAATATTTTTCATTCTGTTTTCTATGCATAGAAAAATTAGCTCATTTTCTTCTAAACTAAAAATAATAACATACAGAGAAATATTTTCCTCCTACAATTATTAACAGTTACACCCATATTATATTCTCCTCTTATCATGCTCCTAGTAAACATGTTTCTTAATTCAGACTGCCATTTGCATTTTAAAAACATTCATCTTCCCTGTGGCTTTGTCATTCAATAGAATTCCCTCTTGTCTTAACCATTGTACTGCAGAAGACAAGATTTCACTATTTTAATGTGTGAATAGGAATGCATTGTATATAAACCACATTTTCTTTATACATTCTTCAACTGGTGAACATGCAGCTGATTATATAAATTACTATCAGAATAGTACAGCCATAAGTATAAGAGTATATAATTTTGAAACATTCCTTCCACTATCATGTACACATTCTAAAAATAATATAATTTAGTCATAAGGCAAATCTGTAAAAAACATTAGATAACTTCTGTCTTATTTTACAGAAGGGAAAGCAAAAGGAGGTTTTTGTAGGTGATACCAAAATACAATTTGATGGAAGATATAATAAATAAATACCATTTCCTATGCCAGAATTGTTAACTATTGTTCAAAATGGAGGATCAGAATTGCAAGTTTCCTACTTCAAAGCAAGAATAACTATTAATATGGAGAGCTGAAAAGAAACAAACAGCAGGTAATGATAAAGGAGGAAAATATAGTAACTACAATGATTTGACCAGTACAGAATTGATACGTGCTGTGAAACATTACGCTGAGCTCATTTTTATTTATAATTTTTATGTGTCAATCAAAGCACCATGCAGTGTTTGAAGTGAAAATATCAACTTATGTGTTCAGTACACAATGAATACTTTTATAATGCTATCACATCCCTTTATCTATCTATCTATCTATCTATCTATCTATCTATCTATCTATCTATCTATCTGTGTGTGGTGTGTTTGTGTGTGTGGTGTGTTTGTGTGTGTGTGTGTGTGTGTGTGTGTGTGTGTGTGTGTGTGTATGTTTAAAATAGTAATAGGAAAATGATGTGCACAAAGTTTTCTTGCTTTTGGAAAGTATTTTCAAACATTCTTTCAAACAAAAGTCCTGAACAACCAAATAAGGAATATGTGAAATACAGTCACTTTAAAAATATTTTCAAATTAAAAATAATCTGAATCTGAAGAACTCTTAGTAAGCCTATTTCTTACTTTCTAGATATGTATATATATCAAGGAATTGTGTGTAGAAAATTGTGAATACTATTATTTTGGCTGTTCCAGTGGGCAATGAAATTCATTAAAATGACTTAATTTTTTATTTAAAAACATATAAGCCTTTCTGGAAAAAAGAAAAACATGTTATGATGTAATAAATAAGTTTCCATTCCTTTCTAAAATACTCTATTAATTCCATTTAAATAAAAATATATTTGTATTTTAAAATATGACTTGATATTAAAAACCTGAGTCATGTATAATGAAGAATAATGGTGCAGTAGTTTTTACACAACCCTCCAGTTTGGAATTATTTCTTACAAATATCTCAAAACTTGCAAACATTCATGCACTGTATGTATGAAAATGGATTTGTGATATATATACACATATAGTCTCACTTACCGTTTCATAATCATACCAGGTAGCATCAGGAATATATGCACTCACAGTTTCTGCTCCCTGAATGAAAAAAATCAGTAGAAATATTCAAAAAATAGTAGGCATATATACTATATACAATTTTAAATCCTAATTCTTTTTTTTAAAGGTTTTTTTTTTTTGACAGTTTCCTCTACATCATTACATCATTACATTTATTTCTTTTGTGGGGAGGTGGGATGGTTAGTTTTTTTTTTACTTTATTAATTTATTCTTGTTACATCTCAATGGTTATCCTATCCCTTGTATCCTCCCATTCTTCCCTCCCTCCCATTTTCCCCTTATTCTCCTCCCCTATGACTGTTCCTGAGGGGGATTACCTCCCCTTGTATATGTTCATAGGGTACCAAGTCTCTTCTTGGTAACCTGTTGTCCTTCCTCTGAGTGCCACCAGGTCTCCCCCTCCAGGGGACATGGTCAAAGGGGAGGCACCAGAGTATGTGAGAAAGTAATATCCCACTCTCCACTCTACTGTGGAGAATGTTCTGTCCATTGTCTAGATCTGGGTAGGGGTTTAAGGTTTACCGCCTGTATTGTCCTTGGCTGGTGCCTTAGTTTGAGCGGGACCCCTGGGCCCAAATCTGCCTATCATAATGTTCTACTTGTAGGCTTCTAGGACCCTCTGAATCCTTCTACTTTGCCATTCTCCCATGATTCTCTCATCTAGAGTCCCACTAGAATGTCCTCCCCTCTGTCTCAGTTTTCTGGTAAGTGAAGGCTTTGGTGGGACATGCCCCTTGGGCTAATATGCAGATATAAGTGAGTATATACCATTTGAGTCTTTCTGCTTCTGGGTTAACTCACTCATTATG
Organism: Acomys minous; assembly: GCF_964271855.1. Classification (NCBI taxonomy): domain Eukaryota; kingdom Metazoa; phylum Chordata; class Mammalia; order Rodentia; family Muridae; genus Acomys; species Acomys minous. The sequence goes on from NC_140499.1 coordinate 47,160,006, forward strand.
ATCATTTCTAGCTCAATCCATTTATCCACAAATTTCGGGAATTCCTTGTTTTTAATAGCTGAATAGTATTCCATAGTGTATATGTACCACAGTTTCTTTATCCATTCTTCTATTGAGGGACACTTAGGCTGTTTCCATGTTCTGGCTATTATGAATAAAGCTGCTATGAACATGGTTGAGCAAATGTTCTTGTTGTGTGCTGGAGCATCTTCTGGGTATATTCCAAGGAGTGGAATAGCTGGGTCTTGAGGAAGCCCTATTCCCATTTTTCTGAGATAGCACCAGATAGATTTCCAAAGTGTTGTACTAGTTTGCATTCCCACCAGCAATGAAGGAGTGTTCCTCTCTCCCCACATCCTCGCCAGCATGTAGTGTCGCTTGAATTTTTGATCTTAGCCATTCTGATGGGTGTAAGATGGAATCTCAGAGTTGTTTTGATTTGCATTTCCCTGATGATTAAGGAGGTTGAGCATTTCTTTAAGTGTTTCTCAGCCATTTGATATTCCTCTGTTGAGAATTCTCTGTTTAGTTCCAAGCCCCATTTCTCAATTGGGTTATTTGGTTTGGTGGTGTTTAATTTCTTGAGTTCTTTATATAATTTGGATATTAGACCTTTGTCAGATAAATCCTAATTCTTAACAAAGACTCTTATTGTTTAAAATTTGTTTTGGATATTTGATTTTTAGATATTCCAAGTATTGTTTTAGATTTTCTATTTTTCCATAGGGAAAAAAGTTTCTCTGTTATTTTCCTCCAATAGTTCTGAATTAAGAGCTTTAAATTATTCTGTAAAACACACATTTACATGGCAAAGGGGATGCTATTTAGGTGGCAATTATAATTCATGTATGCACTTGCATTGTTATAAACCACATGCCTGCCACGATATAAAATGTTCATTTCTACATAACTATATTGACACTAGAGTTTAGAAATAGAAAATAAATGTATCTAATCCTTCTGTTTTGTTTTACATAGTCTTAAAATAGGCTATTTTACATGGCAGTGTCACTCATGTCTTAGAAATATTGCAGTTTATGGCTTCGTAAGTACAAGCTGGTTATTATTATGAGCTTTGATTGAATGCAATAAATATAAATTTCAGTATAAAACTGACTACACACAACCTCCTCTCTGTTGTTTATATTTATTACCATTATAATTATTATTTTTATATTATTTATTACATATTTAATAATCTAAGTATACTACAACTTTATAAGTTTCAAAATTCCTTTGCATTTTAAATTTCAGTGAGAGATTGTGAGCTTGAAGTAGTTCATTTAATAATAAGTTTTACCCAGGTTCATAAGATCCATGTACCTATATGGCTAAGCAAAATTTCTTTAGGCCAAAAATATAAAACATCTGTAAAGCCCACCTGTTTCAAAACAGGAGTGATAAGTAGTGCAGGGCCCCATAGGAACTGAGTGTCCTCAATCCAGCTGTTTTCATCTTCATAAAACCTTAGAACAATTGGAACATTTGAGACATAATATGGCAAAACAAACAGAACTAAAATGCTTATTTTCTTTATCTTTTCAGTCCTTCCCTGAGAATCATTATCTTAAATTTATTTTTAACACATCATTTTGATGCAATAGTTCTAATGTAGTTCCTATGACATACAAGAAGGAAGACAGACAAGAGACAGAAGCAGGATTCAAAATGAGGAAGGAATAGCAGGCATTAGTGCTTTCCATACTTAATAAAAAAACCACCAAAAAAGTAGCTACATACATATGGCTTCTTTTATAGTATAGTAAACAACTTGATACTTGTAAATTTCATGTAAGGCAGGTTTCAGAATTATTTCATAAACTATTTTAAATATTTTCTCAAACAAAAGGAGCATTAAGTCATTTCCAGGGAAACATAATGTTTATTTGTAACATAAAAGCATGTAGACAGTGTACATTTTTGTAACTAAAACACACTATTCATCTACTGTATCAACACAGAGTTGTCACATTGTACTAAACCACACTACTGATGTATTGTAACATACAGGATTGTTACATTTTTTTGGTAACATTAGCTTTAACCTTTCCTATTAATAAAGTCTCCTTAACCTGGTTTACATGTAGTATTTGCTACATATACAGGATTTTACTCTCATTTATAGTTTAATCTTGTGTACCAGAAAATTAATTATATTTTGTACAACCATTATGCATATCCTAAATGTTTCTATAAACTAGAAAAAATAATATCTAAGATCCCCTTTGCATATTGATTTTGTTTTATTAGTGTTCAAATATACTTTTATTGCAATTGTTCAGTGTGCGTGCATGTGTGTGTGTGTATGTACATGTTTATAATGTATGTGTGTGGTGCATGCACATGAGTGAACAAGTGCACATGGCCTTTCACACATGTAGAGACCATAGAAAGTTTTTTTCCCTCTATTTGCTCTTTGTCTTATTGCCTTGACCAAGGTATCTCACTGAACCAGTAGCTCAACATTTAGACTAGGCTAGACTGGCAGACCAGCTGGTTCTTTAGTCCATCTCTCTCTCTGCGCTACTTAATATTGCAGTTACAGAAAAAAAATCATCCATATCTAGCTTTTTGTGTGTTTTCTTGAGATTAGAATTCAAGCCCCGTTGTTTACGTAGTGAGATTTCTAAACCCCCAAGACAGTTTTCTAACCCCTTAAATCACAATTCTTCCTCAGAATTCTCGATACTCACTCATGAAGAAAGGGCCTTGCAACTGTCTCACCAAACACGTGGGCTCTATAGAATAGAGTGTAGAGGAAAGGAAGTAAAGTATAACGGATGGTTAAGTAGTGCTTCGATGTCTTCACCAAAAGAGAATCTGGGCCAAAAGATGCAGGATCCTGCTCCTGTACCATATTAAAAGAAACACAAAAGGAAAATGTGAAATTAAAGAAACATTTAAAAACGAACCGTTTTGGTTACTGTTTGAATTTGAGCTCCATTATGAACAGCTAAGGATTATCCCTAATATTACGTCTTTATGTTTGAATGTTGCAGGCCTTGTATCTTCAGTTGTATTTTAATTAAACTCTGGTTTAAAGTATGCACTTCTCACTTAAGTATACAAATTGAAAAGATGAAAAATAACCAAACATAAGCTCAAATTTTTAGTTGTTTCTGTATGATTCCAATGTTTCATGTTCTCAAGACCTTTGCCAAATAACCTGCGGTCCATTCCAGACACAATATATACATTTGATTTTGTGCTCAGCTACATGGCATACTTTGACCGATAGCATGCGTGTAGTACACGCAAGGACAGGCAAGGAATATGCTAAAGATTATCTCCTATGTACAGCCACTGACCTCAGAAGGAAGAGAAATAATCTAGGGTTCAGAAATACAAGAACAACATTCCCTGGCCAGTTAACAAACTTCTCCTGAGACCAAAAACCCTCTACCTAGGAGACAAGTTCCTCCCAGCGCCAAGGAGCACTGAAAGGATAAAGCTTGTTGACACATTTGGCTAGAGGAGCACAGAATTTACTAAGGATCCCATTAAGTTTACAGTGAAACCATACTCTCTGTTTAGTAATCCCAGCCCCAGAATAGACAGTGACGCTGCTATGGCCGACTCTACTCTGGGGATTCAAGAGTCTTCCACTGGTCCTGTCCACATTAACTTCTTTCCCACGAGGCTGGCAGCGTCTGTTAGAACCCAGCTGCTGGGTGACTCTCCCTGATACATCACAGCTTTTCTTCAGCTTCGGTCTTGAACAGAGGACTGACAAGTCTTACCACTCATCTCATCATTATGTTGTCATTTATGTGAATTTTACCAACTAGTCATTACTATGCATATCCTGGCATGTCATCTACTTTTTGGAAAACTCAGATGAGTGCAGAATTGTTATATAAATCTCTCCTATGAACATGTATTCCTCAGAATCATCTTTGTGCACACTGTGGCTCTGCTGTCTGAAGTTCCCTTAAAGCTTGACCTCTTTTACTGACACTCCTCAGTGGAGCTAAGGTTTCGTATGAGAGCAACATATGAACATGTTTCTCTTTATAAAACGCGTCCATAAACACAGAAGAAGGAGATATAGACTATCTAGTAGAGACAGGATAGGCTGTGGTTAGAAGGTGGAGGAGGAGGACGCCAATGGTCAGAGGTCTAAGGGAGGGGAATAGGACAGAAGAGGGAAGGTGGGTGGCAACAGGAAGATAATAGTGAGGGGACGTGAGATGTAAAGTAAAAATTTAAAAACAATAAACAAATATAAATAAATAAAGACATGTGCCACCACAGAAAAAAAATGTGATATGAAGAAATTACAATGTAAAAAGTTCATGATAGCCCACAGCATGTCGATTTCACGTGAGAATAGCTGATTTTTTTTTTCGGCCACTTTATTTCTACCAGCTCAGACTCGTTAAAAGTTGGTTTTAAGTTTATTGACTTCTTCAATGAACTCTTCATAATCATCACAAAATAACTTTGGGATCAAATCATGTTGGAAGTGTCTTGAAATTTCTGTTTTCCTTTTATAAAACACAGCTAAGAATCTTGCAAGAATGTGATATTTTGTTATAATGCAAACTGAAACATTCCAGTCAGAATCCAAGACAAAAGAATGGTATGAATACATTTTGTCCTGTGATTTCCAAATTTGTCCATTGTATACATAAAACATATTGGCATTGAGAACGGATTTTCAAACATTTATTGGTAAAACACATTCATACTTTTGACCTTACCTTATTTATAAAGATGGAAGAACATTTTTTAGAAAGACAGTTGTGCCACCCACAAAACTTTCCATTCAGCCAACCCATGACTGACATACCTGACATCTGAGTGGCTTTACCCAACAGTGGATAAAAACAGATGGAGAGACCCACAGCCAAACATTATGCAGGATTCTTGGAGTCTTATGGAAAAGATGGAGGAAGGATTGAAAGAGACAGAGAGTTCAAAGACACTAAAAAAAATACCCAACAAAACTAACCTGGGCCCAGAAGGCCTCACAGAGAATGAACCACCAAGCATAAAGCATCCATGGGATGGATCTAGGCCTGTAACACACACATATAACAAATGTACCGCTTTGTCCTCATATGGGACATCTAGCAGCAGGATCAGGGTCTGTCTCTGACTCTGTTGCCTGCCTTTGGATCTCCCTTTCCCCTAAGTGGACAGCGTTGACCAGCCTCAATAGAAGATGTGTCCAGTCTTGCCTGATATGCCAAGGCAGGTTGATATCCATGAGAGGCCTCCCCTTTTCTTAGAAGAAAGGGATGGGGTTCTACTTGGGGGGAAAGGAGAGCGAGGGACTGGGAGAAGAGGAAGGAGGGGAAGTTCAGAGACAGAATATATAAGGTAAATAAATTAATTGATGAAAAATATAAAATAAAAATATAGTTGTGTTAGTTTCAAATAATGAGAAACAAGGGTCACTTACCTTATAGCCTTCAGCATTGTGGTTTCTAGAAAACGGATAAAAGGCTCCAAGTTGCATCCATCTTCTACAGAGTTCTTCTGTTGTGTCAGCTACAAATCCACAGATGTCTGCCCCTACCTAAACAACAGTGTCAGTGTTGGCATTCTACCTTGCCTAGGGCATCCCATTTTATGCACCATTAGCATTGCTCAGAGTATACTCCACTAGTTTATACACATCCTCTAAACTGGTTTTTCTCTCCATGTTTGATCCTTCTTTTAATTATCTACCTTACTCTTATTCTTTGCTCTTACTCCCATTCCTTTCTTCACTTCCCCACCCAAAACATTCTTATTTCTCATTTTCAGAATTCTTTTTCATGGTCAGGCTGAATTTTATCAGTGATTTACATGAAATGTGTCTCACCAATGCTTAGCTTTAATATCTCTAGTTTCTGTTTAGGTTGAAGTCTTTTAAAGTGTTTGAGTATATGGAAGTTTCTCTCTTAGTATGGCTTATCAGAGACATTACTCAGAGTTTTCTATTCTTAGTTTTTTTCTTTGCAATAGACGTTATAAATTTAATATTAATCAATTAAAATCATATAAATTGAAACTATCGTTTTCTCATATGTTGGTTGCTTTCTACTTATACACTTTAAGATACCTTTTGAGTACCAAAAATTTAATTTACTTTTAATCCAATTTATATAACATTCCTGTGTAGACTGTGACAAATATGTTTTAAGATATTATTTTAATTACATGTCATAAATTATCCTCTTACATTTTCCTTTAAAATAGTAAAACTTTATTTAAATCTCATGTCTTTTATCTACATGGTATTGATATAGTTTTACAGAATATGTAAAATTGCAATGTGTTATTCTGTTTTTTTAATGTACAACTGATCATTCATATGAATACTTCATATTTTATTTTAGATATCTGCAGTGATATGGATCACTAGGAAAGTACGTATAAGTACATGAGTCTGTGTCTTTTTTTTAATAATAATAAACCTAGTTGAAAACCTACAGACCATATTCAATGTGTTAATTATTTCTTTATCTGGCAAGGCAAAACACTGTGCAGTAAATTTGAATTTCAATTTGGGGAAAGTTCTTGTTTCTAGAATAGCAGTTCTTATTTGCACCTGTTGAATAATTAATTCAATTCTTTTAGTATACATTTGTAACTTCTAACCTTTACAAATCTTAAAGGGAGAAAGGAAGAGGGGCATAAAAGGAGGGTAGGTATTGGAGTGCGTGTGGCTTGTTCAGACCAAGAAGGTGACCTGAAAGATTGGCTTTAGGAAACAGGATCCCAGCACGGATAGAGAGGGGCAAAAGAAACCCATGCCTAGTTAGTAGCAGATAGCTCTGGAAGAAGAGATAGTTTACACCGGGAATGCTACCATTGAGAGGCTCTCCATGCTTCTGTAGATTGGCCTACATCAATGTACATCCTGGCTATACCATATGAACTCAGTATGTTTTACTATTGCAGACATGAGGATAAGTCATAGAGGATAAGTTCCAGAGATGTCTGATTGTCAAAAGGATCTCTAGACATCTATAACAGCTGTTGACAAAGTTCCAAAGATCTCCAGCTGCCCCTAAATATTATGTATGGTCCAGGTGTAATGTTGTTTAGAAAGCCACTATTTCTACTAAAACTGTCTTTCTTTTCTCTTTATTTACAGCCCTAAAGAAAATCATACAGGGAAACCATTTTCCCACAGAGAATATTGAAAGAGGGCATCTGTCCAAAGGCTTGAGACAATGATAGATTTTTGTTGTTGTTGTTCTGACTGATCATCGAAGCAGAAACCACATAAAAGAAAGTTAAGACCTGGACATAACACTACCTGGCTAAATACTGTTATTTGTAGAAATGTTTCTTTAAGGTGGACTTGGAATATCATGATCTACAGATATTTTACAATAGAGGACCCCTTGGCAGTTAGCCTAGGCTTAGATAGCACACCTGTTGGTCTGGGACTGGAAGTAGGTCAAGTTTTCTCTTTAGAGAACATTTAGCTCAAGCTATGTCGCTAGGACCATCTTTTAAACATATTGGCCTTAGCCCCAGGGAAATATATGATTAAAAATTCCTGTCTATTGTTTTTAAAAATAACGATCAGGTCATGCTGACCATTGCTTGAAAATTGATTGATTTTTGTGGTAGGTTACAGAACTTTTTCTATTTCCATGTTACTCTGTTGGTTTTCGATTGCCCTAGTGATTGTAAAAATGGAAAAAAAAATCATGAACTTCATTTCAATAAAATACGGGAGTTGGCCCAAGGAGAGAGGGCAAACACGTAACAGACATGAGAGAGTAAGCTAGAGTGAGAAGAGCAAGAAGAAAGATAGAGAGATGGAGAACAGCAAGAGCGATAGACAGATGGGGAAGAGCAAGCAAGGAAATTAGAATGATGGGAAATATCAAGCAAGGAGATAGAAAAATGGGTGACAGCAATCAAGAAGATAGTTAGTTAGACAGAAGGACAGCAAGCAAGTAAGTGAGCAAGGAGCAAGGGGTCAGACAGACAGCAAGCAAGACAGAGAGGAAGACAGATAGAGAGCCAGAAGAAAAGAGATGCTAGATATCAAGACCTTCACCTTATACTGCATACCCCTGAGCTTCTTAGTATTTCTTCTTCCTTCTTTCCCCAACCTCTCCTCAACAACTACTTCCTCTAGCTAGTTGTCCAACCAACAGTTAGTTTCTCTTAACTAGCCATGCACGACCTGCTCAATTCTCCCTACCACGGATCCACCTCTTTTCTCTTCTCCTTGTCATTCCTGGTGCTGGTCTCCTGGAGCAGCATTTTACAATTGGCACATGATACTGGGAGGGAAATGTTGGGGTGATAGAGGAAGTGTGGAGGAAGAGAAAGGAGAGTGTATTTGATCAAAGGACGTTATAGACATATGATATTTTCAAATTAAGAACGGAAGTGTGGGGTCAAGGAGGATGATGAGAACAAAGGAAGATAAATATGAGCAAAAATATAGTGGCAGAAATGAAAACAGTAAGAAATATAATTCAAAAATACATGTCTTATATTTTACTATCAGTGTTTATTGTTCAAAGAAAAATTTTTGAAACCCTATTTTTTTTTGCTAGCACATGATTTAACTTGATGTGTTTCTTCAAATTTTCAAATAGTCACTTTGTATATTTGATTATGTTTCACTTTATTTATTGAAATAACTTGATTCTTATTATACATTTTACGTTAATTACTTTCATTCTTCTATATTTGAATTTATGTACTAAAATTTGCATGATTTGTGTGTTTGATTTTTGGTTTCCTTTGCCTACATATATTTTATTTTATTTTATTTCATCTCATTAATTTTTATTTTTCAAGGTCTTGCTATGGAACACAGTTTGTCCTGGTCCTTGATATTCAGAAATCTAGTCTGACCATGACTATATCTTCCCTAATGCTGAGATTGCCAACATGCCCACCATGATCACCTGTTTGTGGATTTGATTGATTTAGTATTCATGACTATATTTTTCCATATATTTGAAACCATACACTCTTTGTTTAAGTAATATAAAATTACTACCATTAAGTTATAAATTCATTTATTCTTATTTTTCTGAAAGTCAGCTGATATTTGTTTGAATGCATATATATATATATATATATATATATATAAAATGTATATCTTTACTTTCCAAATTCAATATTGAATGTGAAAGTTACCTTGTTAAATTGGGTTTGGGTGTTTATATACATATATATATATATATATATATATATATATATATATATATATATATATTTGCTAGCTGCTTGTTAGACTTATCAGACTTTTCATATTTAGAATTTAATTTTTTCTCTAACTTAAAATTTTTAAACATTGTTCTCTGCCTACTTTTGACTAGAAGTAAACCATCTTACCAACGGCATGCCAAATAAACCAAACTCCAGCATTCCAGTGATGGACCACTCCATCTGCTCCCATGAGGCAGTGTTGTCTCCAAGCCAATGAGCAGCATACTTTCCAGTGCCAGCAAAGGTTGAGCGGGTGAGGATGAAGCCTCGCTTATTAGGAAAAGTTTTTTCCACAGCTCTAAAAATACAGCGCAGTTAAAAAATAAGTATTTCTCCAAAAATATAATTAGTTGCATTAATTTAAAAATACTAGCTTTGTATATTTGATCCTTTTTTTTCCTCACACAAGACAATATTTAGAAAATGTTGTGAAAATTTAGCATTAGTTTTGCTATTAGCTACCAAAATGTAGCTCATTTGAGTACATAAAAATAATGTCTCAGAGGAAGGATAGCAAGTTACCAAGAAGAGACTCAATATTCTAAGAGCATATATAGGGGGAGGAGGTCTTCCTCAATCACAGATATAGGGGAGAAAAGAAGGGGGGAAGTGGGAGGGAGGGAAGAATGGGAAGAAACAGGGGAAGGGCTAACATTCGAGATGTAATATGAATAAATTAATTTTAAAAATGTAATAAAAAAATAATGTCTTTGAAAAGGACTAATATTTTGAATAGTTTGATCTATTACAAAATTGAAAGCATAAATGTGTACTGGAAATTAGCACACTTGAGAAAATTTTAACATTTTCTAAAAGTCTAATATTATTTTTCTATCCTCTATTGTCACCTATGCATTGATGATAGATTTCTCTCAAAGTGAAGTGCTCATAAGCACAAACAAGCAAACAACCTAAAAGCACATTAAAAATGACAACAACAAGATTCCCTTTGTAAAAATATGACACTTTCACATGAATTTTCCATATTATAAGCTGTTTGTAGTGAACCATAAGATACTGCTGTTTTTTGATTCAATAATATACCTACTTTTTAAAAAGTAGTATTTAGCCAGGCCTGGTGGCTCATGCCTTTAGTCCTAGCACGTGGGAGGCAGAGACAGGGTCATCTTTGTGAGTTTGAGGCCAACCTGGTCTAAAAAGCAAGTCCAGGACAGCCAATACTACATAGAGAAACCGTGTCTTGAAAAACCAAGCCAAAGCAAGCAAGCAAACAAACAAACAAACAAAAAGCCCAAGGAAACAAAACAGTAATGTTCCAGATGGCATGTGATCCTATTAATTTACTTTTAAATGTTATTAAGATAAAATTATAATACCTTCCCTGCTCCCTTTCCCCTTTCAGCCTTCCCCATTCTTTGCCTTTATATTCAAGTCCAAAGCCTATTTTTCTGGTTGTAATTATTATATGCAGGTGTGCACAAAGAAAAATAAGAATACTATACAGACAGACAATATACAGTAGTTTGAGTTCAATATCATTTGAACACTTACATAAAGAGAACGTTACAAGTATATTGAGATTAATCTGGGTCTAATAAGTTACTGCTCTGTAGAACATTTCAGAACACTAGCGAAGAAACAGAGAATCATTGTATACTGGTTACCTGCTTCTGTTTTGTGCCATGTTCTTTATTGAACTATGCTCTATTACTTAGAAACTAAATTTTAGTTGAAACACTTGTTTTGGAGGATAAAGAGCAGTTGCTGTATGACCGTTTTCTTAAGCCAGTTGAAAATTTCATGATTAATTTAAAAAAAAACCTATATTGTTGTTTTCTATAGAAAACTAATAGAACATTTAAAAAATCATTTCTGTGAATTAAGCAAGTCTTGGCCAAATAAAAATGTCAGGTAATTATTGATACCTAATTAATATTGATAATTAATAATCATTATTGAAAATTAACGCATCAGTATTAGTAAAATAGAAAGATATTTCAATACTATGGTGTTTTACAAAAAAAAAGCCCTTTTTTTCTTTCTTTCTCTTGCATGAAATGTTACTTACTTCTCTGTGGCTATAGCCATACTGTATCCATACAGGCTGTGGACATCATATTGTTTTCCCCAGTACTGCACAGCATCCATGCAAAGGGTTTTGGAAAACATAATTTTATCAAGAATACCTTTGAGAAAATAATATAAGAAACATTCTTGTGAGATATTTTATGAAAATTTTTGTATTTTACATATACATTTATATTGTTACACATACATAAATAAACTACCCGCAGCAAAAAGAACCATGAAACAATCAGGAATTATATATATATATATATGTTATATTCATAGTGTTTTAGCTATTTGTATGTGGCAACCTTGAAGAAACACCTTTCCAGTCTTGGTGTGTCTAAAATTGTGAAAGTAAATCAATATTTATCATATTTTGTCATTATCAACTGTTTTTACAGTGTGTTCTACACACACTTAATTTAAAAATCACAAAATACTACATTGGTTTAAACAATATAAAATTAGGTTCCTGCCTTATATTCCTGTGATTATTGAAAAATTATTGTAGCTACAGTAAGTTTAAACACATTACACATTAATTGCATTACATTTAAATGTGTTTTAATGTTACTAAACAATACATCATTTTAATAAAAAACAATAGGAAATATTCATTGATAAGTAAATTGCAATTTACACATTGATATTGTAAAGCATTTGTTAAATACTAATTTCGTCATTTTTAGTACAGTCTTTGGTTTAAATATAATTATGGTTAGGATCTGGGGAGATGGCTCAGTAAGGAACCTTCTCAGCACACAAGCATGAGGACTTCAGTTCAGATCCCAGCACCACGTGTGAGCCATAAGTGGTGGTGAACATCTGTCCTCCTAGCACTGAGACACAGAGACAGATGGATCCCCAGAACACAAACTCTCTCTCTCTCTCTCTCTCTCTCTCTCTCTCTCTCTCTCTCTCTCTCTCTCTCTCTCTCTCTCTCTCTCTGTGTGTGTGTGTGTGTGTGTGTGTGTGTGTGTGTGTGTCTTTCACCACATCTATCAACAAGCTCTAGCTTAGTGAAGAAATCTTGGCTCAAGAAATGAGTTTTGAGGAAGGTTGTCTCAATAATTAATAATGCTTTCTGCGCAAAACTAAGCACCCGAATTTAGGTCCAGCACTCTCCTAACAAGATGGACGTACAGTACAGGTCTATAACTCAATGCACTGGAACAATAATCACTAGGGTTAGCTGAGAAAATGTGAGCCCCAAGTTCAGGGAGAAAACCTATGTGTAAAACAGACAGAGGGTGATAGGAGGATTAAGCAAAAGCTCTCTTCTGAGTTCCAAACATTGGCACAGGTATACGTGTGTGCATATACTAATATAATCATAAGAAATCATAACAAATTTACAAAATAACATTTGGAGTAATCATGGAAGAAACTGGCACGTTATTTTACACATGAGGTCATATATACACACATGCAATCATATACAGGAACAGACAACACACAGAGAAAGTAATTAAATAAAAATATAAGGTAGAGATCAAGAGAGAAGGACTTGAGCATCACATATATGAACATTAAAACATATATGCATGCATACAACACATACATAACTAAGTGGTACATCAATGTAACCTTAGGTGTATTATATTTGACAAAAGAAAATAAAGATCATTAATTTAGGATTAAACTCTGGTGCCCCATATTTGACCACGTTGCCTGGATGGGGAGGCCTCGTGGCACTCAGCGGAAGGGTAGCAGGCTACCAAAAAGAGATTTGATAGCCTATGTCCATATAGAGGGGGAAGAGGTCCTCCTCAGTGACAGACATAGGGGAGGGGAACAGGGTGAAAGCAGAAGGGAGGGAGGAATGGGAGGATAAAAGGGATGGGATAACAATTGAGAAGTGATATGAATAAATTAATTTTTAAAATTATAACAAAATTTGTGATTTAGAAATATTTTTCAGAATTTATTAGCTAACAAAAATTTTCTCTCAATCATGGGTCTTTGGGTAAGAAATTAAAACTTACCAGGAGTAAAAGGAGGGTAATTCAGTTCATTTGGAGTACACCCTTTCAGAGAACCTTGAATAAAGCTGGAAACTTCATTCATGTCCTAAATAGAAAAGAAAAAAATACCAGTAGTTAAAAATAATGTATAATTTATTTTTTATGCTATTTAAAAAGAAGACATCCTTGAAATTGTTTTATTTCTGGAAAAATATATATATACAGGATGAATATGCTGAGACAAGTACTTTAGACTGGAGTGAAAATTTTTAAATGTTGGAAGTATCTCTCATTTTTCAGAATTATGAAATGACACAAAGCACACCTACACATTCAACAAACACCTTTTACATACTTTTGTCAGCCTTCTAAGTGTAATTTTCCTATGCCCATTTTCAGATATTCATTCATATACATATTTGATGCTTACAAGTAGTTATCTAGTTTTCATCATGATCTCGGCCCATTGCTGGTACCTATATTAAATTAGTCAACGGCTCCTAAACTGTCATAGGATGTGTGTGTGTGTGTGTGTGTGTGTGTGTGTGTGTGTGTGTGTGTGTCTGTGTCTGTGTCTGTGTAATATGAGAAGCATCATAAAAAACCTTGAAAGGTTTTATAAGAAATCTTAATTTAGCTTGATTTTCTTCTAAGAATGTGTTAAAATTTTTGTTTTTGAAAAGACGTCGATGAATTAATTTAAGATATGTGTGATGGATATTCGTGGTTGTCAATTGGATTACAACTGCAATTAACTAAAACTCAAGCAGCTCAATACACCTTAGGGGTTTTTCTTAATTAAATCATTTAAAGTCATTAAATTAAGATCCACCTTAAATCTGGGCCACACCTTCTGTTGGAAGCTTATATAAAGGACAGGATAAAGTGTTTGCTTTTTGCCTGCTTCCTTTGTTCTAGCTTCACCTGGTATTGGAGCCTACATGTTTCCAAGATTCTAACATACACTGAATACTAGCTGAGACATCCAGCTTTGTGGACTGAACAACCACTGGATCTTCAGACTTCCATCTGGAGAGTGGGAAAGAAAGACGAAGTGAGCTTGAGTTGAGGCAAATGATTCTTGGAGCAGAGACTCTGCTTATAAAAAGTTTCCAAAGGAAGCCTATTCCTGATCACCTCTGGCTACTGTCTAGCAGGTGATGACAGGAGGTAGCCCATCAGCATGACACCCTGGGGTTAGATTTTGTAGAGTCCTTAGAGTGAACCTATCCTAGGGAATGTACTTTGTTCCTCTCCCCTATGAAGCTCGCCGCACTAAAATAAAACGGACTCCCTTAAAGTGCTTGACCTTGCCCTGTACAGCGGGTCACCACAGGAGTCTCTCTCCTGAATGTCCTACAAGGCAGGGTCCCATCCCATTATTGTTAAAAAGAAATAATAATCTCTGTATTCCAGTCACTGAGATCTGGGACCCAGTGCAGGTCCTGGCTAGGATGTTAGGGCCAGTGTCTCTGATAGGTACTGGTTTCTGGGATGGCAGAAAGTTCTGATGCAAACTACATGGAAACATCATCAACTTCCCAGTACCCTTCTTTATCTACTCTTTCCTTCAGTAAGCCTTTGGAACTAATATCATGTATGTATACATGTACACATGTATACATATATATTAGTTCATATATCTCAAATATGTGGTATAAGCTTCTGCTAAAATATTTAAATATATGTGTAACTTGATATCAAATCTCTCAAGTCAAGTCATGTCCTTTTCTTTTCATGTCAATTACGTTGAAGGATGCCTATGAATTTTTCCCCATTTCCAGATTCTGCTGCTTTCAAAGGAAACTCTATAACCTAAGCCTTAATTCAATTTTAATCTTTTAAGCTCCAAATACATTTTCACCTTCATAATTTCACATTCCTCCTTTATTTTGTTTTGTTTTGCTTTTTACCAGCTCTCTATAATATTTTTAAACTAATTACTCCTGTTTTGACAGTTTAGTCCAACTTTTGTTCTGCTTTCTAAATTGTCATAAGCACACAGCTAATACTTCTGGATTGATTTGCTATTCTAAGTGATCAGTAGGATCCTTACAAGAGTAATAAACAGGCCACCTTCAAAGACATAAATATGAAACATTGTAATTACATATATAATTTGCTCTTTGTTTTCCACAAAACTGTAGTGGTAATATCCAAATGTGACTATTTACTCTTTTAGAACCTCCCTAAATGTTCAATTTTCCTGACCCAAGTATACTAAAGACAATTATTCATATACATATTTCTCAAACTCCTCTCATGTAAGTACTGAAGTTAGGAACCTAATGAAGGTATAAGACACACGTTATATGGAATTAAATGAAAACATGTTACTCATTAATAACACAAAAGGTATTTAATACCTTCATAAAATGTGTTCTATGTAACTATGGTTGAGAAAAGTGGAGTGTAAAAGACTTGAAGCTACCCTAGGTTTTAGAAATCGCCCTGAATCTTATTCACTTCTGTTTGTCTCTGTGAATTAAAATAGAGATATTTTTATACAGACTAAAATGTAAATGAAACATTTTCCTGACACTACTGCTTAAATTAATGAATAAATAATCTAAATAAGTACAAGTTATAGTTAGAATTTGTGAAATAATTTAATTTAAAAAAATACATTATGCTCAGGGATGATTATTCAAATAGCCCCAATTATTTGTGAGATATAGTTGAGTATATAGTCTCATGAAGATACAATTTGTTTTGAACATTGTATACTAAATCATTATATTTCTACATTGAGTAATACATCTTTTAAAAATTAAACCACAATAACACTATATGAGTGCAAAGTATGCCTGTAAGTAAAGGACAATGGGAAATGCCTTTGAACTTGTGAGTATTGATGATCAGTATTAGTATCAAACCACTGTTTTAGTCTTAAACATATCACACGCAATAGGCTCCTATTTGCCAAATATGAGACTGATCTTATCCAGAATGATGAGGAAAATAGAATTCAAGTATCTGAATTTTATACAAAATTCTGTTTTCAGTTACAGTTAGCTCACATAATTTGTCAAAGTTATTTTACTTTAAAAATTTCAAGTCTAAAAATATTAATATAAAATCACAAATCTTTCAAGTTAAGAAACTTTTTCTGGGCTAGATCAGAGTAGGAGTTCAATGTTTACTACTTGTATTGTCCTTGGTTAGTGCAATAGTTTGAGAAGAACCACCTGGGCACCATTCCACCTTTCATGATGTTCTTTTGTAGGTTTCTAGGACCCTCTGGGTCCTTCTATTTCTCCATCTCCTCTATTTGTCTTACCTAGAGTCCCAGTGGGATGTCCTCACATCTATCCTAATCTCCTCGTAAGTGAAGACTTTCATGGGGCATGCCTTTTGGGCTAGTGCCCACTTATAAGTAAAGAAAGGATAAGCAGGCTACCAAGATGAGACCTGATATCCTATGACCATATAGAGGGGGAGGAGGTTCCCCTCGGTCATAACCTAAGGGAGGGAAATAGGGTAAAAGTGGGAGGGTTGGAGGAATGGGAGGATACAAGTGAGAGGATAACAATTTAGTTGTAATCTGAATAAATTAATTAAAAAATAAATTACCACCATAACAATTATAAAAAAGAAACCTTTTTTGAATTTGACATAAAAACAAAACCCAATAAGTTGAACTGTAAGTATATTTTCACTGAAAACAAAATTCTATTGTGAAAAAGAGTTTTTAAAAATCATTAAAGAAACAAGTCAGCAGTAGAATTTAATTATTTAAGAACTGGAAACTAAAACATCCAGGACTCCTAAGTAGTAAGTGCTGATTTATTGATATCTGTTGAGCGCTGAGTGAATACTGATTATGTGTTGTTGACTTCATGTTTTGAAAATTAAGTAAAATGTGTTTGTGTTAGTGAGATAGTGGAAAATGCTGTTCTCAGATACAGTTTCTCCTTGTTTCTGCTCTTTCGTTCAGTTGTTCACGATTCAGAAAATAGGGTGTTATTTCTTGCAGCAACAATCAAGCCTTTTTACTATAGTATCACATAATTGTTTCCTAATGAAAATGGTTTTGTGACTGGAATAGGAGTCTATAGAAAACTTGAATTATAATTACTAACTTGGAGGATAGTATGAAAACACTGAAGCTTAATTGCATCATGCATATTATTGTTATAATTTCTATTGAGTAAATATAAACAGGGTGACCTCATAGAATTACAGGAAACACTCTCTCCTCCTCATTCTAGTGATGTCTGCACAGGAATCCTGTCATCACAAACACATCATTTCCCAGTTTGGCCTCCTCAAGCACACCTGATATGTGGATAATGTGAATAAACATATTTTAAGGAAATTACTTCCTCATTAAATAAAGTAGTACGTAACTTGAGAGAGAGAGAGAGAGAGAGAGAGAGAGAGAGAGAGAGAGAGAGAGAGAGAGAGAGTTAAGATAGTGACAGATCCAAACAACCAAAGAAAACACATCTACAATATCCATTTTTTTCTATAGAGTTGTTACACTTTTCTAAAACCTTTGTTTTCCGTGTGTTTAGATCTTTGAGAAGTATATTCTAAACTTAGGGCTTAGAATCTTGAAGCATTTTTATCCCTCCAGTTGGGTTATTGTTCCCTCACCACAAACTCAGATTTACCTTGAACATTACCTCATGTGTCTGTTCTGTAAATGGCAAATAATGATTAATAAAAATTATGAAAATTAAAAATTCCAAAAATTTTCCAAAATGTATGTTTTTCTTTAGTGACTTCATAAAAATCTAAAAATTAAATTTCATGTATTTTGAATTAAAATACAAACCACTGCCACTTTTAGCTTGTTCTAGCCCATCACTGACTAGGAAGAGAGCCTCCTATGGTGGACATTAGTGTCTCCCACTGCTGCAGTTGTCTACCGCTAATTTTCAGAAGTGCTTTGGAGTTGTGCCACTTTAGGTTTATCCCCAAATTAATACCTTCTCGGGCAAAGATGTAACTCTTTACATATAAGGTATTATTCTACAAAGTCGAATATTAGGGAGGAAAAAAATCTAAATTTACAGTTTTTATATTTTGTTCCTTTCTTCTCCAGGTGTATGATGTTTATGTGTTTTAGTAAGTGATAAAAACTAGTCTTTTCACTTAGACTACATTCTATTGCAAATGTGTGCTAGTGAGGGGATTACACTCTGGATGTAATGTGGATAAATTATAATAAAAGAAAATGTGTGTGTTTATGGATATATCACATTATGTTCAGCAAATAAGACAATTTGTATATAATAACTACTTACAATCCAAAGCCCATCATACTCCACTTGCTGATGGAAAATATCGCATTCATTCGCCCACCAGTCCATGGTTTGGGGGTTAGTAAAATCTGGGTACACTGTTAATCCTGGCCATACCTAGATGATGAGATCATTCACATTTACTTATGAATAAAAGGAGTATTTTAAAATCAATAGTATTGAAACCACATGTTGTTAATAATATTAACACTATTAAATTTCTAATATTGTACTTCAATAGATAAGTATGACTCATGTTCATACTACATTCAAAATTATCTGAACATTATGTTACATTTCCTTCAGGGAAAAAATGTTTAAGTAAATATGAAGAAGAAGCAATGAATATTTTAAAAAAAACAATCAAGGGATAAAGTTGCTGTATGAAGTAAAAGTAAATGTATTTCTGAGTATTCTTTTAGATTAGATTAATAAACCAAAGTATTACAACATATTCCAGTTTCATTCATTAAAGGCATATGGCCACATTTACAAACACATCTACTTGCAAAAATGTCCAGAGAAGAAAGTCTCATGATTATGGCAACATACGCTTAGAGGTTTGCTAAACGTTGTAAGCATTTTTATGATGTTAACATTCTATTTA
The DNA here is from genome assembly GCF_964271855.1 of Acomys minous. Classification (NCBI taxonomy): domain Eukaryota; kingdom Metazoa; phylum Chordata; class Mammalia; order Rodentia; family Muridae; genus Acomys; species Acomys minous. The sequence continues at coordinate 47,179,040 of NC_140499.1, forward strand.
CTAGAAATTGAGAGATAGCTATTTTTGTCATTATTTTACAGAGAGGTAAGTTAATTAAATCCGTCTTGCAGGTCACACAAGTTACACACAGAGAGTTTAAATGGGATGTTCAAGGCCATACTCCTCACAGACGGTCAGCAGGAACTTAAACTCAGAGCATCCAAGGCTTGACCCTATGATATCAAAAATAAGCTATTTTATGTTGCCTTGTTTGGGTATATACTTTCCAGCCATATTTCCTTATTCATTCCTCCAATTACCACATTATATAATATTTTAATTAATTAATGTTTAATTAATTTGGATAACTATACGTAGTTTTAAAAACAATATAAACAGAATTGTTTTCTGCTCTGCTCAGGATCATAGTATCAAATGGACAGTAGAGGGAGGGACATTTGTATTTCTCGTGGAGCTTATAATCATGGGAAGAAATGTTGCCCTGAAAATTTTGTTCATGAGCTGCAGTAAGAATAGATAGCATATTTATCATTATTATAAGTACTGCTTTAATAAATAAACATTTCAAATTGGTATTTCCTCTAGTAGTTTTATTTAGTTTCATTAATCACAATAGTGAATTATCAACGTGTCTACTCATTATTTGCTTTTGACACGACTTATGACTATGCTTCTAATAATATTTACTCTCTCCAAACATGCACATCTAGGTCTGGTAAAATCTTTGCCACCTAAGATTTGCACTCAGATTCCCAGAACACTAACATGTTCTGAAATCCCAATATTCCTAAGGTGCGATGAGAGGAAACCAGAGAGTTCTGGGTAGCTTCTGAAACATCTAGCTGGACACACACGGCAGCAAACATGCAGTCCCATGTCAAACAGGTTGGAAGGCAAGGACTGGCACCCAAAGTTATTCTCTGACACTTACATACATGCCATGTCATAATGCACAGATGCTTGCACTCATATGCATAGGGATCGATGAACAAACAGATGCAAAGGAAAATACATATATAAACATAATCTAGGCATTAATTTGATTTCTGATGATAATTAGCTATATAGTCTTTGAAATTTTAATCCAATTTTATATATTTCAGTTTTCTTCCTTGCAACAATTTCAGTAAATTGTTGGGGTATGGTCTGATGTATTTTGATGCTAATTACTGCTTGCTGTCTCTGTAACCCACCTTTTGACCAAAAAAAAAAAGCCATCCCACCTAGGCAGAACAGATGACATAGGTGGGGCTAAGGTTCCCAGGATTTGTAGAGAGACAAAGAGGAATCCTGGGAAAGAGAAAGGACAGAGACCCCTAGGAGGAGAAGTCTTCCATGGGCTAGATGGAAGAGAAACACGTGGCCAGCATGGATGGAGATATGGCCCAGATGAAGAACATTAGCAAGTATAAGGGGTTATGAATGGGAGGTAGCTTGATACACATTATTAGAAGCAGATGGCATAAAATTGAGGCAGAGATCCCATACCTGGCCCAAAATGGGAAGTAGAGGATTAATGTCTACCCTGCCCCAGGTTAACTAAGGCACTTTTAAAATATAACGAATGTTTGTGTCTTAATTGATTACTAGCCAGGCATACTTAAGTAATAATAATATTATGCCTGATAATAAACATTATTAGGGCCTATTGATATTTTAAAAACAACAAGTGGTACCCAACATGGTAGGCATGATAATAATATTGATAATTAAAAACAACAGTAACAACACATTATTTTGAATTTTACATGTAAATCATAAAACTACATGCCTGGTAAATAGTTATTCATATTGTATTAATAAGTATTTTATATTAAATTTTATGTACAAATATTGGAGAATATAAGAATTTAAACAGTGTATCATATTTATCTGATTTAATTTTGATTATTGACTTTAAATGATCTCTTATGGGATGCTTCATCAGACTAAATTTGCCTTTCAAAAGTCACAATTATTCAAAGAGAAAAGCAGATAAACACACACAATGCACACCATTTACAGTGTTTGTAAAATGGGAAGTCAGATCCATGTAAATTTAATGGACATGAGAACTTACCTCTCCAATAAGTGGTGTAATTCCATCTGACTCATTCACCCAAACATTTTGTGCACTACCCCTCTCATATGTTAGATAGTTTGCTCCATTGGCACGCTTATTTATAGATATTGCAGGGTCCTGATAAAGAAATAAGATCCTGTAGGCAATATGTTAAAGTAAAAATGTATAAGAATAAAAATGTTTTATTACACGATTTTCTTTACCAGGATAATCACATATTTTTGTCCATGGTTATGTAAATCCTGAGCAAATTCAGGAAGCCCTTTAAATGTAACTTCATCATAAGTAAAGTCCTTTTTGTCTTCCATGTAGTCAATATCAGTGACTTGTGCATCCTGAAATTTAAGAAAATGTATTTCAGTTAGAGTAGAAAACGCTTTCTAGTAACCTCAGGGGTTCGGGCTATTATTTGTTTTATGCAGAAAGTGATAACAATGAACTTAACCTAGTCATAAAGGAGAATGGTATTATAATTTAATCTCAATATTTGGATTTGGATCCAGGTGAACCTAGACTACAGAGGAAGACACTGTTTCAAGAAAAAAAAAAGGTACTAAATTAACAGCTTATTTCATAAAAAATAGAAGTAATATTGCTTAGAAAACTATTTAGTGTTTTCATTCATATTAATTGTTCCTTTTGTTACATTTTTCAGTGCTGATTATAAAAACGAGAATATAGGTAATACTCTCCTATAGAACCAGTATCTTTGCCCAAATTATCACATTTTTAAGTTTAGAAGCATTAATAGGAAAAGAGGAGGGTGGGAAGAATGGGAGGATACAAGGGATGGGATAGCCATTGAGATGTAACAAGAATAAATTAATAAAGAAAAAAAAGACATTGTCATTAAAAAAAGAAGCATTAAATAACTATTCATTTACATATTTCATTGGTAATTTCTATTCAAATCTGCATATGTGTGTTTATGATATCAGTATTATTTAAAAACAGAATGATTTTGTTCATATATATATTTCCTATTAACTGTTATTTCTTTAACATGTAAAATTTCTAACTGTATTATTTGTTATATCCACAGAAAAGTGTTGCTTTCACTCCTAATCAAAGAAACTGCTTTTTGTAGTCAATAGAGACCTTACCAGCAACCCACAACTGGTGAAAATTCATAAAATGACAGACTTTGGTGTCCCTAGGCCAGATTGATAAATCCACAATGCAATCCCTACAGACTTAGGGAATTTGGCAGAAGAATGAGTAGAAAGATTATAAGAGCCAAAAGACCAGCACATCTGAACTGAGAGTGTCTCTCTATCAGAGAGGAAATGGCATCATTAAATCTTAACAATATGGTTGCCGGAAAATGAGCAGCACAATGACACTTGCAGTTGAACTATCACCATGGAGGGAAGAAATCTAACAAAGACCCAAACCCAAATCCAGGTTCACAGTAATGAATGGCTGCTGTAAGACAAAGAAATAGGTTTTCTCCAAGGAGGAGACCTCCAATGGGTTATTTAATCCTAAGTGTGCAGCCCTAAACACATACAAGCAACATTAATTGTACCCAGCAGGATGTATTTATATACAAATATATGTGTTTGTAACAGTAATTAAATAAGAAGTTATGGATTTGAGAAGGAATAGTGTGAACACAGAAGTTGAAGGACTGAGAGGGAGAGTTCAAATTATTAAATACTGCACTCATGTATGAACTGTTAAAATTTAAATTAAAAATTAATAACAAACCACCTTTGTTTCAACACAACTCCTGATAACTTCTTCAAAAATATATTTTTGAGCAATTAATAAAAAAAGAGGCATAATACAACTATAATCTCACAAAAACAAAAAAAGTATATGAATTTAATCATCCTATGTACATCATATATGAACATGTAGTAAATTTACCGCCCCACCACATTTGCAATCATAAATATTCTAAACAATCAATCTAATATACTTTATACATTTATATATCCTGACACTTGGAGTAATTTTCTGTTGTGTGACAATGCTTTTCCTCAAATACCCAAGTCCCTAGCACCCTTCCCTGTCCTTACGTATGGGATGCCAGCTTCCCGGTTTCTTCTTACTACTTCTTTCACTACGTCGAGTGACCCGTAATTCCAACGACTCAGTTGAAAGCCAAGGCTCCAATACGCTGGCATTGCTGGTCGCCCAATGAGCTGAGGTTAAGGGAGCAGTAGTTAGTTTCAACAAAGAGACACGTCATTAGACCTACTAACGTTAATGTGGCTTGCATTCTTCTATGCATCCAGTACTCGTCTTGCTACATACTATAAATACAAAATGACAGTTAAATCCTAATTTTTCCAGTCAGAACTTTCTTATAAAGCATTTCATAAGTTTATGTTGTATCCCAGATTTTTGTGTATTTTGTGTTGATGAAACTGCCAAGAAAATAACATTTGCAAAGATGTACTTATCTATCACTGAAAACTAGAGATAAGACTGAAAGTGTGGTGAAAAAATTATAACACAAAAGGAACACATTTTGTCATACCCTCAATTACTATTTTGATCAAAATTGAGAATGAGCCAAACTTTTATTTACTATTATTATTCTCCAAAATTAAACACTTTCTTTTGCTTTAATCTATCAGAAATGATGGTGACTAAGTAAAGTTTAATATATCAAATAAATGAATTTTTAGCTCAGCTGCCTAGACATAAACTTAATATAAATAAAACTAGACATTAAATACATGCAGTTTTCATTATACAGGGGGAATGAAAATCATCAATTCCTGTCCTTAAATTTTTATAACCAAAATACATGTAGGTAAGAAGGCCCACATATGTACAAATTATTTAACAACTCATTAAAATAAATTTAGTGGGAAATAATTTACAAATTCTGTGTGAAACAAACCTCTTGATATTGTTGAACTACTTGCTCTGGTGTGTCTCCAAGAAAAATGTAAAAGTCTAGAATGCCACCAGTAACCCTGTAAGTAATTATTGGAGTTGGCTGGATGAAAATCTCTGCAAAATAAGAATAGGAAAATATACAAATTGTTTTATATAGTGAAAAAACAAGTGTTGTACACATTTAAAGATCATCTTGTTAATGATATCAGGCTCATGATGTTCAATTATTAAGGAGAAGTAAGCTACTGAAAATAGGAATAACATGGGGGGAAAGAAGAAGACTACCACTTGTAATGTCTATGATAGGATTGCCAAGATGTCCTTTTCCAGAGTTGATATGACTCCTCTGAAAATCGTAGAGCAGAACATAAATGCTGACTCCCAATAATAACAAATGTCTGCTAAAATTGTATCTTAGTTACTGAAATTTAAGATTTATTGAAATATCTATTAACACAAATTAATTTCTTTTTTTAAAAAAGTTTAACACAGGCCGGGCATGGTGGCGCACGCCTTTAATCCCAGCACTTGGGAGGCAGAAGCAGGTGGATGGCTGTGGGTTCAAGGCCAGCCAGCCTGGTCTACAAAGCGAGTCCAGGACATCCTAGGCTACACAGAGAAACCCTGTCTCAAAAAAGAAGTTTTAACGTAACATTATACAAGTAATTTACAGATAATTTTGAACAAAAATTTCTCTTGCTGAACAATTGTAACTTTTCATTAGCAATGAACAACATTTTTTTAATTTTTATTTTTTTAATTTTATTTTATTAATTTATTCATATTACATCTCCATGGTTATACCTTCCCTTGTATCCTCCCATTCTTCCCTCCCTCCCATTTTCCCCTTACTCCCCTCCCCTATGACTGTTCCTGAGGGGGACTTCCTCCCCCTGTATATGCTCATAGGGTATCAAGTCTCTTCTTGGTAGCCTGCTGTCCTTCCCACGTCCCCTGAATGGGGAGACCTGGTGGCACTCAGAGGAAGAATAGCAGGCTACCAAGAAGAGACTTGAACCACATTTTAAGATATTCTAGTCACACCATTTAGAAAACGAAAGATTCTACAGTACTTGAAATGAAGTTACCACTTAAATTTCCATAAAGACCTTTCCGGTTTCTTAGTTTTGTTTTCTCTGAAAGTAGTGTTTAACTTATCTTGACAATAAGGCATTGTGTGAATGTATTTCAGCTTTATGTTGATGGGAAATAAATCAACTATGTGTCACAACACAATGTAACCTTTCCCAAATAAAACACGGACAACTAAAACCTAATTTTAAAACTTTCCAATAAAAAGTTCATAGTCTATAATTATTGGAAAAAGTTGTATTTAAAGTCAAATATATGTGATTGGAATCAAACAAGTCTTTATATATCATGTTTAATTTCACATAAAAATATTATTGAATAAATTGTACTTGCCCATTGCATTGCTGTTCATAAGAAAAACACCATATGACTTCCCAGAGTTATCTTCAATGCCCATGAAGAACGTCTGATGGCCATAAAGATTATGATTATTCTGAAAGGTGAAGTTTCAAATTTTAAATATTGAAATGAATCAACATGACAAAATATGCTAAAATGGGATTTACAAACTCACCAGCTTTTTGTAACTTACTGTCTATAACTCTGTATTATCTTCCTTTATTATATTAAATAAATGACTATAGTATAAAAATAGTACAATGTACTTTTTTAATAATTTAATATTAGCAAAAAGAGACATGAATGTGTGCTAATATTTTGCTTGTCTTTCTTTGTTTTACTAGAATAAATATATTTCAATAGTCTATATGTTGTTATGGCACACACAGAAACAGAGAGAGAGAGAGAGAGAGAGAGAGAGAGAGAGAGAGAGAGAGAGAGGGACCAGGACTCATTTTTTTCTTGCCTAGGGCACAGAAATATGTCTATCCTGATTCTGCAGTATATTTGTTAAGACAACATGAGGTAATACAGGCAAATCCTAAAATGCTGACTGGTGGTAAGTTAAGTCGTCCTAACCGGTTTTAGACAGAAGCTTAAACAAAAGCCCATATAGAAGGCAAAATGAAGAGGCATTCAGCCTCGTGTTTATTTTAGATGGTAATGTTGTTGACACTAAATACAGAGAATGCTAGAATTTATCAGTAGTTTTGGACAGAGTTTTTTAAAACCACCTGTCTATTTACTCATTTGGAAAATAATAGTTTTAGCATTGGTATAGAACCCATAAAGATAACTAACAATTAAGTAAAATCTACTGTAGAGGTTAATCTTTTAGTATTTTGAATTTTATATTACTACAAGGAACTAATCCATGCGGAAGTAAAGCATTGTGAATATCATCCTCTTACAAACTGTTAGAAATTCTGAAGGTTTAATTTTTTATGGGAAAGTATGAGGGAAGTTTTGTAACATGCCACTTCATGTACTCTATTATATGAAGTACAAATTATCTGAAGTTAAGATATTTACAAAGTAGCATGACATTTTATATAATAGATTATGCAAAGTACAAATGATCTGAAGTTGCAGTATTTACGAAGAAATGACTTCCTTGCAAAAACTGGATGTGTTTGGTGATTGTGCACTGTGGATCAGGAGGAAGGGGACAAGACTGCAAGGGACAGTGACTAAAAGTAGGTAGATACCTCATCATATGGAGAACAAGTTATTTGGTATTATTCAAGTTCATTGGCTTTAACTACAAGAGAATTGGGAGTAGTGCTACCTCAAGAGCCAGCTCTACTACTGCTGACCACATAACCACAAGTGGCCCACCATACAAGGACATTTGCTCAATTACGTTCACATCATCTGTACTCATAATAGCCAGAAACTCGAAACAACCCAGATGTCCCTCAACAAAAGAATGGATAAAGAAACTGTGGTACATTTACACAGTGGACTACTACTCAGCTATTATTAACAAAGAAATCTTATAATTTGCTGACAAATGCATGAACTAGAAAAGATCATCCTGAGTGAGGTAACCCAGACTCAGAGAGACACTCATGGTATATACTCACTTTATAAGAGGATATTAGCAACATAATGCCGGATAACCACTCTACAACACACAGACCTAAAGAAGCTAAATAACAAGAAGGACCCAAGGGAAAATGCCTAATTGTCATTCAGAAGGGCAAATAGAATAGACCCTAAAGCAATTGAAGAGAAGGAACAGGATGGTGCCTAGCATAGAGATTCTCTAAAAGCCTCCACCCAGAGGGAGATGAAAGCCTAAGCTGAAACACATCCAAACTGTGTGATGGAGCACAGGAGGTCTTATGGAAGAGTTGGGGGAATAAAAGGACCTGGAGGGGACAGAAGCTCCACAAGGAGATGAATGGAACCCACAAATGCAGGCCAGGGATCTGGGGGAGGGCATGATAAGGGTAGTGCTTCAGAGACTGATGCATCAACCAAGGATCATGCATGGTGAAGACCTAGACCCTCTGCTCAGATGTAGTAGATTAGCAGCACAGTCTCCTTGTCATTCCCATAATATGGAGAGTAGGGGCTACCTCTGACATGGACTCTGGTACCTCCTCCTCATAGTGCACTGTTGCCAGACCACAGAGAAAGAGCATATAGGCAGTCTATATGAGATTTGATAGGCTGAGGTCAGATGTTATGGAAGGAGTGAGGGAGGGAAGGGGCATGAGAGAGGGAGGGTGGGACCAGGAGGCAATAAGGGACGGAGCTATAATGAAAATGTAAAGTGAACAAATTAAAATTAAAAATTTTTTAAATGAATAAATGCAAAACTTAATAAAGAAGAATAGCAGAAAAATAATTCAAGAGTTAGGCACAGATAAGAACATTCTAAAGCAGACTCTAATAGCACAGAGACAGGAAGTTACATAAGGTGACATTAATTAATATCTTCATTGCATATAAACTATCAGAAAAATAAGAGGTAATTTTAAGAATTACAAAAATATTTACCAGCTGTTTTTCAAATATTGTAGTTAGTAATTAGACTATCTAAAGAATTGAGAGATGCTCAGAGAATAAATCTGATAATAATTGAGATAATCAATCAAATAAGTGACTTTGACAGGAGGAAATACAAAATTTCAATAATTATCTTAAAATGTGTTCTATATCCCTATCCATTTGGAAAATGCAAATTAAAACTTCTCTTAGATCCTATTTCTTATGATTCAGATTGATTATCACCAAGAAAACAAATGAGATGGGGAGAGTTTACTCAGTGGTTAAGAATACTTGGGCCTCTTTCAGAGGGCTGAACTCGACTCCCCATACCCACATGAACACCCAAAACTATCAGTAACTCCAGTTCCAGATTATGTATCACCTCTTCTGACCTTTGCATGCACATGGTATATAGACATTGGTGCATGCAAAATCCATACACATATAAAAAATAACACAAATGTTATAAAATTAAACTAACAAACAATAGAAAAAAAATGGCTGAAATCCTAGATTAAAATGTTTGTAAAAGGAACTCATATTCATTGACGTTGGGAGTGTAAACTGGTAGATGCATCAAGGAAATAGTATAGGGGTTCCTGAAACAAATTTTTAAAAAGTTATCATATTACTGATGTATACCAATTCTGGGCATATACACATAGGGCTCCATTTCCTCCAAAAAAGGTAGCTACACATTAAGGTTTACTGCTACTCTGTGCACAATAGCAAGAGCGTAAATCAGACTAGATGCCCTTCAACTAATGAATGAATGATAGGAAATATGAATAACATACACAATAAAATTGTATTCAGCTTTTTATTGAAGTTTTCAGGAAAAAGAGTGGGGATGAAGAATACTATGATAAGTTATGTAATCTAGACCTAAAAAAAAAAAAAAAGACAAATGCCACACATTTCCATATGTTTCCTCTCAAATTAGATTTCGGGCTTTAAACCTCCATCCTCTCTTTTTTACTATCCCTCTCTCACGTTACAGGTCATGATGTAACTGGAAAGGTGACCATAAAAAGAAGAGAAATAGATTTTGAGAAAAGAGAGTGGTAATGGAACACATAAGACAGAAAAAAAGCAGAAAGACTACAGGCGTAGGAAGGTACTAGCTGAGGAACAGGAAAATGAGGCATTCCGAGAAGGTGAATGAATATCAACCCAAACACATTTACGTTTGAGAATGCGATTATAAACTTGATACTTTTCTAGCCGATTATAATTTTTAAAAAATTAAAATCAAGTACATGTCTATGGTAAGTATTTCTGTTATGTAAATAATTTATTCTACACTATTGGCACATAACTAATGCTGTCAAATAGAAGAGAATGAAGCGACTTTTTCAGTGTAATTATTTAATCTATAATGCCAAGATAATATCGTACATCACCAGGAAGTTCGTCTCGTGTAAAGATTGGCCATGTTTTCCAGTATAAGTCGTGACGAAATCTCTTATGAATATGTTCCCCAAAGCCATAAATATAAGAACTTGGAAGTTTTGTTGAAATCTGCAAATACTGGTTCGAGTACACCAGGGGACCAATACTGGTATCAAACCTGAACCACAAAAGAAAAAAAAAGGTGTGTGTATAAATGGAACACTCCCTTATCTTAATTTAATGTTGACATCACCTGAGTTATTTTATTTCTAAGGTTTGAGCCTTCAGCTATGGTCATTACTAGAAATAGTAAAAGTTGTCCCACACACAGAATTTATGGCATCAAGCAAACTTGGTTTTCATCAACACAAGTTTTCATAAGTATCCTTCCCTCTAACACTATTTACAGTCTCAGAATATAACTACCACTATCATTCATATTATATAGATGCAACATATAAACAAACAATAAGTAATAAAAAAGGTTTAAATTTTGCTCATTGAGATGAGTGATGTGTTTGGATAATTCATCATCTTACCTGTTTCCATTCATGCTAAAATTAATTTCAAAACTCAGTATTTCCAAAAACATTTAAAGTGTCAAGAAAAACTCTTGAAAACTATCTATTTTTTCATGTGTAGGGCATTAGCAAATATCTCCTACCCTTGACTACCCCAAGCCAAGATAAGTAAGCATCCTGTTAGTCTACTTCTATGGTTAGACTTTCCAGATTTTACATGTGAGTCAGTGAAGTATTTCTCTCTGTGTGCTTAACTATTCTGCTTAGAAAAAAAGTACTTTCTATGATATAGGGCAAGGAAAATACAAAAAAAATGTCCAAATGTATTTAGGGAGAGTAAATTAATGAGATTTGAGTTTCAGCATTTTTAAATTTAAATACATTTTTTGGTAACATAAGAGCCTATATCTTCATTTTTTTTTTTTACTTTTTCAAAAATGAATTCTTTTACTTCTAAAATAATTATTTTTTGATATTGAAATATAATTATATCAGTTCCCTTCACTTCCTTCCCCTCCAAATCTTCCCATAAGCCCTTGCTTTTTAAAGTTAATAACTATTTATTAATAATACTTATTATGTGTGTGTGTAAAATGGTACCTTTATGTATGATGATTTTTATAGGAAACTACTGAATTTTACAAAGTCTTTCCAAGAATTATTCTTTGCCCCAGAAAACTGCATTCTAAGTGAAAAAGTTCAGCTTGAATTTAAGTTGATCTGTGTGAGAAAATTATTTTTATATTGCCTTGGAAATTCATACTTCACTGAATAGAAACCATCTAATTCTTAAAATTGTTTTAGAAAAGGAGAACTAAAGAGGGTAAAGTACATAGCAGCCATTCCTACATATGAATCAATTTTGGCAATGCAAAAATTTTGAGCCATTCCCTCCATCTCTGCTTTTGTTTGACATCAAATGACATTTTCAGATTTCTATTTCATTTTATTTCTTCCAAGGGAATCAAATATCTTATCATTATAATATTTACAACTCTTCACTTTTGCTTCTTGGGAGAAATTTGAATATTTGTGCACTAGAGTGGACATTAAGATGTTCTTACTCTCTACAAACATGATGATGTTGGCCACCTATTTGAACAGATACAAATGCAAAATACAGTCACCACTTACAAGATTCTGTTGTTGCTTTTCCTGATCACTTTAATGCTGAATGGTTTTTGTGAGACTTGGACATCATAGAGCGCGTCAGCAGTTGGGATTTCAGGACCATCTTTTACAAACTGATGTGGCACTTCATATCTTTTCTTACTTGGATCTGTGATCTGCCCAGATTTTAATACACAAACAAGAAGTGATTGTAATATTCCCACCTCTGACTACTGCATACAAGATATGAAATGTATATTATAAATATATAAAATTATATAAAACATGTATTACTGCCACACAATAAATTTAACATTTTAGTGGTTATGCACAGATAATCAATACAAATTACTAAGAAATAATTATATATGAATAATTAAGAGTCTTCTATATGGTTGAATAAATATTTTATTGTCAGGATAAGAGAGATAGTGTTACTAAATGTTGTTTAAAACTAGGTTTTTAACTTTAATATTGTAAGCTTTTTTAGTATCTATATCAGACCCTGGGTGAGGCTAGGGACCAGGAAAGGCTGAGGACTATACAGGACAAAAGGGTTAATACTGAGCTAAGTGCACCACCAAAGGAGTTGCCTGTGGTTATAGAAGCGCCTTCAGCTTTCCCAGTAACTGGGAACACTTGCCTTCTAATAATAGTGGTCATTATTATAATGAGGTAGCATGGCATCCAATAGAAATGTTAGATGTAAAGCATTTTAATCAGTCTATCATTTCCCATGGGATACATTCTACATTTGTTAAATAAATATTAAGTAATTGGGCTACACAAAACAGAGTTGTTCCCTAAGATTGGAATGGATTGGTGTCAGCTGTGGGTAAGCTAAAGGTCGTTTCACATCCCACACTGGATCAAAACAAAATCATGTTTATGTAACATAACCAAAACTTCCACTACAATCTATATCTTTAGATATTCCCATGAGGGAAATTGTTATTTATCTTTTCTAATAATTATTTATTTAAAAACTTACAAACTGAAAAATTGTAAATTAAAATTAACCAGATCCCAAGTCTGTACATCTCAACGAAACTCTAGATTATATGTAGAAACTAGAAAGGGAACTGTAAAGATTCACATTGAATTTTAAGCTTGACGTACAGAATATTTTCTATGCATTCATCTATCACCTAGACAAAATTGGAACTAAAAACAATTAGCAATATACCCTCTTTTACACTTCCTGTTTATTACCTCTGCTCATTCCTTCTTCTATCTATTATTTCTTTTTTAATGTCCTCTTTAATTAATTTATTCATATTACATCTTTATTCTTACCCCATCCCTTGTATTCTCCCATTCCTCCCTCTCTCCCGCTTTGATCCTATTCTCTTCCCTTATGTCTGTAACTGAGGAAGACCTCCTCCCCCTTTATATGATCATAGGGTATCAAGTCTCTTTTTGGTAGCCTGCCATCCTTCCTCTGAGTGCCACCAGGAAATTGGGATAGATGTGAGGACGTTCTATTATTTCTTTAAATTTTATAATCTGAAGAGCAAACAAGTTTATGTGTCTTGTTACATGAATATATTTGTAATATCAAATTTTAATTATCCATCTTTCTGTTGATGGACAACTTCTTTTATTCCAGGTCTTTGCAACAGTGAATAAGGAATTTAACTTCAAATTGGTATTTTTGTCATATATTGTGTGAATAGACCACCTTTTCTGCCCATTCATTCTTCATATTCATTTTAACATAATCTATTCTTTTTAAAAATATTTTATTTATTTGTTATTATGTACACAGTGCTTTGCCTGCAAGTACACCTGCAGGCCAGAAGAAAACATCAGATCACATTACAGATGGTTGTGAGCCACCATGTGGTTGCAGGGAATTGAACTCAGGACCTCTAGAAGAATAGTCAGTGCTCTTAACGTCTGAGCCATCTCTCCAGCACACATATTCTATTCTTATCAGTCTGAAACTCATTTTATTTATAAACAGTTTAAGTCATTTAACTTTAGACTATGTTTCTGAAAAGGTGCAAAGTCAGCATTTTTCTCCAAATTATATGTGTCTGTGCCTGACACAACATACACATGACTAACTCTTTCTTATAAACCAATATCTCTTGTTTTAAACTCAAGTATGAAGTTTTAACCATTGCATTTATAAAGTACCATTACCTTTTCTCAAATTAAATTTTAAATTAAAATCCTTGGGAGGTGTCTTTGTGGTTAGGAATACTCATTACCCTTGTGAGAGAAGGCAACACCATTTCCAGGAGTCTGACAAGCATCTCTGGCTTCAGTGGGTACCAGACATACACATAATGCAAGAACAATCACACAGACAGTACATCCACACACATAAGATAAACAATTGTTTAAAATATTTTAAGTAACAACCCCAACATTGACTACCGTTTAATACAAATATTTCTTGAGTACCTATTCTTCTCAAGAAAATAACATGACTATTTTTAAATATGAAATATTTTTGAATTATTAAAACAATGCTATTACTATTGATATTGCCTTCAAAAAGAAGACACATAAGATGAAGACAGGAAAGACATATACTTCAAACGGGTTGAATACAGATGGCCAATTCACGATGAATGTAACATTTATAGAACTCATTATTCCTACAATTGTCACCATGGTCCCCCCCTTGCTGTGTGCAGTTTGTTTTATATATGTGTAATAAAATGAAAGTATAAAAAAGATGAAAACTACTGGGGCCAGAGAGATGGTTCAGAGTTTAAGAGCAGTGATTGCTCTTCCAGAGGTCCTGAGTTCAATTCCCAGCAACCACATCGTGGCTCACAGCCATCTATGATGTAACCTGATGCCCTCTTCTGGCCTGAGCTGTACATGTAGACCACTGTATAAATAATCAATAAATCTTAAAAAAAAAAGATGACAACTAGTATTGTAGTTAATTTTTGGAATAAATATTTTTCAGAGTGGAGAACATATGGAAAGGATAACTGAATATTTTCTTCCAGCATACTTTATGATAAAAATTTTTTAAAAATACTAAAAGACAAGGGCAAGAGAGATGACTCCTTAGTTAATATCTCTTGCTGCTCTTCATAACTCCATTTCCAGGAGATCTCTTCTGGACTCCTTGGGTATTGCTTTTATGTGGCACATCCACACCCACACACATTTGTACACATAAAATAAAAAACAATAAATTAATCTTTAAAAATCATAAAGGGCAAACCTTGAACCGCAAGCGATTACGGGTCTGACTCTGAGTTGTGAGGAGTACGCTATTAATGTCTTCTCCAAATAGAGTAGGAGAAGAGATTCTGTTCAGTTTGGCTTCAAGTCCTTAGATAAAGTGGGGAGAGCACATATTTCAAAATAATGTATTGATATTAACATCACCAATAATTTATTTCACGTTAGTAATTTATTTACTATTGCAAATTACAGTTTCTATTTTAAATTTCACATGATGCACCCATGGGGTGAAAAATCTCAATATAGTATTTAAAAGTAATGGTATATGTACTTATTAGGCTCTGTTGAAGATGCTATCGTCAAAGAACAAGTTCAAATAGACTCAACTCAGAACATATATTGAACTATCATGACAGGGACTTTCCTTACCAGTAGCTTTTGGAGTTACTGCCTCAGCATTGTAGCCATGGTTATTTGCAAAGAAGCACCAAGGAATGATTGTGTTGTTCCATGGGCGCCAGCAACAGCCGCGCTCTTCGCATTGTGCCTGACAAAATATTTTTAATAAATAACATGATTGGCACTGTAATCATATATATTAGTGTCTGCTTTTCCTACTGGTATCACTCTAAGCACACATGTCAAGATATTTTGCCCTCTCAATAATCAATATTTTCCCTTCATCATAATACTAACAAAGAATATTGGAAGATTAGTGTAAATTAAGCATCAAATGCAGATGAGGCTACTTGAATGAAAAATCTAAACTTAATTCAAGCACATATAGTTTTTGTAGCAATGACTAGGGTTAAAAACAACCTTTTTTGTGCATGCTAGATAACTGCTCTACTACTTAACCACACTCTCAGCCCAGAGTTTTATGAAATATTTTCAACCATTTATTGGTTAAATATTTTAGTAGCTGAGTTATTTTAAATAGCTAGAAGAAATTACCATGCTTAATAAATATTATAAAACATTGATTATATAGTAAATTTAATAAACACATGAAAATCATATAAAGTAGAATAAGTCATAAATGCATACTTAAAATATTGACTGGCATGGTGATGTGCATTATTGACAGTGCAACTGAATATTTACATAATAAAAATTTCAATTTTGGCACAATGTTTTCATAACTATTTTTTGAAAACCATTTTTCAAATTGCACATGTTAATTAAATGCAGGAATTATTAAACTCCTATCTCCATATCACATAAAAATGCTTTGAACATAGAAACATATATGTATCACACAAGAGAGAAAAAGGTTCAGTTGACATCTCTTATAGCACCAAGTTTGTGCACACTTTATTGGAACAATTTCATCTGTAGTTATGTAACCTATCAAAAAGTCCTTAGCAACACAAAATCTACTGGAAAATAGTGGACACTATAGAAGTCTTTCTAAGATGCTTTGTTTTAACTTAGTTCAAAGACACAGTAGAACCAGACATAAATGTAATAATGAAGAAATGTGTAAAGTTATGTTTAAAAAAAAAAGGAAAAATGGAGGAACAGAGGCAGGCAGATCACTGTGAGTTTGAGGCCAGCTTGGTCTGCAAAACGAGTTCACAACAGCCAAGCATAAACAGAAAAAGCCTGTCTTGAAAAAACATAAACAAAATAAAATAATAAAGCACATTGTAAGCATATTTTGACATACTGAAAAGTTAGTAAAGTAGAATCATAGTAAACTTCTTAAAATATATTCTTTTAGTATTTTCCTGGTGCTGCCATTAAAAACATGAAATAAAAGGTGTGTTAAAGCAACAGAAATGAATTTTTCATAACACTGTTTGTTGGACAGCCTAAGTCAAGGTGTCTAGGAAGACATGTTGCATCTGAAAGTCCATAGGCGAATCCGCCTTTGTTTCCACGACTTCTAGTGACCTTTGGTAGAGTTGGCATGTCTTGCATTCTAATCTTTATTAAAATTTATTCTGTCTGTCACTCCTCATAGTGCTTCCATATAAAGATACCAATTGAAACATCTGCCAAAGCCTTTTTGTTAAATAAGATCCTGTTTTGGGACTCCAAGTTGATATAAATAGTTGGCAGAAATGTTACTCACTACATATATAAATTATAATATTACTTTAATAATCATGCTACCTTTAAAGGTAACTTATTAATTTTAGTTTAGTTTTGGAATTCAATGGATTTTTTTGGTTTGCTGATCCTCCTATTAACTATAATTTTAAGAGTTTTTCAATACTTTTGTTTGCTTCTCTAATTTCATTTTTCTTTCTAATTTGCTTGAAAGGGGGTTAAGGCACACTGAGAATTTATCAATGAGCATAATTTCAGTAAGTTCTCATAAATAAAATGGCAAACCCTCAATTCTTATTCTTTTATGTGGAATGAGTTCATGTGCATACAATAATTAGAATTCTAATGTATATAGTAATATACATACTATGTTGAACCAGTGGTATAAAAAAATTGAATTCTTCTCAAATTCAAATATTGAAGGAAGGCCTTGGGTCCTCTTCTCATAATACCTTATTTGGTGTTAAAGTCCTTAGAAGGATAGAGGCTATGGCAAAGAAACAGCGTGGAGCCTACTTCAACTTATTCAAAACCATTGGTGGTCTTATTTTTAAAAAACCTCACTTCTGATGTGCATCCTAAAGAAGTGTTCTGTGAGGATGCCAGAAGCACCATCTACAACAACAGCAGTGACGTTCTCTGTGGAGATGCACAAAGAGGCTGAGCCCTCACTCCTTACAAATGTCGTGTCTCTTTTGCAGCACACAGAGACAATTACAGGAAGCTACAATTTGATAAAAATGTAGAGTTCAAGTAATGGCGTAGTGACTAGCTCCATTTGATACCTCTACAGCCCAACACCTACACCCAAGGCTCAGGATGAACAGGATCTTTGGTAAAAATGACTTCTAAATATAACAGCGAAGACACACGCATAAAATGTGAACAATATGGTTCCCCACACAAAAGATGGACACCAGTTCTAGAAGGATATGCTAGTGTGGGTAGGGAGATCCCACAAGACTCCACTCCTAGGTCAAGAGTCACAAGCAATCAATGACCACTGAAGGGGGAGAATCAGTCTTCGTAATTAAGAAGCCACCTATATGATTATCCAATACCAAATGTTCAGTTCTTGAAACATGCACACACAAGCAACACCAATGGGCTCGGGAGGTTGCTTTTATTCATTTATGTTTGTATATAGAACAGTAATAATTAAAGGTTAAGAGACCATGAATGCCATGGGGGTTGGAGACTGGGAGTTGTTGGGAGAAAAAAAGGGGGAGTGGGAGTAATGTAATTAAGCATGTATATTTAAAAGCAAATTCAAAGTCCTCACTAGAAATTAGTGAAAATGGCTATTTTGTTTTGAATAACTAGCCCCCAGAGCTATGGGAAATCCGTACAGAAGCTATCAAATCTGAGATCGTTGTTATGGCATCCTATGCTTGCTAAAACACTTTGAGTGAGGATATAGCTGCTGTTTGCATTACAATTTTGACTCTGCCATTAATTGTCATTATATAACAATAAGTATGCATGGTTTGTATACATATCATGTTTCATATTTAAACATTTTGATTTAAAATATTTTGTCAATCTTGATACATTTTTGCCTATATAAAATTCGAAAGAATTTTTATAACTAAGAAAACATGGAAATTAACAGAAAATAATTATTTGACTAATTTAATCCTAACTTCCTTGTTTGAGATAAATAATATTTATTCAAAAATAATTTTATATTTAGAGTATGAATCAATTATTTACACCTAGTTAATAAACTGCTGTTTTAGAGTATCACTAAAGATAATGGAAAGGTAATAGTTCAAGTATGTTAAAGATTTTTTAATGTATTACTGAGAAAATATTCTTGGAAACATATAATTTAAAAATAAGATTATAAAAATCCATGTGACATAATTTAAATAAACTTTCCATTTAAAATATATACTATCATTTAAGTTAGATAAAGAAGAAAGAATATTTAGGCCATTTTCCTGATTTCTGGCAGATTCTATTTTTCATTGATTCATCATTTATTTTATCAGTTTTCTGTGGTAAAAAAATTACCTTTAAAGTTTAATTAAAATATTTTAAGACACTTGTTAGTGACTAATGCCTATTGAGTTTATGGATGATAAGCTAAGACTGAACTTTGTACACACTTGTGGAAGTCTCTGACGTATTTATTTTTCTTTGATAAACTCTTTGAATTTCCAGTTTAGTCCAAAATTTAATGAGTGGCAGGTTGTTTAATAACAGAATCTCACTTAAACTATTTTTACTAAATTTAAAGTTTTTCATCTAAATATCAAAAACACTCCCTTTCTGTTCCAATCTCCTTCTGCCTTGCCTTCACTTCATGTCCTTCCAATCAAGCCCAGACAGTACAACCCTATGTAAACACTCTACCACAGAGACGCATTACAGATATGTGTATGTAGTTTTGTCTCTATTGCCCATGCTAGCATCAGACCTATAATCATTTTGCCTCAGCCTCTCTGGTAGTATGTAGCATGATGTTGGACTCACAGTGTCTTCTTGAATGACAAATGTAAATATATTTGCTGAATCAGAATTTGTTTGCTTCATAAGCTTGTATTATTACTATGCTCACGAAAATAAAGATACTCTTCATCAGTGTAATAAATTGAGTTACCAATAAAATTCTAAAGATGACATCAAAGCTAAATCACTGCCTGATTGTGTATTGCATTCTAAAAGACTCGTGTTCTTTTTTTATTTTTTTAAGATTCAATTATTTATTAAGCATACAGTGTTTTGCCACAATGTACACCAGAAGAGGGCACCAGATCTCATCATAGATGGTTGAGAACCAAAGTGTGGTTGCTGGGAATCGAACTCAGGACCTTTGGAAGAGCAAGCAGTGTTCTTAACTTCTGAGCGATCTCTCCATATTCTTTTTAAGAGATTCAGTATTAGTCTTCCAAAATTTCTTGAGAAGAATAGTAATCAGAATATCTACTCTCCTCAATGTAACTGTAAGCACTGTCTGTGTAGCTGCTTCATCAAGAAAAAAGAAGTTACTACTCTCAGTTTATTGATGAATACATCATCACTGATTTGTATAGTTTCTAATAAATGAATGAGAAAATGTTGTGTAAAGAATGATGCGTAAAAGGTCTGAAAAATATTACATTAAATCATGTGATGGGGAGTGTAGAATTTATGTTAAAACAGAAATATTATAGAAACTGTAAAAAATGAACATAAAACACATAGACTCACTGACTTTTATTTTCACAAATTTTATGAATTAAAAAGTCTGATAGTGATTTACATTCAGAATTTTAGACTCACCAAGATAGGAAAATGCTTTCTTTAAGGTTGCTAAATACCTAAATACAAATGGCCAAAGCACTATGATTGTAACATTAATATAATTCCTGACTGTTCTGTATTTCTTCTGTATGTATGTAGTTTATTTTATGTATGTGTAATAGTATAAATGTATATGTAAAAAATTAAAAATATTATTTAAAAATGTCTGAGTCAATGTAAAATTACATGAATGCAACCATATTCTCTGTTAACTTTCTATAATAAAACATAAATATATTTAGAAAATATAGAGTTATATATAATTTTCTGGATATTCTTCTTAATGCTCTGCACTACAAATAGTTTAATTTAAAACATGCAAGTGATACTCAAGGAAGCTGTGCTCTCATGGATTCTACATTAAGAATTAGGAAAGAACAATGAATTTTTCATGAAAGTTTATAAAATCAACAATAGTTTGTTAAATTAATTTGAAATAGCCAAAGGAATTTAAAGGAGGCTCATTAACATCGATTCTGTCATGTATTTATACAGAAAAATAATGGGAACATAAGTAAGTTTATGTTACGCCTTTAATAACATTAAATTATTCTATACTGAGTAGTTTTCTTCATGTAATGATGTATATATTTTATAATCATCCAGAGCATTTTTGGCAGACCTTTGTTGGAAGTTGATCTGGGATGCAGTTAATTCTCTCATTGACAGGATCATCTTGTTGGTTGGGACACCTTCCAGGACTTTGTATTTCTGGAAAAAGAAAATATTAAAAGTATTGTTACATGTTTCTAAATTAATGAATACTTTCTTTTAAAATGTACTCAGTTTATTTATAATTAAATTGAAATCAATGTTTGATTCTAGAAGACCTAAAAATTCAAACCTTGGTCAGTACAGTGAAAAGTTTAAGTAATATTTTTTAATTAATTTATTCATATTACATCTCAGTTGTTAGCCCATCCCATGTATCCTCCCATTCCTCCCTTCCTCCTACTTCCCCCCTACTCCCCTCCCCTCCCCTAAGTCTGTGTCTGACCTCCTCCCCCTGTATATGCTCATACGGTATCAAGTCTCTCCTTGGTGACCTATTATCTTTCCTCTGAGTGCCACCAGGCATCTCCATCCAAGGGACATGTTCAAATATGGGGCACCAGAGTTTGTGTGAAAGTTAGATCTCCTTCTCCACTCAACAATGGAGAATGTCCATCGACCAGTCCGGGTAGGGGTTCGAGGTTTACTGCCTATTTTTTCCTTGGCTGTTGCCACAGTTTGTGGAGGACCCCAGGGCCCAGACTCGCCTGTAGTTTTCCAGGACCCTCAGGGACATATGCTCAACCATGTTCATAGCTGCCTTATTCATAATAGCCAGAACTTGGAAACAACCTACGTGTCCCTCAATAGAAGAATGGATAAAGAAACTGTGGTACATTTACACTATGGAATACTACTCAGCTATTAAAAACAAAGAATTTCCAAAATTTGTGGACAAATGGATTAAGTAATATTTTTAAATATTATAGGTATAGTCTGATTTCTACAAGAAAGGAATGTGACTTTATAAAGCTGCTAACGATTGGGGGTGGGAATATGGTGCTGACAGTGACAGGCTCTGTAACAGGTGTTTTACATGAGTAGAGCATATATCATCTTTTTCCGTTCTCACTTCGTCAAGAGAGAATAGTAAAGTAAGAAACAGTTTGGACGTCCAAATTAATGTGCAGCGACTCTAATTAAGAAAGCAAAACGCACTAGAAACCTGAATGCTTAATCACCTTTCTTGTACTTTGTCATGTACTCTATTTTATACATCATAGAAAGGACAAAAATATTGTCTACATCATCCATGGACTTTTCACATTTCTGAAAAGGAAAACAAAAACAGAGACTGGAGAGAGGGAGGGAGAGTAGAGAGAGAGAGGAGGGAGGGAGAGGGAGAGAGGGTAAGGCATTGCTTTGGTGTTACAGCATGGTCATGGAAGCAAAAGGAGAACTTAAAACTTCTGAGAGTTAGTTCATTACTTTGACCTCAGAGGCACCAATACGGTTTTTAACCCACATCTATTATGGAGCAACTTTACCCGAACTTCACCCACTGCTTAAAGCAGATAGTATGACGTACCTTCCACTGCAGGCACCTTTGTTGCTAAAACAACAACAAGAGCAATAGCTATTATTGTCACTATAATAAAGAGCACAATCAGAGAGATTTCTAACCCACTGAATTTCTTCTTCGCCATCTAAGGAAAGAAAGGAGTTCAGGTTAAAATGTCAAGTTTTTGTCAGCAAGCCATAATTAATTATACATTTTAATATATTAATTTCTACGCTAACAAAACTGTGGACATTTATGTATGCAACAACAATTAAAGACAAAGAAGGCATGAACTTACAAGAGAACAAGGAGGACAGTGTTGGATAAAGGTAATGAGAGAAATGTGGTGCAATTATATAGTAATGTCAAAAAATTAAAAACATATTTTTTAAAAATCTACAATAATAGAACAACAAGATATGAAAATACATAGTATTATTATATCAACCTTGCTTTATTTAGAAAACCAGAGTAGAAGTTATGTATTAAAACCAAGTTAGACACGAGTATGCAAAAACAGTCTCTAAAATTATCCATTTTCTGTGGGTGAAAATTAAAGAAATTGTATTTCAGCTCATACTAATTTTAAGTAAAACATTATTGGGAAATTGCAATTGATAACCAATTTTACATGAATAATATTTTATTGGATGGTAGTATGAAGGGTGTTATTTTAAGTGTCTCGTAGCAATAATTAAATGTTTAATAAATCTAGAAATCTCTTCTACGTAGATATTCTTAAATAAATGCTTTCACAATTCCTGAATTATCTCAGTATTTTAAAACGTTGAATCTATTTTCTGCTACTAGAACATATTTAAACAAAACCAAGATTCCATGTATACTTGAGCGCACACACACACACACACACACACACACACACACACACACACACACACAACTGTCCGAGCAAGTTAGGAACAAATGCTTCTATTTCACAAAATTTGAATTTGTTCCTCTGCCTGTAGCAAAAGCATCATACTTAGAATAAAAAATTACTACTTAAATATTTTTTAAAGTGCAGCAATTTCTAATATAACTTAAGAGCTTACTTGCTTAGACACAAGACCACAGTGACATGTTGGGATCTGGAGACTCACCTTAGCTCATAGCCCGTTCTGTTTGCTGTGTTGTTTTGGAGTTGGGCACGGTTGTTAAAGTAATGATCAGAGAAAATTGCTCAGGTATATATTGACTACTCATAAAGTTTTATTGCACTTTCACAAGCCTATCAATGTTTAATATTCTTCTGTACAACATTTAATTGCTGAAGCCTTAGCCCTGAAAGCACTGTATATAAATAGATCCCTCTGACACGCCAAGTTAATTAATAACTGCATTTTTAGATAGCTCTTGACATCTAGATAGTAGGAAATAATCAATTTTTGAAATTAGCTTTCTTCTTTGAAGAATATCTGTAGTTCATTCAATATTTGGGCATGGTTCTGAGAACTTTTATCTCTTTTCTTGAACTGTTACATTTATATTGACACCTGGAAACATTGCAACAATGTAAATTATAAATTATTTACAAGGAAATACTTAACTGGAAAGTTTTCATTGTTATAAATCAGAGTTTCATGCTGGTATCTTACATCACAAGTGTTGAAATGCCCCAAGAGGATTCATAGAACCACAAGATATACGAAAGGACAACGCACAGAAGCATTTCTAAGGTTCTGGCATTGTCAGCCATCCAGTGTGCTGGAATTGTTTCTTCCCTAATGGATCTTATTCATTCTCATGCTTGCATTTCCCTCTACAGAAAAATAATTAATATCAGGCTTTTCCAAATGAAAACTATAAAAATTAATATTTCATTACAAAATACTGATTATGTGAGGGTGAATTACATAAATCATCACTCCTAAGGCTTCAGGAATAGTAACATATATTTATTTTTATATATGACACTAATTTACTTTACAAAAATACATGATGAAAATGTTTCTTGGATCACAGTGTTAAATTTCTAGAATTTATGACTATGTTGCTAGATGAAGATATAATGAGCATGGTTTTTGTGAATAAAAAGACCTATGTTGCCCACAAATCTGCAGGCAAGTTTGTTGAACACATGTGTTTATCCAAAAAGAGCTAAAGAAACTGCCTAATAATATGCTTAATGAAAGAGTAAAATCATTTGCCGAAATCTCTTACAACTGTTTCACTTTTACTGACACCAAGAGAGTCTATTTTGACTCTTACATAGTACTTGTATTTTATACTCTCTCCCACATTGTTTCCAGCAGAGTTATATTAAAATAATGTGATCACAGAGGCAAGAGCAACTCCCTTTCAAGGTAGCCTGAGTATAAGTGTGAACATAAACAATAAAAAGCCAGCATGACTGAATCATTACCAGACTCTGGGGAGAGACGAAAACCTTCTACTTACAAGGAAATAAGATGAGAATTGCCCTAGACTGGTCTCCAGGAGCAGAAAAATAAGTTCAATATAACCTCAATTTTGAGATTATTGCTCTCTACATATAGTACATATAGACCATATGAATATATATATATATATATATATATATATATATATATATATATATATATATATATATATATATGAAATCCTATCAGCTCTCCTGAGTCCACTGGAAATAATATGTGAATGTAACAAAAGTATATAACGTTGAAACACGATAGTACATTAAATTCCAATGTAACAATGACCATTTGCAAGCTGAAACTAAAACAAATATGAATATAAATAAAGACACATTCAATCACCTTATAAGAAAAAAGACACATAGTGCAAAAAAGTATTTTTAAACTATAAGAAGAAGATCTATTCTGAAGACTTCATACTATTAATGAAAAAAAAGCCAAATAAAAGTATAGCTAATATTTTCATTTATTATCAAGCTACCAGTTCTATAAAATAAAATATAAACTTTCAAGATACTGAAATAAGATTGTATTTCTACTATCTAGCTGCCTTGTGTATGGATATTGTATTGTAGATGTACTAATATGGACTGAGGACCTTATAGCTACTTATTTTCTGTTTGACCTGTTGAGGATCTCTGCACTTCTCTCCATCTCTTTATGAAAGGAAGTGAGTGAGATGAGGAGTGAAATCTTCCCTCATCTGTGTGTATAAAGATACATTTTAGGATACAGTTGGAAACTATCTTTTTTTAGGAGAATGGAAGTGGTAGATTCTCTCTGGGTCTATGAACTCTTCTTCTGTGGGTATTTGGCTGTATATTTAGGAAGATGCATGAATTCCCTCCTATTAAATGAACCTTAAGTCCAACCAGACAGCTATTAGCTACTCCTTACATGAAAGTGCCACTATTTAACCATGTGGGGTGTATTTTTTATTTTATTTTAATTTTATTAATTTATTCAGATTATAACTCAATTGTTATCCCATCACTTGTTTCCTCCCATTCCTCCCTCCCTCCTACTTTTATCCTATTCCCCTTCCCCTAGGTAGTTGACGTATTGCTGGGGAACATATTGCTGGGACAATCAATGATCAGCATGACTCCTAGGATATTCAGCTGCTTTTCTTCCTTGGTAGCTTGCATAACACCTTTCAATATTACATGCTACACTTACAGAGGAGACAAGTAAGTCATTTCCACCTCAGTTCCTTCAAGTACTGTTTACAAAGTATGTTGGATCTTTCAATGGTGCCTTAAACTCAAATGCTGGGGGACAACCAATGGCAATAGAAATACATTCAATTGCTTTGGGAGTCTTTTGAACTCTCCTAAGAATTCAAAAGTAAGTTTTCATGACAGGCAGGCACTGCTGATTTGTTATATAGTCTATGGCTCTTATGGGAAAAATTATTCCCTCCATATGTCTCAATGTCACTTAAGCTATATATCTTTCCATCTATCATCTATCTATAATATTATCTATATAGATATGTTTATATCTGTATCAGTATATTTTCTAATTCTACCAATTTTCTTACACATTTAATAATTTTAATTATATTTACAACTTAATTGATTTCTATTGTATATATGTACCACATTTTCATTATCCATTTTTTAGTTAAAAGACAGTTGGGCTGTTTCCATTTTCTATTATGAATAGAGTACTAATGAACAAGGATGACCAAGTATCTCTGTAGGAGATAGAATTTTTGGTGTATTTGACCATGAGTATTATAGCCTTGTCATATGGCAGAAAGATTGTAAGTGCCAAAAGAGGAGGATTATTTTGTAATATGGTATCTCCTGTGAGTAATAGGGAAGTTGCATCCAAGAAGTCTCAGCAATGTGGCTGCCCAAACATGATCTGCATAAGGACAATTCCAGGTGGTGTGCCAACAAGGTGGGGAGAAATTTCAAAAGGTCTCACCTTACAGGAAAGGCTATAGGCAATCAATTGCTGCTGGAAAAAAATCATTTTTCTCCCAAAAATTTTCTTAAGCTCCCTAATACATTATCTAACCCCAAGTGCTGAGATGGCCAACTGTAAACACATGTGCACTGGAACACTAATTAAAGATCAGAGAGATATGTGTATAGGATATAGCTATAAATTTATGTTTTATTCAATTATCATTAAAAAATAAATCACAAAGAGGAAAGGAAATTTAAGGAAGCATATAAGCAGTTGGAAGAGGAAGACAGTGGAAATGAAGTAAACACAATATTCATTGATTAAATAAGAAAAACAATTAAAAAATCCAGAAAACATAGATGAGGCATATAAAAATTTCCTCAATATATTCATAATGACTTGATTCATATTTTCCTTTAACTGGAAACATTTAAGTTGCCAGGCCTACATATCCATAAACTGGAAAATACTCAGCAACAAAAATTACAAACTACTGTCTTACTAAAGAACATGAATGACTTTTAAAATTCAATTTATTTCTCTTAGCATCAATTTTCAATCTCTGAGGCTATTCATAAAACCAGTTTTTTTTTTCAGTTCAATGTTGTATGTATGCATTTTTATTGTTATTATTCCTCTATCAAGATCGATTTTTATAGGTATTTCTTATCTTTCATGTTTTCCTTTGTGTATTCATATATCTTACGTAGTTGTTTTTTTCTTTTTCAATTACATTGAATTGACTCATGCTTATAAACATAAAATCATATGTTCTCTATCAGATGTAGATCCTAATTTGAATATTTATGTGCATGTACATAAGGGCATATGAGAATGAGTGTAGACCCTGATACAGATAGGATACCACAAGGTGAGATGGATCACAGGTGTTGAGGAAGAGAGAGGCCACAGGCCACAAGTGAAGTACAGGCAACTATTAGGTATGAGGTGATAGAAAAAGAAAAGAGGAGATGAGTGGACACAAAGAGAAACCACAAAACATCTGTTTCAGGAATATGATGAAATGTAATGTTTACATGTTAATAAAAGTTTGTTAAAGAAAGCTAAATCTCCATAAAACGTATATGATTACGTTTCCATACATTCTCTTTAATTATCCCCATCTGTCTGATATTATGAGGTAGGCTTTCACTTGAGCACTTTCTTTTTTTTCTCTCTTCTTTCTTTTTTGCTCCGTTTTCTCACATTCCTTCTACCAATGGTCTTGAACGATCTGTTTAAAAATTGATGAAAAGGTTAAGACTGATAAAACCATAATAGTTACTCAATTACAAACAAACTATATGCAGTAGTTGTGGGATTTTTAAGAAAGAATGTTGCTATTTAAAGCAAATGTTAATTTCTAAAGTTTATGTTTTGTGGGAGGCTTTGGTATGTGCAGGTGTTCACAGTGACCAGTGGCATTGGATACCCTGGAGCTGGAGGCACGTTTGCACTGCCTAACTTTGGTGCTGATTGCTGAACACAGTTTTTCTACAGGAAAATGTCCTAGTTTGCTTTGTAGCTCTGTGACAAAACGGTGGCTAAAAGCAAAGTTGGAAGGAAAAGAGATATGATGCTTGACCTTTACAACCCATCACAGAAGGAAGTCAAGACAAGAAAGCAAGACAGGAACCTGGAGGCAGGACCTCAAGCAAAGACTAGGAGGTAAGGCCACTTCTTTGTTTGTTTCCCTGACTTGCTTGGCTACTCTTCTTATTATACAGGACAAGCCCATCTTTACCAAGGCATAGAACTGCCCATAGTGGTCTCTGTATTACTGAATTAATCAATAAACAAGAAAACGCCGCACAGACATGCCCACAGGCAAAAATGATACAGATAACTCCTGAATAGAGGTTCCAACTGCTCTAATGACTAGTTTGTGTCCAGTTTATAGAAACGAAACAATCCCAGCAGTACGTGGTCTTACCTGCTGATCTGTCTCTCCAGCCCCCAAGTTTTCAATTGATGAAATATAAATTGTACAAAAATGATAAAATTGTGAAGCAAACCAACCTAAACTTGAGTAGGTTAGAAAATAGGCAGAAAATGTAAACATTGGAGTGAAATTAAATAAACAGTGAGTGAAACCTACTATAATCAAAACAGAACTATGCTAATTTTGTACTCTAAAATGAGACTGATATGCTTAGACATATTAATTAACATTTCAGGATTTCTAATTTAGGGACCCAAAAAGTATATTTAAAATATGCACATTTGAGTAAGATGTTACAAAATCTTTATACTTAAATGGTGATTTTAAAGTTGTAGAAAGAATTAGTGACCAAATTGTAACATTCACAGCAATAACGCAGATATATTTCAAAACACTGAGTTATCAAAAAAGATACTTTTTTTTTCAGAGACATATTTAAAAAAACAGCTTGGAAATATGAGAAAAGTTCTTAATAGCTTTACTTTTTATTGAAAATAAATATGTTCATACAACATATTCTGATCATGGCTTCCTCTCTTCCAACTCCTCCCAAATGCTTCCCACCAAATCCACAAGCTTTCTTCTCTCTCTTTTTTTCTTCCTCCCTCCCTGCCTCCCTCCCTCCATGCCTCCCTCTCCTTCTCTCCCTGCTCTTCCCTCCCTTCCTTTCCCCTTCTCTTTCTCATTAGAAGAAAAACAGGTTATTTAAAATTCAGAATAGTACAAAACAAACAAAACTGAACCAAAGTAGAAGAACAAGAGATAAGTACAGACAGACAGACACACACGCACACACACACACACACACACACACACACACACACACACACACACACACCTCATAAAAACATAAAATTAGAAAACATAATGTATAAGCCAAAAGCATGGCCAAACATTGTATTAGGAGACAAAACCCTCCAAAAATGCTATTTAAAGAACTCATATGCACTTGGCTCCTCATTTTGTTTTGTTTTGTTTTGATTTAATCTCATTGTCAACACACTTCTATGCTCCCTCACCCTGCTCGACTTCCGTAACCTCTCACCTATGATTATTGGGTCCTGTAGATGATTTGCACTTTCTTAATGCAAGTTCAATCCACACTTTAAAGCTTGTCTGACAGCACGTAGTTTTCAAACAAATCCCTCAATCCTTGTCCTACAATACTGCTCAAAAGGATGACCTTTCCTTCCGTACAGCAGCTTAATGTGTATGCAATACTGAAGAGCTGCCTCAGCTCATCACATCCCAAAGGCGGCATGTGAGTCTGAGAACATGTAGAGAGCAGGAATACGTTTATTTCCTTGGTCCACAGCGCCTCCACGATCTTCACTGTAGAGTGATACAGGAATGTACAGCAGAGTTTTATACTCATGATGACTTTTCCCTTTCAAGACTCACCAGCCTAAAGCTATCTGGAATACAGCTGCAGATAAACAAAGAGCAGAGAGTTTTGGTACAGGTACTTGACATGAGGTTTGAAATAGAGTTTGGATTCATGCTTTGTGATTGCAAAGGACCACCACAGAAGAGGAGACTATCAATAGTTTAGAAACTTTGTTTGTCAGCTTCCAAGTCTTTGCCTATTTGTTAGAGCAGACTGAATAAACTCGGATTGACAAAAAAAAAATTCATTATTTCAAATGCAAACACTTAAAATAACTCCTAATAATATACAAACCCATCATTTAATCATCATTGCAGCAAATGGGTTAATACATTGCACCTAGTAGTAATTCAAGTTGTGACATGTAAAAAGCTTATTGTGTCAGCACTAAAAATTCACATAAAATAAAACACCTTATACGAATAAATACTGGAGAAAATATTCTTATAATGAGGAAGATATATATTTTTTAAAGTCTATCTCATTTCTAAAACTATTTCAAAAATGTATTTACAGTTTTATTTATACATATCTTCATATTTTAACTTCATAGGAAATTTGTTACAGAGAAAATACTTTTGAACTGTGAAATACTTGGCTACGTGTTAGATACAGCAAACAAATTGACTAAGGACTTTTAAAGGTGATTATAGTGGAATAGCTACTCATGCTGAAGTTGCACACATAAGAGTTGAGAGAAAGATTTGAAACGCAAAGAAGACTTCCCTGAAATTAATCTGATCACTGATAAAGTGAGATTTACTTCTTTGACCTAAACATCTAGAAACCTGAAGCCACATTTCTTTGACACATAACCTAAAAACCCTGAAGTTATTTTGAAAATTCACATTTTAAATATATGAAAGGCAATCTTATATGGTAAATGATGTACTGTAAACATTAAATTACTCTTTTCCTAGGACTCCAAATAACTTCTCTTAAATTCCAGTTCTTTTAAGTACTTAATAATGATAGTAAGCTATCAAGTAAATATGCACAAAAGCTCAGTTTCTCACATTTCAAATCTGGGTGGTAAGTTTTGTCATCAACCTGCTCATTTGATACAGGGTTGAGTTATTTGGGAAGAAAAACAAACTAAGAAAATGTCTCCCTCAGATTGCTTATAGGAAAGGCTGTAGTGTGTTTTCTTGATTAATGATTAATGCGGGAAAGCCCTTCTCACAGAAGAAATATTACCTCTGGACAGATGTTTCTGCTGCCCTAGGTTATATAATAAATCAGTGTAGTAATTCCTGGGGACAAATTTAGTAAGCAGCATACTTTCCATTCTTTATGCTTCTGTTCCTGCTTCAAGGTTCACACCTTTATGAATTCCTGCTTAGAGTTCCCTTCATGAAAGACTATAAACTGTAAGATTAAATAAAAAAATCAAAAACAAAATTTTCTCTCCTCTAATCTGTTTTCTACTATGTTTTATTCCAGAAATAGAAAACAAAACCAGAACCTAACTTATAATATATTTATTTGTTATCTCACAGTGATGACAAGAGAATTTTAAATGATTGTAACTTTAAAATATTTATAATTTTAAGGAAACCTTTATAAATGACCATATAATATTACATCCACCAACTCACAAGACAGGCTTTTTATGTCCACATCAACAGTAATTTCAGGAATATGTTTCCAGGAAGAAAAGACCGGTATAAAGGGTCATTTAGCTCATATATTTTCTAAATCAATGAACAGCAATTGGACCAAGAAACCACCCAGCTCACACATTATTAAGTGCCACATTTTGAGCTTTTGTGACCATGGTTACATATCCATGTGCTAAGAAAGGCCAGTACTGTGTGAGGGCAGAGAGAGTAGAGCAATATATACAGGCTTGTTAACTGTGGAGAGGAGTTTGTACTTGGAACAAAAGTTTCAAGATAGATTCTTTAGGAAATGATTTTTAAAGAAATTGCTCAATTTAAATGAAAACAAAGAGTGATGGTAGCATTTTATGATGCCAGTGGCTTCCCTGTAATTTTAATCAGGAATATACAAAATAAACCTTATAATATTAACTTTGTAATTATTCTTCTCAGAATGTTTGAGGGACTATAGATACAATATAAAGTAGGAATGATATTTGATATTAAATTTGGGTTTAAACTACATTATGTGTAATAAATATGTATTGTAAATATTGTAATACATAATTTTCATAAATAAATTTTAATATGACTTCTCACGTAGGCTGTTTTATCTAATATTTCAAAATCTGGCTTCTGCTTAAAATATAAACTTTGGGAAAATTGAAATGCTACCTCTTCTTCTTTTTACTGAAAATAGATCATTCTTTCATATGATACATCCTGACCACAATTTCTACTCTCTCCATTCCTTCTTGATACTCTCACTCTTAGATCACAAGCCAATCTGCTAGGCTGCTAGTTGATATGATCAGTTTCTACGTTGCCCAGCAACCTCTGACATCATCACCTACTGCCAGGTGTGTGCCAGACTATAAAAAGATCAACCCAACACTCTTAGTCTTGCACTCTTCTCTTGCACACTCCATAATGGGGTGCTCCTTTCCCATTTCTGCTTTTCCCTATGTCTCTATCTCTCTACCACCATGGCCCACTCTGACCCTAATTCCTCTCCCCTTCCCTTTCTTCAAATAAATCTCCCCACATCAGATCTGTGGCATTTTATATCATAACATTGGTGGCCCATAAGGAAGCTCCAACTTTCCAGGAACGAAATCTAATGTCCTAGCCTTTAATGATTAAGATCTTACAAATAATTAAATCCTTTAAAGTGTTCAGGAATATACATTTAGTCATACTAATGACCAATGTGATAGATTATGTTTTACTTAGACTACTATACATATTTTCAAGGTCAAATGTAAGTTAAGTTTATAACTTTCTGTTTATGTTTGCAAGACATAGTTTAGAGCAAATAACTAAAGACAGACAAAGGTTGCATAACTCTTGTCAGAGACCTGATGAATAAGACATTTAACATGTGTAAGTTTATCAAGATAAAAAGAAATATGGGTATACTAGCAGTAGTTCCCAAAGATCTACCAGAGGATTTGGGCAAAACAGATGAATTCAAGCCTGGATTGTGGTATGCTAACCATTGGGCAACATGCCCCCAATCCCTTGCACTCTGCTAGGGACTAGCCTAATTTGTGGACAAACTGGACACCCAGAGAGATATTGTCTCATGTCACTGATAACATGGTCAGGTCAGATTCTCCATGTTCATCTTCCATAGAAACAGTCTCTGGTTTTCTATACCTGACGGCCACACTGCCTTGGCCTATAATGCCATGAAAACCATGTGTGCCTGGGACAACAGTGTAGGTTATGGGCTATGGATTGACTAGTCATCTCTGTCGTTTTGAATGATACATAAGTTCATTTAGGTTACAATTTATCCTTCTCGGGTCTCTGATCACATTGATGGAGAAGCTAATGGTAGTTTGATAGCTAGGGAACAAGCAATTAGCTCTTTAGCCCAAAGTAATCCATCATGTTACTTTGTTAGTCAATTCAGTAGCTACTTTAAACTACTAGATACTAGATCTCTTATATAAAGGCAAACAGACTTGCCTAACTCACAGACCTCAGGTTAAAGAAAAACAGGTTTCAGATGCCTCCTCAGTCCTGCACTTATGCAATGTACCAGGCCTTAAGCTTCACTCTTAGAGCTGCTACTGTCAGGGCTACATACGTCAACCTTGTAACTCAAAAAGCAGGTATTAGATGCAACATTTTACCATTATTTTAGCTACAGTATAGTAACTTCTCACCACAATCTCACCTGGGTTTCATTGTAAATAATTAGATAAGGATACAGAAGTTTAAGTTAAAAACTAAAGCTAAAAAGAAACCATTTGAGGATCTAAAAGGGTGTTTTAAAGTTGGTAAATGCAAGCTAAGAAGGTCAAAGCATCTAAAAAGATGTTTTATTTCTTCCTGTTGCTATGCTACTGCTACATTAAGATTGTTCAGAGCTTTGTCAATAATCAGTGGAGCTCTGATTTACTAATCTAACTATGGTCAAAAACATTCCACTGGACAATCCATTATCATAGTTCCAAGCTCAAGATTTTAAATTGTATTTTAACTCTAGATTTAAAATGTTTCCCATTGTACTTGAATTATATGCATCCAGTCCTCTAAATAAAGAGACTGGTTACATGATGTAGTTATACTAAAATTAAGATCAAATGAGATTTTGCTCCTTCTACTTCCTGCTGTTCTTTCCAACCTACATCCAAACCCTTCATCTAGGTGACATCTCCCCTCTATCAGCAATGTTCGATCCCCCTCACCCTCTCACATGTGCTGGAAATCTTGGTACCAGGAGACCATATCTGCTCAGGTTATGCCCTTGCTCTCTGACCAGCACTGACCAGCTGCTGGAACAGACTGAATCAATTTCGTGTCAAACCTTGCTCAGGAGATACCCTGATGGCTCACTGACTCAAACTCCCCATGGGAATAGTCCATTTGCCCATCCCTTCAAGATTCCTTCTGGGATATCTTCTGGAGAATTTCAAATACTTACACCCACTTTAAGGGCTGCTAACCTTACACACTTCTGCAGCCAAACTTGGACAGATCCAAACCACACCTTTTAGTTACTGCCAGACATTGGGTAAACAGAAAGAGGTTCCCTATGTTCAAGCCTTTGTACACCTAAAGAGAACTTTCTCCCTAACCAACTTAACTTTGTCTCCTGCCCATATAAATGTTCCAGTACTCTGCTACGTTCATGTTTCCTACATCCAAGACAGCACCAAAAATGCTACCCACAGGTGCTCCAGTCCAGCCTCACAGATGGTGTGCCAAATGGACCTACATTGCCCCTCCTAGCCACATATGTTCTCAGACCCTGGACAGCAAACACAGCAGCCTGCTCTTCCTGGACTTGACCAACATTTCATCTTTTTGACCCTGTCACCACCACAATTTCATCAGGAAGCAGCCAAAGAAGATTGATTTCTTCACCCTGCTGTCTGTCCACTTATTATCAGCAAAAAGCTGATCTGTCTCTAGGCTGCCTAGCAACATCTGACGCCATCACCTGCCACCAGATGTGTGCCAAACTATAAAAGGATCAACCCACCACTGTGTTCTCTCCTTACTCTTGCTCTCTCTCTTACATACTCCCTAAACGGCACTCCTTTTCCCATGTCCCCTTTTCCCTCTGTTCTCTCTGTCTCTGTCTCTCTATCCCTATGGCCCACTCATGCTCTAATTCCTCTCCCCCTTCTCTTCTCTTGAATAAAACTCTCCATATCAGACTCTGTTTTTTATATCTTAACACACACCTCCCATTTTCCCAGATCCACTCCCCACCATTTTCTCAAAAAGCAAAATAAAACAAGAACAACAACAACAAAAAAAAATAGGCCTCTAAGAGAGGTCAGCCTAACAGAACAAAACAAGATGAAATAAAACAAGGCAAAAGCCCTGGTATCAAAGCTGGACAAGGCAACCAAATAGGAGAAAAAGAGTCCCAAGAGCAGAAAAAAGAATCAAGATACACCTGCTATCATTCTTAGGCGTGTCAAAAATCCACCAAGACGACAGCCATAACATATACACAGAGGATCCATGCAGGCTTCTTGCTTGCCCCTTCAGTCTCTTTGAGTCCATACATGCCCTGCTTAGTTGATCTGGTGGTTCATATTCCCCTGGTGTCCTTTATTCCCTCTGACTCCTATTTCTCCCCATCTTTCTCAAGATTCCCAAATCTCTGAGAAAGAGAGTCCTGATAGAGAGCACCAATTGTACACTTTCTACCTAATGTCTGGATATGGGTTTCCATACCTGCCCCACCCCTACCTGCAGGAGGAAGCCTCTCTGAAAAGAACTGGACAAAGAACTGTCCAATAAGCATAGCAGAATATCAGAAGAATCATTTTGTTGATTTTTTCCACACTCATATTTGGTTCTACTCTAGGTCTGTGAGCCATCCAGTCCTGGCCAACCAGGCAATGTAGGTCATGGCCTCCTTCTCTTGGAATAGTCCCTAAGTTAAACCAAAGATTGGATGGCACTATTAAAAGTTCACCACTACCATTGCCCCAGCACATCTTTCAGGCAGGCCTGACAGACCATAGGTCTATGGTTTTGTGGCTGGATAGTGTCTAGGTTTCTCTTTCCTTGGCCTGCAGAGTACCTTCTTGTACCAAAGAGAATAGGGCATAAATATGAAGGCTCTATTCAGATACCAGCTCAACCTCTCAAAATTCAATGAGGTGTATGAAAGGTTGTCCTTGGCAATGTGGCCCCACTGTCAGTTTTAGAGACTGACCTTCTGTCCTAGCATCAGCCTGGGATGTTTAAGGATATCCTCTGGACACACACCCTCATGCAACAACTCAACAGAATGCAATTCAGTTGTTTCCACTGAGAACCTTGCCTAGCTACAAAAGATGGCTAGTTCAGACCCTGAATGCTCCATTACTAGGAGTCCTCACTAGGGCTACACTTAAAGATTTCAGGAAGTTACAGTGGAAACTAGGTTTCTACTCTATGACCCAATGCATCCTAGTTCCAACTATCTATCCAGAACTTTCTCCCAGTCCCTCCCTGACTTGATCTTTACCACTCCTTTCTTTCTCACCTGCCCCAGTCTACCTGAAAAATCAATCTAATTCCTCTTTCCTGGGAGATCCACGTGTCCCAATTAGAACGCTCCTCTTTACCTAACTCTTCTAGGACTATGGATTATAGCTTGAATATCATTTACCTAACAGTTAATAACTACTTAATAAATGAATATGTGCTATATTTGTCTGTCTTGGTCTGGGTTACCTTGGGATATTTTTCTTCTAGTTGTGTCAATTTGCCTGCAAATTTCATGATGTTATTGTTTTAACAGCTGATTAATACTCCATGTAAATGCACCATAATTTCTTTATCCATTCTTCAGGGATATCTGGGGTGTTTCCAATTTCTGACTATTAAGAGTAAAGCTGTCACAATGAACATAGTTGAGCAAGTTCTAACTCTTAAAAAGACAGTTTGGATACCCCTCCAGATTATACCATAACGGATAATTCCTTTAGCCTTATCCATGCTAATTATATCTTCTCACACTGTATCCTTCATTACTGTAAACTGGAGTAGATATTCACTTATGTAAATGAACATTTATTAGAAGTGAGTGTGAAATCAAAAAAATTAATTTGGCAAGTTTTAAATATTTTACATGTTACTTACAAATATCAGGCTCTATTCTTTTTGTTTTTTCATTTTTTTCTACTTTATTAATTTATTCTTGTTACATCTCAATGGTTATCCCATCCCTTGTATCCTCCCATTCTTCCCTCCCTCCCATTTTCCCCTTATCCCCCTCCCCTATGACTGTTCCTGAGGGGGATTACCTCCCCCTGTATATGCTCATAGGGTATCAAGTCTCTTCTTGGTAACCTGCTGTCCTTCCTCTGAATGCCACCAGGTCTCCCCCTCCAAGGGACATGGTCAAAGGTGAGGCACCAGAGTATATGAGAAAGTCATACCCCACTCTCCACTCTACTGTGGAGAGTGTTCTGTCCATTGGCTAGATCTGGGTAGGGGCTTAAGGTTTACCGCCTGTATTGTCCTTGGCTGGTGCCTTTGCTATTCTAAGTACAAAGAATAAAATCTTTTTTATGATAATAATTTACCTAGCACGGTCTATCAGGAAATAAAAATAATGATAATGATTTTTTTAGATTTTTTTATTTATTATTATGTATACAGTGCTCTGTCTGCACGTACACCTGTAGGCCAGAAGAGGGCATCAGATTACATTATAGATGGTTGTGAGCCACGATGTGGTTGCTGGGAATTGAACTCAGGACCTCTGGAAGAGCAATCAGTGCGCTTAACCTCTGAGCCATCTCTCAAGCCCAGTGATAATGATTTATCTAACACAATCTACCAGGAAGAAAAAAATCAGTGATTAAAACAGTAATATTTACCATGAATCAATCTGAAGACTTTGTTATTAAATAGAATTTTTTCCGTCCCTTTGTATAGCATATTTGACTCATAAGCAATTTTTTCTAGATTTGGTTACTATTGTCAATATATAATACGCAATTTGTTTAGTGCAACTATTCTGTTTATCAACAGGTAAGTACTATGATCAAATCAATATGTGCATATTTTAATTAATGTTCATATAACCATATTTTTAATGTTAATCCTTACCATATTATTGTATTAACCTACAAATCATGTTTTCATGTGTCATTAGTGATAGGAGAAAACATGGGTGATCTATTTTGTCTAACAACACATTACCGGTTCTTTTGAGTAAGTATATTATCCTCATTATATTAAGAAAAAAATAAGATCCCTAACATGCTTGTGATGTGTGATAAAATTTTAATAAATGAACTTTAGCCAGGCAGTGGTGGTGGTTCATGCCTTAGTCCTAGCACTGGGCATGCAGAGGCAGGTGGATGTCTGTGAGTTCCAGGCCAGACTGATCTACAAAGCAAAGCCAGGACAACCAAGGCCACACAGAAAAATGATGTCTCAAAAACCAAAGCAACAACAACAACAACAACAAGAACAACAACAACAACAACAACAAAATGAAGGTTCCCTAAATGAACTTCAGATCAATGTCTTCACCGAAAATGTTTGAATAACTAAAATTATATATGCTTCAAATTACTTTGAAAGAAAGAGTAAATGCTTCTGTGTGAGTATATATGTGTAATATACAGGATTGTGTGTGTACACGTTCATATGTATTGGCATATGTGTTCATGAAGGTGCTTACACACAAGTGTGTGAGAACTTGGAGGCTAGAAGTTGCCTTTGGGTATCACTAGTCATTGTCAACATTTGCTATCTTATGGAGTGTGCAAGGCTCTCTCAGTTGAGCCCACGACTTCCAGATTCATCTAGCCTGGCTGGCCAATTTGCTTGAGGTATACTTTCTGCTTTTCAAGCTGTTTTTCCAAGCCTGAGCTTACAGATGTGCTGTCAGTTCTTCCTAGCATTCACCTGGTTCTATGTGTCTGAACTCTGACCTTGATGCTTGTACATAAATGGCTTTACTCACTGAGCTTTTTCATCAGGCATATCTACTAATCTTTTGGTTCTAAAAAGAAGAAAATAATACATATGCCATTATCTAATATTTGTTTTTTTACCATTTGTGATAAGAAACAAGTCAGAAAACTAAATGCAGTTTTTAAAAAAGCAGGAACCGCTAACTAAGCATTTTAGTATAAGTATCTTTATATCACAGATACGACTTAGCCTAAAGATCCAAATATTATTCCCTTTTATAGTAATAATGGAATGCAGATTTAAAAACCTATTAAAATGGATCTAAGAGATAGCTTAGTGATTAAGAGTACATATTGCTCTTGTGGAGGTCTTGGATTTGTTCCACAGCATCCTTGTCTTTTGGCTCACTGCTGCCTGTAACGCCATCAGCAGTGGATACAACACGCTGACCTTGTGGCCACCACCACTCATTTTGCAATTCCCACATATAGACACACACACACATACTCAATATATAATAAAAATAAATTAATATAATTTTAAAAAAATTATGAGAAGAGAGAGTTAGCTGAAAAATATAGCTCTTATCAAGAACTGGTTATAAAAATGGGAAATTCATGTTCACATCCAATTTTGGATCTTGGATAAAAATATATCTGTGTAGAGTTTACCTAATAACTTCTGGAAAATAAAGATACTTTTCTTCTTTCTCTAAAGTCTTCTGTGCCAAAGGGATAAGGTATTTGGATGAAATAAATTCTTCCATAAGAAAAGATGTGGCTATCTTATATAGAGACAATTTATTGCTTTATTAAAAGTATGTTGGTTTAAATGGAATTTGATATAGGCTTTTGTTCTAGAGAGAAGTGTTTCAGGAAGAAGATTTTGCTTTCTGAACATGGACTCTTCATATTTTTCATGATTGTCAAGAGAATATTGAGCTGGATATCAAAAGATAGATCAACAAAAAATTTTATTGGCTTTTAAAATTACTTTAGACCCATGTTTTTTCTTACAATCCTATTTCTCAGAGAGCTCATCCTTCAATTGTCATCTCTTTTTTGAAAACAACTAAACTTGTTTTTCTACTTTTTCTTCTCACCTAAACTACAGCATTCTGAATTTTCTCTGCTATTATTTCTACTTTCATCTTCTCACAGAGAACACACACACACACATATATATAACATTACACTGTACATTTTTACTTGAATGTGTTTTCATCCCTCAAGGTCTGGAATCAAACTCTACATCTTTTCTCTGGTCTTTCTCCTAAAACTTTCCAATAATTTTTTTGTGCCACCATTATTAGAGAAAATATTAAGGATTTACCTCTTGTCTTTCACATTTTCATTATTTCATTGGATTTGATCATTTGGGCCAGGAGGATGCCTTGGTAAGAAAATAATGCCTGTTGTCACAAGGGGTTTGGTCATTAATGCCAAATATCAGGAGGAAGAAAATAACTCATTTACGTAAGTTTTCCTCTGGCGTCCACATCCACTTTATGCCACATGCCCAACCTTGTTGCACAAATACATATAACAAATTTCAGCTCTCAAGGAATTTTCCCTCCTCAGAATTTTCACTGTATCAGTGTGTGTGTGTGTTTTATTAATATATGAGATAAAATATGATGACATATACAAGAAACTGAACAAACCTGTTCTATAACCAGGTAAATTAGTACCTAGTAGGATCTATAGGTAACTGAATACCAACTTTTATCTCTGATCTTCCTGAACAGGTTATTAATAGTTATTTTTATAATACATTACCATTTTGGATGAGTGGCACATAAATAATACATTAAATAAACATTGAACAAAATGATCTTAAGAGTCTACTAACATATAATATATATTTTGTCAACATATAATACATAAGGCAAAAGAGGAATAACAATATGCAATTTAATTTTTATCAATGTGAAGCAAAAGTTGAATAAAATAGTCTTAAATTTCCATCAATCAAAATAATCTTAAAATTTCATCAATCTGCAATACCAATTTAAGAGTTTTGAAGCTAATAGATTCAATAATGTACCTATTACTCTATAAACCTATATCCTCCCCTCCTGTGTATTGGGGAGATGACCAGCTTATAGGCCAGACCAATGTGCAGGCCAGAGACACCTAGATATTGGTCCCATGAGACAGATGCCAAAAGGTTTATTCTTGTTTTCCTCTAACATTTTTCCCTCTTGTATAAGATGGTTGGGTTATATAATCAAGTCTAATTGTTAAAAAACAGAGCCAACAAATTAAAATTACTTTTAAATATAATGCATTAAACATTAGATATATCTTATTTTGTTACTTAGTGATTTAAGTTATGGACTATAGCTATAAGTAGTATATGTTGTCCTCCTTATACAATCATTAGTTCATATCAAGTCTTACTAAGTAGAATTATAATTTCCTCTATACAATAATTCATAGGTTTACGAGAAAACTACTCTGTCTCAAAATCACATGATAGAAGTTCAGTTTAAATCTACTGTGATTTACATATCTTATAAAATATATCTGAAAACATGCTATTAAACTGTACTTCTTAAAATAATTCAGATATTAAATAAATGGTTATTATTAATTATTGATGAATGTGAGGCTTGGAAAACAAAATGTTTCTACTCGATAATGAAGGAGACACCAGTTTGCCTGGATAATAAAATTTTGTGCGTTCTCTACAGTCAGAATTAAGACTCATTGAATCATATGTAATATGCAAAAGTAATAAAATCTGAAACCAAATGACAGCCTGTCAAACATCAACATGTGAAAAGGCTATAAAACATGATATTGTAAAAGATACTAAAGGACAGGATTGATCAATTTGAACTGTACACAAGCTATGATGTGACATAACATTAGTTGTTTTACCACCTTAGTAAAACAAGCAGCATAACAGTCTCAACCTCAGAGACATCCACAAGAGAGCATTGTTTCTGGCATCTTGAAATTCATGTGACCTTACAAATAATGACCATTCCATAGAGTCTCCTTTGCTGTCTACATTTACTATGATAGACAAAGGCAGATGAGTTATAGGGCAAGAGAATGGGCAGAGTCCAAAGTCCTTCCCAGAGCCTTAGCATGGGTGTCTTCAAACACTAACTAGGGCACTCTGGATTCCAAGCATTGCCCAAGTTTTCTATTCCTACTAACAACAAAACTAGTGCCTGTTAAAGATTCTATGCAAAAATCTAGGTTTGCTGCCTAAGTATGCACGCCTAATCCCAATGTTTAAAGGATATGGAAAATATTGGATAATAAAAAGTGATTGACTCCATTTGATGATTACAAGGTTCTGCTCAGTTCTCAATGTGACTTCAGAGTTAATATAAAAATGTCACATTAAGGTCAATCTTTATTTAAAAAATGTACTTTTATTTAAATGTATTAATCCATACCTGACACTAGTGTTTTCTACAAAATTCATTGAACATGACAGTCTTTCTGTAATCCACATCAGTTCATTTACCTCAGCAATCATAGATTCAAAGATTTCTTAGAGACCATTAGCCACAAGTGAGAGAGGAGGCTTCTTGGTCACCAGAATCCCAGAATATCATCAGTCAATATAAGAACGTGCCAGTGATGGGAGGAGTAGCACATAATACACGCTGGATTTCAATATCTAAGTTTTACCAAATCAGGGAAGTTAGACGCCCCTCTCTTAGACATCTAGACGTTAGAAGGAACAGATCATTTAATAATAGCCACCAAGAACCTTCTAGGTTCTGGTTCACACTCCAAGAGGTATGAGATGGTGGAAAGTGTGGGAGATATATAAGCAGGTTAATGAGGAGGGAACTGGCTAAAGGTGCCTCTAACTAGAGTTCAGAGTCAGGGTCCATATGCTATTGGAGGGGATAGTGAAGGTGAAGTTAACGAGCTCTGGGAATTTCAAGCTTTTGTTCAAACTCCTGATTCAGACTCCAAGCAGTGCCACATCAGTACATTTAAAAGTGAGTGAATGAATGAATAAATGAATAGATGAATATAAATGAATTAATGAATAAATATGAATGAAAGAAACTCTAAATTATCCAGGTAAATGTTAAAAGCTGAACTGTTATTTATACCTGGTGGGAGATAGAAAATCAGTTTTCTTCAGCCACTCCAGTATAGGCCTCATATTCAAGATTAATTACCAAAATTATAATTGACCCCTCAGTGTGTGTGTGTGTGCGTGCTTTTATTTGGTTACAGATTGGTGGATAGTTTGTTTTTCTTTTTTGCTGTTCTTTTTTATCTTGGATGTGGTTTTATTTTGTTTGGGGGGGCGTTGTAGGTGTGTTGTACTTTTGTATCATTTTGAGAAAGAATTTAATGTTGGGTGAATAAGAAATGGAGAGGACCTGGAAGAACTTGAGGAGATAAAGAGTATGATCAAAATACATTTAAATTTAAATTTATTTAAGTAATTTTTAGATGGAGGTAAAACAAAATGCACTGTAAGAAGGCCCATGCATCCTAGAAAAGATAGAAAAGTGTGGGAATATGGTTCAGGAATGGAGTCATGTGAAGAGAATTCCAAGTGCTTGTGAGAAAACTCCAAGAAAGCAAAACAAGAGTACTAAGGATTCAGATTCTCTAAAGCATGGAGTTGTTCTTGGAATATATTTCCATGCTCCTCCCAGCTTAGGGTAAAAGAGTGAGTTTGTTTCAGATTACTCATTATTTCTGCTGCTGTTATCTTTTGTAAAAACAAGCAAACATGTTTGTTTGTTTGTTTGTTTGTTTCTCAAATGCAGCTTGTTCTCATGATTGTATATTGCTTGAACTCATGAGAACTTTACTCATGACACCATTCTTAACCATTAAAGTATAAACTGTCTGATGTTCTGAATAAAGTTGGGTATTGCCTGAAATTTTAGTACACCTCATTTATGGGCTCCATTATCCTAGGGCTCCACTATCTTTAAAGTGGTAACACTACAGAAACCTTGAGCTAAAAACAAGTACTTTTGCAATGTGACTTGAAAGCATGAATAAATAAACAATCCCCAATAAAGATGATTTTAAAGGCTTATAATAAAAGTATACAGGAGACTTGAGAGAAGATATATAAAGGTCAGGGTGAAATTAAAAATACAGGGTAATGAGATATATGTGATATAGAAACAGGAAGACAGATGATCAACAAGACAAGGGACAAGAACCTGAGAGGGTAATGGGGTGTAAAAAAAGAACAAAATGTAATGATGTATGTATCATTACATTCCGTTCCTTGTATGTACTGTGAAGATATCACAATAAACATCTTTCCTTTGCATGGAAAATCTTAAAAGATTTTCCACATGAGCCAAGTGTGTGAACACAAGCTTGCTGTTCCAGTTCTTTTAGAGGTGGGTGATTGAGGGTCATCTTTTCTTCTTTGGCTACCAGAGCCAAAAATGACTTTGGCTTAACAAACAATACCATGTCCATAGGAAGAAAAGAAATCATTAACAAATGGTTTTTTTTTCCCCCCGCTTTTAGTTTCTGGCTATTCAAGAAGATATTAATGGAAGTGTATGTATGTAGCACTGTTAGGCCA
Organism: Acomys minous; assembly: GCF_964271855.1. Classification (NCBI taxonomy): domain Eukaryota; kingdom Metazoa; phylum Chordata; class Mammalia; order Rodentia; family Muridae; genus Acomys; species Acomys minous. The sequence goes on from NC_140499.1 coordinate 47,223,609, forward strand.
GTAAGCATACGAAATGTCATAGGTTTGACAATACTGTTACAAAGTGGCAAAAACACATTAATGTTAGAGGATTATAGCATAGCAGATGAAGATATACCTCGAGTTCACAGGGGCAGTTAATAGCACAAAAATTGATTTAAAGGTTAGTAAAACAAAATTTATAAATAAATCATGATAGTCTTTTAACCTTCAGTTGTGGAGCAATGTCTTGAGTGGATGTAACAACTGTCAATTAAGCTCTGTTTAGTCAATAAGCTCGGCAGAAAGACAGGAAGTGGAAGGCGGGACTTCCTAGGATAGGGGCGGGGACAAGTTTGCGGTTGAGAGGTGAGATCCTTGAGAGTGCACTAGGACCGGACTGAACAGAGAAACGGCCCAAGGATCATAGTGGCAAGTGCATGATATATATGTATGTTATGAGGTTTAGAGTAGTTTGTTTAGTTTACCAGTAGCTTTGTATCAGGTTAGATTCTGCCTGGCACATAGTACTAACAGTTTTAGAGTCCTTTCCAGAACCTGTGTCAGTTATTAGCCATTTTAGGCCGAACCGATACAATTTACTGTAATATTCAGTTCTTCAATATACATAAAATACTAAGAAGTTAATTGATGATTATTCGAAAGAGGGAGACAGAGAGACAGAGACAGAGAAACTATCTCCATTCATGTGCACAAATACATATACACCACATGTGAAGTAGAGAAATTATGCAAATTAAATTTAATACTTACTCTTGAAGATTATATGATGTTTAGATAGTAGACACTCAACAAAAATAGTTAAATGAGGATTAATGATTAATCCAGAAGGGGCTATTTAATGCTGTATTTATGTTATAGAATTGAAGGAAGAGTGCACTCATTGCTGTATTAGGTTTCTGAATGTATTTCTAAGGCCAGAATGAACCTGGATTAGTTAATATCCATTTCTATCTCTATGGGAATTAACTGTCCTAGCCAGTCAACTAACCTGGAGACAGAAGACCTTGTTAAACAACTGAACGTTTACATTTAAGTTTAAGCAGCTCGTTTCACTTAAATCTCTGTTTTTAAATTGATATTCTAAGTTCTAGTTCAAATAAAGGTGCACCATCCTTTGAAAGCTAGCTTTGTGAGTGGCAGATCAATATTACTTTTCAACTATTCTTATCATTTGCTGCTACAATAAAGTACTATGTCTAAAATTAGATAATTGTTTCATGTATATAATCCAAATTTATGTATATTTTGTGAATTGGTGTGAGTCTGGTGTTTGTAGATCCACCTATAACAGCAAACATGAATTCCAACCTCTGCGTTCTTTCTTACTGTGTCTCATATTCCTTACCCACATCTTTGTTCTTCATAACTCTGCAGTTATCCTCTGTGGCTCATTAATCCCTGCATTTTTCTCTAGCCCATCATCCTTCTAATAATATGCCTACTGGTGCATAGTAGCTGTTAGATAAAGGGGATTTTTTTTTTTTTTTGCAGTTAGGATGACTAAAGAAATTAGGAGAGATTGCACATTAAACTGACTACTGCTGTTTCAGCTTGATTGATTAGGAAAAGCACAAACTTGGGTCGGATATGGGCAGGAAACAAAAAATACAAGAATATCAAAATGGTTATATTGATGAGGATTCAAAAATGGAGAATTTTAGCCATTGTGACTGAATCATAACTTAGTGAAAAATAGAGAGCACATTCTACTAAATAAATAGTAGCTCATCTATTTGTGTTTCTAGTTTCAGTGTCAGCCTGAAGACATGAATGAATACAAGAAAAGAAGTCTCTAGCAAGTTGGATGTGGAAAAGCGTCATTCAAAATTACATATTTTCCGACCTCTCATTCTTCCTTACCACTTTCAGCACTCCATCAGGATTCCATCAGTAAGTGACAGTATCTTTTCCAATCCCCTGCTGGGTAAAAATCTATCAGAGAACATCTATGTTGGGCGAATATCCACTTATAAGTGAGTATGTACCATATGTATCTTTCTGGGTCAGGGTTATCATACTTAGGATGATCAACTGAAATTCCATCTGTTTGCCTGAAATTTTCAAGATTTCCTTGTTTTTAATAGTGGTATCCTACTGTGTAAATGTAGCACAGTTTCTTTATCCATTCCTCAGCTGATGGACATCTAGGTTATTTCCAGATTCTGGCAATTAAGAATAAAGCTGCTAGGAACACAGTTGAGCAAACGACTTTGTTGTATGGTGGAGCATCTTTTGAGTACATGCCTAGGAGTGTTGTAGCTGGGTCTTGAGGTAGCACTAATCCCAGTTTTCTGAGAAAGACCTAGATTGGTTTCCGAAGTGGTTGTACAAGTTTGCACTCCCACCAGCAATGAAGGAGTGTTTCCCTTTCTCCACATCCTGGCAAGCATGTGCTATCACTTGCATTCTTGATCTTAACCACTCTGGTAGGTGTCAGGTGGAATCACAGAGTTGCCCATAGCCTTCAGAAACCCCACAAGGAGACCTTCAAGGCCATCGGATCCAGACCTAAGTGGACTTGTACAAATTTTTGCACCAACCAAGGACACTGCCTGCAGTTAACCTAGACCGCCTGCTCAGGTATAGCCAAAGGACAGGTCATTCTCCAGGGTTGTGGAAAGAGTGGGGAATGCCTCTGAGATGATCTCTGGTGCCCCCTTATTTGATCACTTCCCCTTGGTGGGGAGACCTTGTGGGCACACAGAGAAAGAGAAAGCAGATAAGACCTGATAGGCTGTGGTCAGATGGTGGGGGAGGAAGTCCCCCACTGTTAGAGGTCTAGAGGAGGGGAATAAGGGGGAAGAGAGAGGGAGGGTGAGAATGGGATGATACAAGTGAGGTAATAACAATCTGAATGTAATCTGTATGAATTATAATAAGATTAAAAAGTTTAAATTACGTGAGAAAGTCATATCCCACTCTCCACTCAATTGTGGAGACTGTTCTGACCATTGGATAGATCTGGGTAGGGGTTTAAAGTTTACCACCTGTATTGTCCTTGGATGGTACCTTAGTTTGAGCAGGACCCCTGGGCCCAAATCTGCCTACCATAATGTCCCCCTCAGGAACAGTCATAGGGGAGGGGAGTAAGGGGAAAATGGGAGGAAGGGAAGAATGGGAGGATACAAGGGATGGGATAACCATTGAGATGTAACAAGAATAAATTAATAAAAAAAAAGTTTAAATTACTCATTTTGTAGCTTTTCTATGGCTTACCACTTAAATCATTTTACGTTAAACACAAAATAAGAACATTCAAGAAAAACTGAATATTTTAGTGTTATATTGGTCATGTTGAAGCATTTAAAAGAAAACAGAAACTACCTGCTATTTATTTGCAGAAAAGCTGCATATTCTAACATCCACACATAGATTAGTATCTGGAAGAATATGTAACTTTGTAAGAAATAATTAGCCACTTTTTCTTTTTCAAAACTAATAATATACAAATAATTTTTAAACTTTTTTATTTTTTACATATACATTTATATTATTGCAGATATATGCAATAAACTACCTGTAGTAAGAAGAACCAGATAAATACAAACTACATCATAGACATCCAGAAATGAGGACACCAAAAGCAAGAAAAAAAATGAGAATTTTAAAGTCATTTAAATTATAAAATTGTCCAATATTAAATGACTCTGTATTAACTTTTTTCAAGAAATCTGCATATTTGTAAAATAAAACAAAGTACTTGAAATGACTTGCGTATTTCAAGTTATTATCTAACGTTACTTTCCTCCTGAAAAAGAAGTCTATATGAAAAGAATTAGATTGCACAAATTATTTAAAATGTAAAATGCCTTCAAATAACTGTGTTGTATGAGGGGAGCCATCATAGCAGATCGTGGGGTAAACTAGAAGATCTGAGATGGGCACAAGACTGGTATCAGTGAAGAAAAGAAAAAGAAAAGAAAGTCACATATGTATGCTACTTGTCCTTTCTGAAAAACAAAAACAAAAACAAAACTACTATATTATTCTTTCTTTTTACTGTACACTCAAAGAGGTAGGGTTGGGAGATATATTGAGCACTTGATCAGCAGCTCCATAGTTCAATGTCCAGAGTCAGGGGAAATTTCATTGATTTATATCTCCAAAGGCAATGCTCTTTCCATCAACTATGGGCAACTTTGGAGTTTAACCTGTCATATATTTTAAATAATAAATTGTAGATCCATGTACAATGTTGATATTAGAAAACTTCTTGCCATTATCTGAAATAACCCGAGTAAAGTCCCAAAGTTCCCTGGGTCACATTAACTTAGAAGAATTCCTTATCTTAATGTGATAGCACACATGCAGGAAGCACGTGCTTTCATGCAGTGGTTTCCAACCAAGCTCTTTATCAACACAAGTTTCATTTCCCTTTTTTTCATAGCCATTAAAACACTGGAAAGGGAGAACAGATTAGACTTAAGCAAAGATGACTAAAGATGTAGACAAATTTGCCGGGCCAGCGATATGTTTTAGTTGACAGTGTACTTATTTAGTATGCATGATATTGTGGGTTCAATGCCTAATACCACAAAAACCAGGCATGGTGGCACAGTACAATCATACTAGCACTCAGAGGATGGAACCATATATAACAGTACTTCAAAGTCATCATAAGCTACAGAGCTAATTGGTGACCAGCCTGGGCATAAAAAAAGATGTTGCCTAAAACATAAACAATAGCAAATAACTTAATTTACCAAGCAAAGGCATGCCATACAACTGTAACTGGTGAGTCATGAGGGAGAGTGCAGTGGGACTTCAGAAAATGGCTTGCTCGACGATGGAGAAGGCCTTGCTGTAGGCAGTGTGGACAAGTGTAAGATGTGGGTAAGCTGTTGCAGACATCGTGTGACTGCTGTGGTAGTTATGAAGCCAAAACTGGTCCATGAAAGTAGGGAAGCAGTAAGAAGAACCAACACTGAAGATAGTGCCATGGCTATGAGTTACCCAGCCTTAGATTGCCAACTTCTAGGATTCTCTAGAAAGGGAAATAGGAGAACCTACTAAATGATACAAGCTCTGTCACAGTCTAACTGACCAAAGGCAGTGAGGAAGAGGTAGCAGAATAGAATTATACTTCTGTTAGCAGTGGAGTAGGACAGAGGGATGTTGGGAGGACAATTAAAAGCTCATGTCAAACAGCCAGCAGAATCACAATAAAGTACAGAACTAAAAATAATAATATAATAATGACAATTTAGCATATACCCAGGAATATTACAGCCTTGGTTCATCAAAGATTACCACAAGATACTTGTTATATGTAATAAGCCTGGAAGTTTTCTATAAATAAGTGTGTTTAACTTATTTTGTCTCTTCATTTTATTTTATTTGAGGTTCTGAGACTTTGTCTGAGGTTGTTTCTTGTTTTGTTTTTGTTTGCCTGTAAGTTGCTATATATCCCAGGCTGGCCTCAAACTCAAAATACCTTTTGCCTTAGCTTCCTGTGGTATCTGGCAGTATATACCACCACATTGGTCTAATTTAAATGTTTGTGTTTTGTAATGAGGTAGTAATCAGGTATCTTCTTAAAATATTGATATAATTTAAGGTTTTAAAATACATTGCATTCATACTGAAATTATTTGCCATTTATTAACCTCTAATAATATGAAAAATGTTTCTGGTGGCATTTACATTTAAATGAACTTATATCTAGAAAATTAAACATAATCTGTTTGATTCATGAGAAATGGTAAAAAATAATTTCCAGGGAATGATAGGGTGGCTCAGTGTTAAAGGTGCTATTGATGAGTCAGAAGACCTGAGTTTGAGTCCAAGGAACCAAAATATGTAAATAAAGAATAGACTCTTGATACTTGCACTATGACCTCAATATATGTGCAGTTGGTATGCCTGCCCCCCGAAATAGCCATATAAAATTTAAATTATTTTATTATGTTTTTAACATATACATTTATATTATGAGACAATCATGAGTTATATAAATGTTACATTCATAGTGATTTGGCTATTTGTATTTACCAAACTTGAAGTAAACATCTTTCCTATTTTGTTGGGTCTAAATTTATAAGTGAAAATCAACATCTATCACATCTCATCTCTATTAACTTAAATTATCTATCTTGATCTAAAAAGATCTTATCCCCTAACCAACTAAATTTGATTGTAAGACTAAACTACCTGGTCCTCAACCCCTGAGTGAATTGGAAGTGCAGGTTACCAGTTTCCAAAATGAAAAGATGACTGAGACAGTTTACTGCCTGAACAGTCACACAACACTCTCTCTAACATTAGAGCAATATAGTATTTTTAAAGATCTCCGAGATGGAAAAAGTATCAAAGTATTAAACTATATAAGGAATAGAAAAATAGTGAAGCACTGTCTTACCCATATACTTCTTTATTAAAACAAGCACTTGATCAGCATTGTATCTAAATGTGTTTTAGGACTAGGGTTTTACAAAGAACAACATTGAGAAATTTAATGGATTAAAAATAGAACCATCCCACAGGAAACTGAGACAAAGGGGAGGACATTCTAGTGGGACTCTAGATGAGAGAATCATGGGAGAATGGCAAAGTAGAAGGATCCAGAGGGTCCTAGAAGCCTACAAGTAGAACATTATGATAGGCAGATTTGGGCCCAGGGGTCCCACTCAAACTAAGACACCAGCCAAGGACAATACAGGCGGTAAACCTTAAACCCCTACCCAGATCTAGCCAATGGACAGAACACTCTCCACAGTAGAGTGGAGAGTGGGATATTACTTTCTCACATACTCTGGTGCCTCACCTTTGACCATGTCCCCTGGAGGGGGAGACCTGGTGGCACTCAGAGGAAGGACAGCAGGTTACCAAGAAGAGACTTGATACCCTATGAACATATACAGGGGGAGGTAATGCCCCTCAGGAACAGTCATAGGGGAGGGGAATAAGGGGAAAATGGGAGGGAGGGAAGAATGGGAGGATACAAAGGATGGGATAACCATTGAGATGTAACAAGAATAAATTAATAAAGGAGAAAAAATGGAAAAAAATAAAAAAATAAAATTCACTTTTGTTTGCAGCGAAAATAAAATAAAATAAAATTGTGAAAGAAAATGAAAAAAAATAGAACCATCTTCATGATTCAAAATACTGGTAGTCAACAGACAATTGAATGAAAAGTTGAATATTTCCCATATCATAGTTCTTTAATGAACTTTCCTGGTTAGGTATATAAGTTGTACATTCTTAGGTTTTCAAATCTTTTATAAATTTATGAGAATAATTGTATCTATTTCAAAGCAATTTCAGGAAAAATAATAAGACTCAGAAAGTCAGAACGTATAAATACTTTTTACTGAAGGAGATTTTAACAGGCAATAAAATCTTGTCCTAATTATTTTGTTTTGGTTAGGTTTGTGTCTGTTTGATTTGGTTTTTTTGGTTTGTTTGTTTTTGTTTTTGTTTTTTTTTTTTTTGTTTTCAAGACAGAGGTTCTCTGTGTAGCTTCCGCTGTCCTGGACTCACTTTGTAGACCTAGCTGGCCTGAAACTCACAGAAAACCAACTGCCTCTGCCTCCCAAGTGCTGGGATTAAAGGCATGTGCCACCACAACCGGCTGAAATCTTGGTCTAATTTTAATAATGTATTCACAACTACATAGAATACATTCTCAAATACAATATCCATTCTGTCAATACACAGAGATATGTACACGTGCAGTTTGTTATATTGACATGAACCTCATAGTTATTATGTAATTAAAGTGGTTTTAAAGACTGACACTATCAGTATATTGACTTTTGAGTTTCTTATTAACTATTGATTTCATTAAACAGGATAACCTGAAACACCTGGTTTTCATTTTATCACATAATTTTCCTTTAGATATTTTTAAGGAAGATTTTGCTTGTCTTGGATTCTTGGAAAGTAGAAGAGATGGAATTTGAAGATGTTATATGACAGTTGCAGCAAGTCATGAGTTTAAAATTAATACCATGTACATTAGTATTAACTTTGGTTGAGTTTTTGCTCCACCTATAACTTATTTGTGTCCACCTTGGATTTATACAGCTCTGAAAACTTTTGTTTACTTTCTCTAAATTAAACTGAACTAAGCTACTGAGATAAATTTAGTTAGACTAATCAAATCTGTATAATAAACTAATAAATATATTCTTTGATAAAAAACATAACTGGACAATATTATCAATTTAATGACTTTGCTAAAAATCTATATATTATACACACATGTAGTTTCTTGATGAACTTAAATGTGTAGCTATATATCATGACTGATGCTGGGCCCAAACTTAAATGCACCAAATAAATGTGACTTTATATTTTCCTCTTTAAATTGTCATCTTATAGTGGGGGAGTAGGTCCCCTCTGTCACAGACCTACGGGAGGGGAATAACATAAAAGAGAGATGGAGAGGAACAGGAAGATACAAGTGAGGGTATCAAAATTTATATGTGATCTGAATAAATTACTTAAATAAAAAAATTTAAAAACAAAGTAATTCAAAAAAGAAGAAAAAATTGGCTACTGTTTGATAATTTTGTAAATTTTTCTCTAAGAACCAAGTCTTCATTTCCTTGATTTGTAATTTCTTTGTTTCTATATCACTGATTTCCATTCTAAAATTGTTTTTCTTGTCAATTTATTTTGGGTATAATTTCTTCTTTGTTTTTCTAAAACTCTCCATTACTTCATAAAGTTATTAATAGAGTATTTCTCTAGTGCTTTAATACATTTATTTATTTACTTATTTATTTATTATTCACTTACATCCTGGTCATATTCCTGTCCTTTCTCACTTCCCAGTTCCACCTTCACTTCCTCTCTCCCATGCCCTCTCTCATATCCCTCAGAAAAAGAAAGCCCCCATTTCTGTCCATCCCAGCTCATCAAGTCATATTGTTGATATCCAGCTTTAAATCATGGTTATCAGATAGGATTCAAGGTAATATTTCAATTTCCTTTTATTTGCTGAGATTTACTTTGTGTCAGTTTTGAAGGAAGTCACATGAGGTGCTGAGAAAAAAGTATATTATTTAGTGTATGAGAACCACAGGGGAAGAAGATTCAATAGAAGTGGTAAACATAATCAAAATGCATTATACACAGGGCAAAATAAAAGCCAAAAGTTTATATAACTAATATAAACTCATAAAAAAGAAGAGAGTGAAAGTTTACAGAACGCTTTGTTTAGACATTCTCAAAATTGCTAGCTAGGGCTATAGGTTCCTCATTGATTTAGTTATGAAGGCTTTTATACAAATATACACCTACAAAACAAACCCAGCATTAATTACTAGCACAGTTCTTACCATATTATGTCCTTATAAGCAAGGATAGGGACGTCTTAAACAGGAATCCCGTGGTCCATCTAAGACTAACCAAGTCTATGTCTATCAACGTTATCAAATGATTCCTGGGATAAGTATTTTTACAAAACTGTTAATTAAGTCACCCCCTCTTAATATAAATCAATTGCTCAGCAAAGGTTTCCAAATAAAATCACCATGCTAGAGTTTATATTATCTTTCAGATTAACCAACATTACATGGACCTGGGTTTTTTTGTTTTTTGGTTTTTTGGGTTTTTTTTTTTTGTTTTTTTTTTTTTGGATTTTAGATGTAGCAGTATGCATAGATCCACTGCAATCAGGAATTCAAAAAATAAATAAATAAAGGGAGAATAAATATGAGTAAAAACTAAAGATCTCTTCCTTTGGTTCATTACATCAGGTAATGGAGTGAAAGAAGAGAAAAATATGACACCGTCACTTCCAATGTCACCTTCCTAAGCTTAGCAGAGCAGTAATACTAGGCTTCTTACATCTCAACTTACAATATATTCTGTAAAAAATAAAATAAAATAAAAGTTAAGAAAAGGCTTCAAGGGTTGGAGAGATGGCTCGGCCATTAAAGGCTAAGCTCACAACCAAAAATATAAGAAAAAACTTCAAACACCTTGAAGGTGAATTACTATCTATACAGGAAATCAAGATTAATAAGCACAGTGAGATAATGCTTTATCATTGCACTGGTCATTAGGAAGCGGAAATGTCACGAGTATGAGAATCCATCTCAATGGTAGCCTTACAAGGCACTGTGCTGAGTCTCTAGAACTACAAATAAAAAGTAATACTTATGAATTCAAAACCATAATTTAGTGATGCCACATTGTTAATTTGTGTTTCAATTTTGTGAGAATTATTGTTCTTATAAGCAGTTATTGCAGTTATATATGCAAGAATATGGCCATCATAAGTGGTGTAGCAATGATGTTTTTATTTAATATTTTATCATCTTGACAGATTCTAAATAACTGTAGCAATTTGATTATTGTTTAAAAAAAATCATCTGGTCTGAGTACAAGGAGTAGCAAGTACCTGAAGTGTCTGGCACCAGAGTCGTTACTAGACAAGTGACCTCCCCATGTCTATAAGTAGCAAGTGTGTTAAGATTTCCTTAAAGTGGACAAATATACTGCATTGGGAAAGCCTAGAATGTCATTTAAAAACAAAAACAAAACAAGCTTCTTGGCCCCAAACAGAAAGTCTCAAAATCATGAAGTCAGCAGCTCAAGAATCTGCCTCTTCACCAGATTCTCAGGCAAGGCATGTGACGAAACTACCGAGGGACTCTCTTTGTACTTAGGGAACTCTGGTGCTTGTCCAGATAGCACATATAATCCCAAAGACTGCCATCCGTAGAGGCAACTCTGACTCTGTAATACACATGGACTTTGAACATCTCTTTCTCTTTCATAATAACTAAACTATTAGGAAAACTTACCTGAGAATCATTTAACATTGATTTTTTTTTCTAACGTTAGTGGTTATTCTTTCCTTAAATCTCATAGTATGAAATGCTGTGTCCTCTGTTCCATACCTACCAAACGTCTCTTTCACCATTGCTTTCTGACTTGGAAGTTTTCACTGTAGGCTATACAAGATTCTCGTGCTTGTATTTTCTACATTGTTGCAAAATGACCAAACATATTTCAGGTGACCAACTTATCAAACTTTATGACATACCTTCCATTCCTGTCTTTTTAATAAGATTGGAACTAATGCTGTCCCCTTTTTATCACAATCGATACAATAACATTTTCCTGAGATGTCTTTAAAGTGATCTTTGACCGTTTGGCAAATTGTATAATTACTGCCATAAAATGCTCTAGATAGTGCAGCCAACTACGGGACAGCTTTTCTTCACGTGAGGCAAAACGTGCCTAAGTGCATGTAGCATAAGTGCACACTCAAACAAAAGAATCAAATCAAAATACAAAGTCTCATGATAGACATGGCGTCCACTCTTCAGTTGTACCAAGAGAAAATCAGTTCAGTTCCTCATTCTATTCTTTTTTTTTTCCTGCTCTTTAATAGCAAATAAAAGCACTAAACACTGGTTTGCCACTGAAATGGATGCCCCAAGATGATGCCATTTACTGAAGAGCACATTAATGACCCAGGGCAGCCAGCGCATCTCAGATGGAGATTATTCCAGAAGTCAGTGAAGGATCAGCAGGATATTGGTGTAGTGCCATTTCAAAACAGACTAAATTATTTATTGATATGACCTAATTTCTTTCAAAATATTTTGGAAACAAAAGTGCCGTCATAAGGGCAGAATCATTTTGATAAACTAAATTCTTTAGTGATATTGAAAAAAATGGAAAGCACACAACTAAAATCATGACAAAACTACTAATTAAAACTTGTATATACAGGATACTATTGAGGAATATTTAAAAGTAAACAGACATTATTTACACAGCATTCCTTAATAAATAACATAGACAATGTTTTATTTTTACTTGGAGATGATTTTCACACTCGTGTTATTTATATGTTATAAAATCATCCTATTAGGACTATAGATGAGAGAAGCATGGGAGAATGGCAAAGTAGAAGGATCCAGAGGGTCCTAGAAACCTACAAGTAGAACATTATGATAGGCAGATTTGGGCCCAGGGGTCCCACTCAAACTATGGCACCAGCCAAGGACAATACAGGCCATAAACTTCAAACCCCTACCCAGATCTAGCCAATGGACAGGACATTCTCCACAGTTGAATGGAGAGTGGGGTCTGACTTTCACATGAACTCTGGTGCCTCATATTTGACCATGTCCCCTGGATGGGGAGGCCTGGTGGCACTCAGAGGAAGGACAGCAGGTTACCAAGAAGAGACTTGATTCCCTATGAGCATATACAGGGGGAGGTAATCCCCCTCAGGAACAGTCATAGGGGAGGGGAATAAGGGGAAAATGGGAGGGAGGGAAGAATGGGAGGATACAAGGGAGGGGATAACCATTGAGATGTAATATGAATAAATTAATAAAAAAATTAAAAAATGAAATAAAATGTTATAAAAGTACTTTTTATCCACAAAGGGTTTGTTATTTATTTTTATTTTTGATATTATTATATATTTACATTATTTCCCCTTTCACTTCCTTCTTCTAAACCCTCCCGTATAGCTCTTTTCTTCTGAATTGTTGTTATATACATATATGCATGTTACACAAGCCTGTTTATATATCTGAATGTATTCCCAAATACACAAATATAAAATGCACAGTATAAATGTTAATTGTATTTATATGTTCTCAGGTTTGATCACTTGGCATTATGTAACTAACTGGTGTACTGCTCCTTCAGAAAAACTACTTTTCCTCTCTCAGCATTCTTTATTTGTCTTTTCTGTAGTTCTTAATGGAGAGATGAGACACTGGGCCTTTCCCTGTGCACTGTTAACAGTTTTATTCAGGATATGTTGGGGCAGTTGTGTGATGAGATATTATGGGTTAGCTTCTGACATTACTAGGAGACATAATCCCACAGCAAACTCAGTCCTCTGGTTTCTAGAATCTTTATGCTCCACCTTTTACAATCATCTCTGAACTTTACGTGGAGGGGTTAAGTTCAGATGGCCCTGAGCTATACAACTTCGCATTTTGATTGGTTGTCCTTTTCTTTAATGGTGTCTGTTATAAGGAGAAATCTTATTGATTACGAGTGAGGACTACATTTATGTGTGTGTATAAAGACAAATATTTAGTTAGATAATATGCTGGTTTAGTAAAGACACAGGTTTTCGTTTGCTTAGTTAGCTTTGTTTTGAGGCATTATCTTATACAGCCCAATAAGACCTCCAATTCACTTTGTAGATAATACAATTCTGAGATCCCTGTTCTCCTCTCAAGTGCTGGGATTTCAGGATTTTACCAGCAACCAGCCTTCAAATCACCCATTTTTAGATATGATGATTGAGTGTTTTTGTATGTCTCCAGCAATACATATGTGTAAATAAGTATATGTGTAACTGGGGTGTAGCTGATACAGGCAATTACACTCTTCTTTGGAGACATTTACTTGCTTAGTTCAGACAAGGCAGTTGTGAGCATATGTGTTGATTAACTTCTAGACTCGGTTTAGGCAGCTTTCTTCTCTTTTGTGGCCATGCCCACATGTAAAAGTTCCAGTGTAATGATGATAGTCACATGGTCTCCAGTGTACACTAAGTTGACTGTATCTTGTAAGTCGCCAGAGAACCAGTTCTTCAGTGAGATAAGCTTCCTGCCATCACTTTCAGTTCCCTCTGCTTCGGCTATAACAGCCAAATGTACCAAGGAAGGTACAGCCATCTTTCAGTCTTCAAGAGACTTTCTTTCGGTTTTATTATCAACAACAATTCTCAAGTCATACTTTCAAGCAGTCAGAAAACCTAAATACCTAAACAATGTAATGTCAAACGTAAGAGGTTCTGGCTAGCTCTATTTAAGGGCTTGTGTCTTCTGTACTAATGTTGCATTGAGTACAGTGGTATTAGTGTAGAAATAAGCTAAAAAATCACACTTGAAACATGCTTTTAAAAGCTTAGTGCTTATCACTGATTTCTGGACTTTGAGTCATACTGAAGAACTGTGTGATTATAACTGCTATCAAAACCAACATGCGGTATTGCCATTGCCCTGGATGACCTTGCAGAAATTGAAAGTTATCTTCCACTTGCTGAAGACACCATATATTTCATATACTTTGGACACAGGATTTGGAAGAATCAAAGTGGATCAGATCTGGAAGCCTCCTTCCTAAGAAGCAGCTCTCACATGTCTGAAGATGTTATGCAAGCTGCCAGAGAAGAAAATCAATATATCTTGTTCAGAAATAATGTATTCAAACCACAAAACTGACCACCACAGCAAGATATCACAAAGGTGGAGAAGATGCACTTACAGCATAAGAATAACAATAGACAACCAATTAGGCTTACGGTGTGCTCAACAGAAGAGAATTATTGCCTAATACTGTAAAGCTAGCTGCCTCCCCGTGGGTGGTGAACCCACTCTTCTCTCCATTTTAAATCTATATTATTTCTTTGTTCTAAGTTATAAATATAAATATCCTTTTTCCCACAGATAAATGTAGCTTTTATAACCCATTAAAGATGATTTTTTTTTAAGCAGAATAAGGGCATTTTAGAAATCCACAACTGCTCAAAACACAAGGAAGAACTAATCATGGGTGCCCAGCCCCAAATGACACACCTAAATACATCCTTCACAGCTAAGGTTCAGAGAATATCTCTGAAGAGAGTGCAGGAAAGTTTCTAACAGCCAAAGAAACAGGAAGTCTGCTGAAGTTTCGTGTCTTCTAGATATGACAAGGAAGCTGCACTAATGACCTCAACATTATGCTTGCCTAAATCAGACTGAGGCAATGGCAGCACCAGCTGATAGGGCAAAATGAAAGGGAGAAATTTCACAATGCAAAGTTACAAAAAGAACATCAGGTATTAATTGCTGTCGAGAAATAGAGTAACAGTCTTTCTGAAGGATAAGCCTTTAGTTGAGTATAAAACCCCAAGTAATCATTCCTATAAACATATATATATATATGTATAAAATAGTGAAATAAAATAAAATAGCAATGATCTTCTGACACAGAGTTTACTGGTCTTCCTAAAAATCATAGCCACTTTTAAAATTTTGGCTCTTATTTTTAAAATTGTTATATATTATTTTTTAAATTAAATAATTAAATTAAATAATTAAATAAACACTCCATTTATATTATCCTCCTCCCCCAACTCCTCCACTGTACACCTAACTTCTCCAGTTTATGACATCTTCTCCAGTTGTATTTATCTTAATATGTGCAGTTGATAGAGTATAAGTGGTTAGTGGTTAATAATATATTGTTTTTAAAAAGAAATTAGCGTATTCTCATTATTGAATATATAAGTGTATTACCCACAGGTATGGAATGCTGACTGTAACGTTAGCTCTGGGTCTTGGTCTGTTTCTGTTTTATCATGTTTGCCTGATGAAATTTGCCAATACATTTTTTTCTTCATTGATAGAATTTCTTATTCTCTTTTTCTTTTGTTTGTTTTTATCATGGATTTCATTAATTGCTTCTCAAATATTAAGTCATCCTTGATTCTTTGAAATAAATCACATGATATTTTGGCATATAGTTTTTATAAATTGTACATTATGCGTTTATTCACAGGATATGCAACTGTATAGACTTTAAATCATCTTCACCGGCTAAGGAGTTAGCTCAATCGTTTAAAAATGCTTACTGGGGTTGGAGAGAACCAAGGTTTGAGTCCCAGCTTCGTTTGGTGGCTCACAACCATCTGATAACCCCAATTCTGGGGATCTGATGCCTTTTTTCAGAGTTCATCAAACAGTAATATATGTATGCAGGCAAAACTAATTCACATAAAATAATAAAAATAATCTAGAAATGTTTCTCAAAATGTTTATTGTCTTTAATTTTATGTCTAGGTACCACTACTTTAATAAAATTATTTAAAAGTATTTTTTTCTGTTTTCTGGGGGAAAGAAATAAAATGCTACTAATTATTTCAGACATGTTCAGTAAAATTCACAAGTTTAAATATCTAGGACTGGATATTTGGAAGAAGTTTTGAAGCAAACTTTGTATACATGTGTGCATGGTATGTGTGTGTGTGTGTGTGTGTGTGTGTGTGTCTGTGTGTCTGTGTGTCTGTGTATGTATTTATGTAATTCCATTAATAGTTATGTTGTCCCAAAATACCTATTTCATATTTTATACCTTGTGATTATGATTTTTGAGTAATGAGACTGCATTTCTATTTATATGTATAATTTTTATAATGTGCCACTATTGCTGCTATTTTTGTTGTTAGTTTCGTCTCCAGGTTCTATACACTGTTGGAAATTACTTTATCTTTTGAATTGTGTCAGATTTTTATTTTTTCTTTTTTTTGATTCTTTCAAAGAATTGCTTTTTTCTTTTCTTTTTTTATAGTTCTATTGAATATCTATGATTTACATATTATACAAAAATCCTTCTCCTCCCCCCAGTAAAATAAAACAAGCAGACAAACACACAATATAGCCTTTTGTCCAAAATGTTTACTTTCAAATGTTCATTGCTACGAATCATGGGTCGGGCTGGAGGCCTACACTGGATCCTCACTGGGACTGTTATTGGATATCCCCTTGTCGCCGTAAGTCAAGGAGATTCTTGATCTTTGACTTTGCAGGTCCGGCCCCTTCATCTGTTCCAGCAGGTCATACATGGGGTAGATGTTGGTGTGAGGTCTACTCAGAGCCCCAGATCAGGGTCAACACCATTGTCTTCAGGGCAGGGCCTGCTCTCCCTCCTGTGTAATCATGACAGGACCAGCTCCCCTACTCCCCTGTGATTAGGGCAGGCCTGCCTCAAAGGCTCCTGTGTCCTTAGGGCAGGGCCAGCTGTTATCACGGCAAGGCTGGCTCACCCACTGCCGTGTCCTCAGGGCACGGCTCTCTCTCCTGCTCCCATGTCCTCAGGGAAGGACCTGCTCTCCTGCTTCCATGTCATCATGACAGGGCTGGTTTTCCTTCTCCTGCGTCCTCAGGGCAGCCCCCCCCACACACACACTTCTGCTCCCAGGCCATCAGGGTATGGACTGTTCACCTGTTCCCTTGTCCTCAGGGTGGAGTCTAGTTTCCTGCTCCTGAGTTTCAAGGAAGGGCCAGCTCTCAGGCTCCCATGTCCCCAGGGCTGGCTCACTTGCTCCCTTGTCCTAAGGGCCAGATCACCTGTTCTTGTGTCCTCAAGGTCAGCTCCTCTGCTTCCATGTCCTCAGGGCCAGCTCTCTTGCTCCCGTTCATTTTGCCAGATTGTTGCTGGCTGTCAAGGCCTGGATGGCCTCCTACTCCTGTGGGTACTGGATCTTGTGGGCCATAAAGCAGGTGGCAAGTGGAGGCCCCTTAAAGTCTTCATTAAATAGCTCACAGAAACCGTTGAGGTTGGCACAGCTCAGCTTCTTGTCCTGGGGAGCTTGTGCCTCTGTTCATTCACACCTCCCGAGTCTCTGGTTCCATTGCATGCTCCATCCACCATGGGCCCCTGCTTCAGTGCTGCTCCTAAGTATCCACCTCTGCACGATCCAGCTCTCAGCTCTGAGAAAGTCCCCGGCAGGCCATGAGAGGAGGTCCCTGAGGCATGTAGTATGGGCGGTATAGTCATCGCTCTGGCTCAGCTGGAACAGCACCCCCTCCTCAGCCTACATCTCCCTGGCCTGCATGGCACCAGGCCGCAACCCGAAAAGCGGCAGCAGCAGAGGTGGCCTGGGGTCCCAAGGAACTCACCTGAGTGTGGTGCCATGGTTCTGCGGTAGGAGGGCATGGAAGATCCACATGACAGAACTTCATTCTTTCTGGGAAACAACAGCACTGTGTTTGGGAGTGGTGGCTGTGCAGTCACTGCTGTTCCATGGATCAGACACAGTGTGCAATCGACACCATCTTGAATGATCTTTCAGCTTGGGTATTGCTAATACATGGCGCTGAGTGTTTCCTCCCAGTCAGGCCGCTCTCCAGGGTGAACATTCATGTGTAGCTCTGGAACTCAATCCTCCTCCTCAGAATGCATTGAGAACCTTATCTTTTGAACCCCCAGACCCGTGCCCGCCATGCCTAGTGTTAAGAATTGCTTTTTTTCATTGATATTTTTAATTATTTTAAATTTTAAAGTAAGCTAAGTTCTCCCTTCTGAGTCCTTATTTCTTTAGATATCTGTTGATTACTTGATTCTCAGTTCTTGCTGTTAGAGTTTCTATTATTGAATGGAGATGTCTCCACTTTGTTTTAATTCTTGGGGATAGTGTATTGTATGTTTTCTTTTCACTCAGCCCACTCTATATTTTGATTACCATGAGACATCCTCCTAATGCTTTAAGTTATGTTTAGATTTTTTGAAAGTTTTATGTATTTTCACATTTTCCTGCTATCTTTCTCCATCGAGTTTTATTTTTATCTCAAGAATACATTTTTATGGCTCCATGTCTTTCTAATTTTCTATTTTGCTGTTTGACTCAAATTTATTCTACATCAGTGGACTTTAGTAAAATTAAAAGAAGTAATATTTTGCTGCTGTCAGTTGGAGAGTTCTGTAGATTCTTTAATATATCCTTTGGATTAATAATGCTACTTATTCTTCTATATCTTTGTTTATTATAAGTTGTCAGAAGAGTATTATTAAAGCATCAAGTTTTAGTTTTTTATATATTTATTTACTTGTGTTTAATACTATACAATGTTCTTCCGGTGTGATTCATATTTGTAATGCTATAATGTATGTGTGTGTAATATATAGGGTATTTTTTTAAACCAAAGTTTCCAGGTTGTAGAGGAATTTTAATCCAGCAACATGGCTGGTCTTGCAAGGATTATAACCAAAGACCTTCTAGGTCTGTCTGAGTGATCTGATTGAAATGACACACTTTTAATCTTCTGGCTGGCATAACAACACACCTTTACTATAAACCTTTAGTCCCAAACAAAGAAGATAAAATTAGCTTGGAGAAGTCATCAGCTATGTTTGAAAGTGAATTCTAATTGCAGGGCAGAAAAAGTGATGGATTTTAAAGAAAGATTTGACAGAATGAGCCAGAGATAGGATATGCCCAACTCACATGCGAACAGGACAGGAAAGAGAAGTGACTTAAGAAAGCAGTGCAGAGAGAAGGAAAGAGAGGAGGAAGTGTTGCTGGGACGGTTTTACAAAGTTGGGTTGCAAAGAGAACAAGCTAGACACAGGGGAAGGCAGAACAAGCCAGAGAATGAGAAGCCAGGATATTAAAGCAGATTGCTACAGTTAGCCTGAGGCCAATCAAAGCAATTCCGTGAGAAGCTGACAGAAAACAGTTTGAATCAGTCAGCCTGGAAAGGAGTTTGAGCCAAAACAGCTGAGTAGAAGCACTTGGCCAGAATTCAGATGGAAGTAGAAATGGTGAGATTACTCAGCAATGAGCTTCAGAGGCTGAAAACATTCTAGACCTAGATTAGACTGAATGGAGGCAAGCCTCTGAGATGACAATTATGTCAGGGGAATAAAAAAGTTCCTTTTACAACAGGTTATAACCATCTCTCCACAGCATATGGTATCTATAATTTTTCCCTCTCTTTAGCTTCTCTAAAGAAACTATCTGAACTATTGTGTCTGAAAGTAGAACAAAATGTTCTCCTGATATCATAGGGCCCTGCTACAAGCCACAGGGGGTGGGGGGGGAGGAGCAGGAAGAAATGGAGTGCTTTCTTTTCTCTCTCTCTCTCTCTCTCTCTCTCTCTCTCTCTCTCTCTCTCTCTCTCTCTCTCCCTGTCTCTCTTTCTCTTTCCTTCCTCATTGCCTTTTTGTTACTTTTTTCTCCATTCTTTTATTGATATTTGATTGATTGATTGATTGATTGAAAAAAATGTTTTGTAATGTGGTTTTAGGCTTTCCTGATTCCAGCTCAGCATCCTTCTGCCTCAGCCAAGCCCTAGGATTCCAGTTTGGCACCGCCAGGCCTGGCTTCCCATCAGTCAGGTCTATTTGCCCTTCTTATCATAAGTCTACACAGTTGTCCACATGTGAATTATCAAGTTCCCATTCCCTTCTTCAAAACCTTATGTTAAGTCTTTTGTAGTCCATGCTTTTTGCCTTATCTTTTATGATAAGCTACTAAGAAAATTTTCTGAGTTCTGACAGCTGTTTGGACAAAATAACTGAATCTAAGTTGCAGCCAAACTGACAGAAGCACAGTTAAATCAACTTGGGGTTAAAGACAGGCATCTAAAAGGAAGGTGGAATAGTCTCCCACCAGGATTTAACTATTTACAGTTAGTGTCAGAATACATTGGATCAGAGAACCTCCTACTGTAATGTGGTTGACTTCAGTAACTACACTTCTGAAGGAAACTGACTCGCCCTCTCCTAGAAGCCATCAATTGTCAAAATCTCCTTGGCTGGGGTAGAGCTTCATGCCTGTCTCCTCCAAGATGACATTTGGTTAGGCTTGAACTCTCACAAGCCTTGTGCATGCTACCATAAGTGCTTTTATTTCATATGTGTAGCTGCTTTGTTTTCTTTTTATCCCTAGAGATTTAGCTTTCATTTTGAACATATTTGGAAAATTTTTATTTTGACTATCTTCCACTTTTTTTTTGGTTTGTTTTCATTCTCAAATCTTTTATCCACTAAAGCTTTTATTTTTGTTGTTTTGTCTTTATATTGTAAGTTTTCCATTTTCTGGTTTTGTTTTATGGGTAGACTATTTTATTTGTTGGTAAAGAAGGGTTTTTTTTTCTATTTGTTTTTTCTTTCAAAGTTTATGAGTGCTTCTGGTAGCATTTTTTATGGCAACATTTTCATGAAATTATCTTTGTCAAAAAACTAACCTATATCAATTGTTAGAGAGCTTGCCACCATGTATTGCTTTTTCATATACAGTCTCAAAAATTTTCTGGCCTTTGGATGTTATATGTTTAACATTTGTGACCTAAATATTTTAATATCATGTTACATCTTATGTAATATTAAGATGTCACTATATAATAAGGGAATTTTCCATTTTTATTGGCTTTTACTGACACTGCTTGGTTTCTCAAAGAAGAACAGGAACTCTGTTCATGACAATAAGGTAGAGGTATATGTTCAATTTATCCAACAGTTCTCCATTTATTCCTAGCCTTAAATCCAGGGCCACCTTTTTGAACCATCTGAGTACTGAGATCACAGGCCTATGACACAATAGATACCTAACAATGTAATTTTCCAATTTTGTTATGTGCTTTTATATAGAAGTCATAACCCACTTAATAAGTTAAATTAATTCAAAAATAGCAATAACATTTACTAAGAATTCAATGTTAACTAAAGAAAAATTAGGATACATTTATTTATTCCTTGTACATTGTCATTAAAATACCAATTCAAAATAGTAATATAATCTGTTTGAACCACTCAAAAATATCTAACATATATGTATATATGCATAGATATAAGAATATATGTCAGTATATGTATGTGTATGTAGCGATTTAATGATATTTTCACTTGTCATAATTTTATTATCAATAAGTAAACCATTACCAATGCATTGCACAGGAGAACAAAGGACTAAACCTTGACTCATTTAAAAGGACAAGCTGCATAGATAACTTTCACATGACAGAAAGCATCCATCCTCCAATGCTTTCTTCAGCTGTAAGGTGATGTACTTTTAACAACTTTATCGCAATTATCCACTTCAGTTTCGAAGCTTTATGATTTTATGGTATACTTATTATACTTAGGTATTTATGTTTAATTCCAAAGTTCAAAAATCTGCTACAAACAGAACGTGTCACACTGCTTTATCCCAGTTGCTCCTAGTTATGTTTATCATACTATATCATCTTACTGTCACCTCCAGCACCTTCACTTTACAGCTCTAGGAACTCGAAGCACTCAAATTTCACGTGCACAATTGCCTCTTTGACCTAACTCAAACCGATTTACTTCCTTAAAACAAAACTCATAATTTCTCTTGCCTCTCTCATCATCCCAGCATTCTTTTGCCCATACTTCCAGACTATACAATCCCTTCTTTATGTTATTTAACTGATTAGAACACTAAAACTCTAAATCAATAATCCAAGAAAAGCCATATATATATATATATATATATATATATATATATATATGTATGTATATATATCTTATACCATCAAATTTGCTGAACGCATTAGGATGTAATTAAATTCCTCAACCTGCCACTCTCTTATAAATTTCTACTAAGCCATTATGTTAGATTTCATCTGATATCCCTCCCTTAAAACAAAATTTCCAAGGTCATAAATTCAATGTCTAATAAACTAGTGAAATTAAAATAAATATATCAATATTTAATTGGGCAAAGATCAATACATTTTGCCAATAGTTTAATACTAACTACTGGGAAAGGATTAGAATGCATTGCTGTTCTTGGTAAATTGTAATTAAGAGAGCAATTCCTATGATCTGAGCATATTAAAAGATTTCTATACACATGTGACTTCTCTTGGACTATTTTCCTTTTGTTTATTTGCCTTGTACAACTTCCTTGTGATGGTGTTTGTTTTTATTTTATTTTATCTTATTTTGTTTTGTTTAGTTGCTATATCTTGGAAACCTGTCCTTTTTTAATGAAAGACAGAAAGGGAGTGGACTCAGATAAGAGGGGAGATGGTGAAGAACTGGGGGGCGAGCAGGAGGTCAAACTGTAATCAGGATGTGTTGTATAAGAAAAGAATCTGTTTTCAGTAAAAGGAAAAAAAATATGCCAAATGGAAATCCAAATGTCTGTCTTTAAAGTCACCAGGGTCTTTTGAACATATAACTTCCACTGAGCAACGTCAATCTAGATCCTAAGAATTATATCTCCTCACTTTTTTTTTTTATTGCTCTTAATCTTTTGAAGACTTCTCATTTAAAAGGAGACATAAAAACTACTCACTCTTTTTTACTGTGAAAAGTATGGACCATATCTCTCCTAATTACATGCTTCAACTGCTTGCTTACTTCCCACCTAGGTAGAGTACAGGCCCTTCAAATACAATATACCCAAATTTAACTTATTTTCCTAGGTTAGCTTATACTTCCGCAATCCCTTTCTATTATAATTCTCGTGAAACTAGTTATCCCTTGCTTTCTCATTTTTAGTACAAAATATTTTCTCCAGTGATTGACCTTAATATATGTCTCCCTGTTTTTCTACTGCTATCCAATTAAAAAAATAATAATCATAATCATAAAATAAAGACAAATGGCAAAACAAAAAACTAAGAGAAAGAAGCTTTGGAATATCGTCCTAAGGGACTGGTATTAAAGAAACCTGCCCAGAAATATAAGATGGAAGGGACTAAACTAAATACAGTACCTTTTATACTTGTTTTGACATATGGGTTTTGGAGCATACTTATGACAGACTTAGATATAAGTTTTTTTTTCTAGTTGGAACATCTGACCAGTGGTGATAACATGGAGCAACAAAGGAGAAAAACATGAAACTTCAGAGTGCGCATTCTATAATCAGTGTCAAATGAAAGAACCATCGTCTATGTATACCTAAAAAGCAGTATACAAAATGCCTTAAAACACTGACACTGAATAATGATACTTTGTAGTGAGAATATTTGGTTTCTTTAAAAGCACAGAACTGTTATATGAGTGTGCTTTTGTTTTAATCCCGTGTGTGGGATATGGAGCTGCTTCAGATTGTCCACAGCAGCTGCCAGTGATTTGCCTCCTGCTCCTGCAGGGGAGTGATTTTGCCAGCTGCAGAGAGTTTACGCACTTGTGTGACATTGGAATTCTGGGGACTCTTGAGAGGGTATACAATTTGTAGAGCCATGAGAGAGGTCGCTGTGACCACTGCTCCTCCTATTGCTGCTGCTGCTGCTTATGGTTGCTAGCTGCTGTTGCTGTTGTTGTGGGTTGTCAAGGGGCTATACACAAAGAGACAAGAAAAAAGAAACCAAATATCCTGAAAGAGAAGATCAAACTTGCTCCAAGGAACTGGATGCCCCTAACGAGCAGGAAGTAGTCTAAGGATAAGACTCCCCTCTCCCCTCTATCCTTCCTTCTCCCCTTCCTAATATTGGGGTTTGGAAGGGTGAAATAAAGGTAGAGAAGGGTGGAAAAATGTAAGGAACCCACAAAGTAGCAAATGCTGGTAATAATACATAGAGGAAATATTTATATGAAAATTAATGTTTACTAAGAATGCTTCCTAAATGTGAATTTAGAGACTTGGCTTAAAAAGTAGGATATCATAAGCAATATATTGCTTTGACTTTTTAAAGTGTACTGTAAAATTATACTTGTCATTTTTAGAGGGAAACAGAATGAGGATGAGGGAAATAAAAAACCCAGTACAAATATAAGTAACAGCTCACTGCTGGACTATTACAAATTCAATATCAGAATTTATGGAACAGATTTTCTTCAAATTCTGCCTATAGAGTCGGTGTGATTCACTTACTTCTGTACATCTTATATACGAAATTCATTGCTTTGTTTTTAAATGTTACAAAAGCTAATTGGCATAACATTGGAAAACTTCTGTTCACGTCATAATATTACACACATGAAAGTAATATGGTTTTATCAAATAGCATACTATAAAAATTCAATAGTAATCATCCAATTTGTGAGTATGCTTAATATCCATTTGAATGTCTTACTTCACTTGTAATAAATATTTTACTAATGCTTCAAGAATTTCATGGAATATTTTTAATATAATCATGCCCTACTTCTCCTCTTAAGTCCTCCCAGACCTATTTGAACCTTCTGATCAAATTTTATGTCTCTTAGTTTTAATTAAATAACTCAACTGCTATTTGTGATGTCCATAAAACCTTAGATGTGTATAAGTCAATGGAGTTTGGTTATACCAGCAGCAATAAAATTCTTAAAGAAAATTAATTTCTCTTCCCCATAAACCATCAACAGTCTATAGCTCCTTAGCTAGGGGTCAAGATCACTCAGCAGGTTTTATTCCTCAACAGAAAGCAGACAGAGATAATTATGACCATGTTTTTGCAGTAGCTACAACTTTGGGGAGTTCATGGACGCAGAAAACTTGTGGCTGAGCATGTCACACCCACTCAGTTCTGTATGTTGACCAATTGTGAGTTTCTACATCAACCATTATCCACTGAACAAATAATTTTTTCTGATAAAGTCTGAGATCTGCACTAATCTAAAGATAATATAAAGTAATGGGGCAGTCTGAACCTGTGGTCAAAATTATAGAAATGGACTTACCTCTGAGGCCTGTGAAGTTCTCAACCATGAGTTCCTGGCAAGATTTGCAGTGCTATACATGTGACTTCTCCTGTGTAGTGTCCTTTAAATCTAATCAGAAAGTACTGTGGTACCCCTATAACATCCATGCCACTCTTGCTATGCCAGCTGATAAAATACCACAACCATCTTCATAGCACCATGATAGCTAGCCAGTGGGAAAAGAGCTTTGTGGTCAGTACCAACTTGATTTCTTAATGTTCTGTGATCAATGTTTATGGTGTCTTAAGAAATGGGTCCTACCATGAAGTTCTCATGGGCTGCTAAGAGGAAAGCCCATAGCCTGTATTTGGGGCATCTCCAAGCCTGGATCCTGTGCAATAGCCATTAGTGTTCTTCATCACTGAACCATCACTCCAGTCCCACCATTTGTTTTCTTAATCTTAGGCATTCTGACTAGTGTGAGATAAAAATCTCAAAAGAGTCTTATTTTTTAAAATAAGTTCTTTTGTGACTAAGGATGGTATACATTTTATTTTTTTTTAATCTTTTGTACTTGCCCCTAGAAAAGGTGCAAGTGTGGCTGCTGTGTCACCTCTGTGTCAGTAGGTGGCAGAGAGGGGAGAGAGGCTAAGTCTATGCTCAGTGTTCTGACTTGGCAACATCTTAATGATTACTAGTCTAATGATCACTGAAAAAAGCAATCCAAAGATGACCACTAGTTGGTGCCATGGGCACAGGCAGGAATCTAGCCCACGATAACCAGGAGTCCAGTGCCAAACAAGCCAGGGGAGAGGGGACAGACCATGCCTGAGATGATCCTTGCCCAGTGCTATAGTGCACGAATGGTGCATAGCAAACCTGGGATGACTTCAGATGCTCAGAAACCCACTCAGAGGATCAAGTAAGTGGTGGAGAAATGGAAAAGAAAGAGAAAGAAAAGGGTGTGGGCACAATGAAGAAAGGTAGAAGAGGAGAAATGATGGTAGTGAGGAACAGCCTGATGTGAGTAGCAAATGATGCCTGCCAGGACCATGGTGGGGTTCTGGGCTGTGCTGACCATGGAAGCCATATCTGGGTTAGTGGTTCTGCAGCAGCAGGGGTTCTCTTACCACCAAAGGTCAGGCAGAATTCATTGGTCTGAGCTGAAGTCTGAGGACATGTTAATATCTGAAGGTTGTGCAAAACTGACTCCACCCCTCACCTGGGTGGCAAGGGACAGCTTGCCCTGAGGACATGAGAACAGGAGAACTGATGTCACTCTTAGGCAGCTGCAGCACTTGGGAGAGCATAGTGGGTCCTGCACCTCACCTGGGCATTACAGTAGAGCTGTCTCTAGACAGACAGACATGGGGATGGCAGATGAGCTGGCCCTGAGTGTCTGAGCACAGGAAAGCCAGCCATGCCTCTTATCTGTTGAATGGTGGGGCAGATAAAGGAGAGATGCCTTCCTCCCCTTCCTCATGCCTTTCCACCTGTGGCAGGCAGAGGAGCTGACCACTGGGTTATGAGAGTGAGAGAACCTGCCATGGCTGCAACATTTTGCAGAGCAGGCCCTGCATCTCGCCTGGGCAGCAGGGTAGAGCTGCTCCTTGTTGCAGGATGTTGCTGATGAGCTGGCCCCAAGGGCATGAGGGTGAGAGATCTGGCAGGCTGACCAGCTGACCTCTTAGGCCCAGATGAAGGGTTTTGAACTGGCCCACTCCAACATCCACCCCATAGATAAACTACTGGAATGCATGAAGAGGCTGGTTTTTGTTTTGTTTTGTTTTGTTTTTCGTTTTCTATTTTTTTTCTTTAAGTATTTTTTACATAGACATTTACATTATTACACATATATACAATAAACTACCTATAGCAAGAAGAACCATGACACAATCAGGAGTTATATAAATGTTACATTCTTCGTGTTTTGGCTATTTGTACTTGACAGCCTTGAAGAAAACATCTCTATCTTGGTGCATCTAAAATTTTGAGTGTAAATCAATCTCTATTACATCTTGTCACTATTAACTTAAATCATCTATCTAGACCTAAAAATATTTACCCCTAAACAACTAAGCTTCATTGTAAAACTAAGCTACCTGGTCTTTAACCCCATCAGAGACTAGAGAAGGAATAAACTTGATTACCTGAGTATGCCAGTGGTTCAGGTTAGTAGTTTCACAACTGAGAAGATGATAGTCAGTTTGCTCCCTGAATAGTCACCCAAAACTCTCTATAACGTTGGCGCATCATCTTTACCCTTCTGGCTCAGTATGTATGAATGTATGTATGTATATATGTATGTATGTATGTATGTATGTATGTATGTATGTATGCATTTGGTTTTGTGAGACAGGGTTTCTCTAGTAGCCCTGGCTATCCTGGAATCACTCTGTAGACCAGGCTGCCCTGGAACTCACAGAGTACTTTTTATCGAAAATAGATTATTTTCTCAAATAATATATCTTGATTATAGTTTTCCCTCTCTTCCCTTTTCCAGTTCTTCCCTGCCTCCCCTCCCCTACTGAATTTACTCCCTTTCAGTGTCATATTAGAAAATAACAGACTTCTAAGAGGCAAACATAACAAAATAAAATATAGTAAGATAAAACAAAAACTATGAATAAGACAGAAAGACAGAAGGAAAATAGCCAAAGAGGAAAGAAAGAATCAGAGATCAACTAGTTAATATACTTAGGTATCCAATAAAATAATAAAACCACCAACAACAGCAACCAAAACAAAAACAAAACAGGAAGCTCAAAGCCTATTATATATGCAGAAGGCCTGTCACATACTGGCTCAATCTTTGTGAGTGCAAATGGGCTTTGAGCAGGTTGATATACAGGCCTTTTTTTTCTTGGTGTCCTTCACCCCTTTTAGCTTTGTTATTTTTCTCTCATGCATTGTTGTATCCTGACCATACTTTCCCCTTCCTCTGCTACTCCCAGCTCCTCTTCCACCACTTCCTACCTCCACCCCCTGCCATTCCTCTTCCCTTTCCTTTTAGGAAACAGCAGGCCTCCCAGGGGTACCAAACTCTGATTAAGAATACTCTGTCTGGCTTCTCCTTGTGCACCATGCCTTCAGTGCTTGTGTGCCTGAGTGTGTGTATATGTGTATGTGTATGTTTGTGTGTGTGTGCAAGTGTATGTGTGCATGCGAGTGTGTGCGTGTGTGTGCGTGTGTGTGTGTGTGTGTGTGTGTGTGTGTGTGTGTGTGTGTCTGTGTATGAATTTGTGTGTGAGTGTGTGCATGTGTGCTGAGGATAGGGGTATTCCTGAGCCATGAGTGGAGGAAAGATTTGATGAAGACATAACATTTAGGGCTGAATATTGAAAGGTCTCACTCTCGGCATATTGTCTGACTATGGCTCTCGATATTTAATTTTCATTAGTAATATTACTAGTCATTTAAATATTTCTTAGTATGGTTTTCTTCCAAATTTTCAGTAACCCTTAAGAAGAAATAGTTTTAAGTATGTGTGATTACAGAGTAGCAACTGTTAACCAAATATAATATATATTATATATTACATCATTTGTATTATATATATATGTAATCAAAGACATCAAAACTTACTGTTTAACAAAAGAGAATAATTAAACCTTTACCTACTCTATGTCCATATTCACAAAATTAGTTGTCTTGAGCTATATTGGATTCTAGGCTATATTCACAAATATTATCTATGAAAAAACAAGATTATTCACTCATTTCTTAAAAAGATCATTAATGACGTGTGAGAATCCAGTAAATTATGTTAAACCAAAGCCATGAAGTCCACTGTTTTCTCTTATAAGGTAGTTTCCTCTTTTTTTTTTATTAAAAGTTACAATTAAAATATAATTACATTGCTCCCATTCCATGTCCTCCCCCCATCTCCCCCAGTATCCCCTCTTTACGCCCTCTAAGACAAAATGGATGGCCTCTTGATTATTATATGACATACATATAAACACACAAATATACAAATACAACATGCCAGGTCTGCTTAGTGTTGCTGTGTGTATATGATTTCAGGACTGACCATGTAGGCTCTGTTTTTTAACAATTAAACTTTATTATACAACCCAACTAGCTTACACAAGAAGGAAAAAAGGTTAAAGGGAAAAAAGAGTGAACCTTCCAGTATCACAGGATGGGTCCTTAGGTGTCTCTGGCCTGTGTGTTGGTCCAGCCTATTCGCTGATCCACAGGCGCTCAAGCCCAGTCTGAACCTGTTCTCTCCTCCTTGCCTACACGTCTCCTTCTCCCATTGAGGGTCAATTAGAAAAACAATAGTCCAGGTGGGGTCCCCAGGTCTGCTTCCTGAATTCCAGGCCCAGGATGGCCTCACTCAGTCTGTTACAAGGTATTCACGAGGTGCCCAAGGGTATAAAGCCTGCCAAGACTGCTTCCACCTGTGACAAAGCTTAATCTTTCCCACATGACCATTATGTTTTGGGTAACAAATTAAAAGGCTCATGCATGGAGAAAGCTAATTCTGTTCTCTCAATAGTTATTCTTGTCTGTAGTTCCTTGTTTAGGGAAGGAATCCCATGAGATTTACCCTTTCTGCATTAGCATACCTATTGATATTATAATTTTTCAGTAGGCACTGTGTCTAGCATGGCATGATATCTCTAAAGACACAGTAGTGGCACTCATTACTTAGCAATAACAAACAGCTGTCTAATTGGACCTAAGTCACACAGACTAGGTGGGGAGTCATACATAAATGGTATTAGAAACCTTGGGGTCAGGGATCTTAGAAGAGAATCTACTACCATCACTTTTGTTTTAATTATTGCCACTAATCAGCTAAAATGGAAGGAAGTTCCCATGCCCAAACCTTTTTCTTTGCGCTCCCAAAATTTTCACACATTGTCAGCATTGTCTCTTGCCTTTTCTCTTTGCTCTCTCAAGAGTTTCAAATGTATACCTAAAGGGAATTTTCTCCCTAACCTACTAACTTTGTCTTTTGCCTCCATACATGTTCCAGTATCCTGCCAGACTTCCTACATCTGGGATATCATGAAAGTAGCTACCCACAAGTGCTCCAGACCAACCTCATAGTTTATGCCAGCTGGACTTGCATTGTTCTGAAAGGGAAAATTTTTAATTAGCATTAAAGCAACCAGAACAGCAGAGCTCTCTAACTCATAAGTGCAGGTCGACAGGTATGCTAGCCCAAGGTCCCAGATGATAAGTCACAAAGAATGCGGAGCTAGGAGACAAAGGCCTATTGAGTGTTCCAGGGACCGGCTGGCCGTAAAAGATAGGGAAGATACACAAGGACAAATTCCTGAGAGAAACAGGTACTAGACATGGTCGAGTGAGTAATGAGCCAAGACCCCTCATCCGATCTTATGGTGTCTGCTTAATCCCCCCTTGAGGCCCGCACACAATGTTCCAGGTTTAAGTTTAACCAGATGTGTTGTTAGCTCAGATAAACATCTACCCTCAGGTTCCAAGAAAAACAGGAACCAAGGACTGTTCCCATGTGATTAAGTCTGAGCTTACCCCAGATCTGCCTACGCAATTTGCTGATGTTCAAATGTTTGAAACAACCAATTGTGTGTGGCCATTCCAAAACTTCTCACTTCCCCCGACCCTTGCCCATATAAACCCCAAACCCCTGGGCTTCTGGGTCGACCCTTCTGTCTCCTGAGTCAGATACATGTCGACCCGGAGCTCCACCAATAAACTGCCTCATGTGTTTACAGTAAGACAGTCGTTTGTGTGTCTTTGGGTACACGCCATCCCGAGGCTTGAGTGAGGGTCTCCCTTCGGGGATCTTTCAGTTCCTCCTTACTCGACCTGTATTGCCCTTCCCAGCTCTAGATGTTCTCAGGCCCTAGACAGCAAATCAATAGCCTGTTCTTCTGAAACCTGGCCAACATTTCAACCTTTTAAACCCCTTATCGCCGCCCTACTGTCAGCAGGAAGTAATAAAGATGATTACTTTACCCTTTATCCATTTGCAAAAGGCTGAAATGATGTGCTCCGGACCAGGAACAAACAACTCCAGGTTTCCCCAGCACTCCTCAGTCCCGATCTACTGCAGGACATGGCTGACATAGCCTGCCCTCTACCATAACTTTCAGGGCAGAACTTTTCTTTCCCCTTCACCTTATAATCTGGACATTTTGTTGCTATTGCTTTCTCTCTCTCTCTCTCTCTCTCTCTCTCTCTCTCTCTCTCTCTCTCTCTCTCTCTCTCTCTCTCTTCCCTTTACATGGCAGCCAAAATATGCTTCCAAAAACCTACATTTATATATTTCACAATCCAACATTCTTTATTTTTTAGTTAATAGGAAAAAGTAGGAACGTTAGGATTCAGCTTCAGTCTGCCTACCTGGGATATCATTGCTTACCCACCATAGGGGCATGGCCCTGCCCAGGGCTATATAAAAGGACAAACCCTTTCCTTGGTCCCTCTCTTTCTCCCCTTTCTATTTCTTACTCTTCCTCTGTCTCTGTCTCTATCCTTTTCTCTTTCTCTCTCTGGGGTACCCCTTTCCTTCCTCCCTCCTGCATGCTCACTTAATAAACCTCATATATTCTACATATCTAATATCTGCTATATTATTGTCCTATATCTTATATCTTATTCTCATATATAAAAACTCTGTTAGACCAGCATAATTCCTAACTGCATTTTCAAACTTATTCTTATACCCACAGATAAATGGAACTCTCAATCCCACTTCAAAGAAACTTTTGCTTACAGCAAACAGCAACCACTGCAGAAAATCACAACAGGTCATAATGCTGATCAATGGATTGTACAGAACCCATCCCCAATGAATAAATCCACTATACAACTCTTGTAAAGCTTTTTGCAGTATAAGCAAGTGGAAGAGTTCACCTGCAGGAAGTCATCTGTTGAAACCTATGTTTCCCTGTGTTTTAATAAATTATTTCATAGAAAGAAAAGTAAAGCAATGAATATTATAGTTAATAATAATAAACCCTATCCACTAGAAATGTATTCT
The DNA here is from genome assembly GCF_964271855.1 of Acomys minous. Classification (NCBI taxonomy): domain Eukaryota; kingdom Metazoa; phylum Chordata; class Mammalia; order Rodentia; family Muridae; genus Acomys; species Acomys minous. Next base: position 47,255,602 of record NC_140499.1, read on the forward strand.
TAGTTCTTTATTTATATCTAGGCTTTGAGAGATGCTATTAATACACTTTACTATTTTGCTGAGCAAAGTTCTTATTTTATATGGTCATCATCTTTAGGCTTTCCACATCATATATTTAATTAATACTTAATTAGGTGCTAAACTTAAATATAAGGGCATGTACCTGCTGATGCAGAAAAATGATTTTAATTGGCCAAAGGAAAGAGGCTGAGAAAGATTGTGGCCACAAAAAATCCTACAGAAAGTACTCTCAATGGACACACAAAAATGAACTACTGTTAATTCATCAAACTACCACCAATAGAGTGGAGGAAAATAGATGAGAAACAACCATGCCTGCTTTTAGAAAAGATATTTTGGGAGATATATTCTACTCCAAAGCACTCACACATAAAAAAGACTCCTTCCACTTTGAGTGAAAGACTTTTTAACAAATTTACAACTTGAAACCTAGAACTGAGCATATCATAATACAGCTGAGTATCTGGCCAAGTCCCCACATTTTCTATCTACAGGTCATTATCTACCTATAGTACCTGGACAGATCAATCAGCAGAGAGAAAGATCTTGTAATCCTCCTAATACTTAGTCACCACAGCACACTGCAGAACAGTGCCTTCTTGTGAGTAGGGCAGAAGAAATGGCCGAGAGCTTTGTCTCAGGGCCCTATAGCGAAGAGATCAAACATCTAACAGAAATTGGTGAGCCTCTAAAGGAGCCAAACCTCATTGATGGGTCCTGTAAACAGACTCTAGCATCAGTCAGAGAGCTGTGCTTACAGAATAGACATGAGTCTGATTGGTATCCAATATGGCTCCTGAGTGGAAATGAGAAATATCTGCCTGGCACGTCACTGTTCCTAGGGCACCAAAGCTGAGGGACTCAGTTATAAGTTTTGAACCAATTTTGTTGGTCAAGAGACTGTCTACACCACTATCTTCCAACCTCAGTAAGCAGGTCTAAAGGACATTGAGGGATTTAGAGTAGTTCAAGGACCAGGCAGAATCTACACTGGAGTGGGTAAGGATCATGGTCCAGCCTATATTGCGGCTTGTTTGGGTGTGTTTCACGGTTTGCCACCTAGAAAACACAGGGTTTTGTATTCACAAGATTCAGAATTGACCCAGTCCTCATTTCTGCCACAGGCAGAATTCTGCCTAAAAATTGGCAAGCTTGGATGCAGGTAGAGTTGACAGCCAAACTCTGCCAAGACAGGATAAGCAAGTCCTCAATAGTTCCTGCCTCAGCTGGGCACAGTGACTCACACCTGTAATCCCAGCATTTGGAAGGCAGAAGCAAGCCAATCACTGTGAGTTTGAGGCCAGGCTGGTCTATAAAATGAGTCCAGTACTGTCAAGGCTACACAAAGAAACCCTGTCTCAAAAATCAAAAAACAAACAAAAAACCCACAATAACAACAACAACAAAAACCAAATAAATAGTTCCTGCCTCACAAATATGTCTGCTAGATACTGTGCCAGGAGGCTGAAGATGATGTTCCACTATAGAGTTTTGAGTGACTTCTCAGGCAACAAACTGTCTCTGTCATTTTTCTCATTTTGGAAGTTGCTAACCTGCACTTCCAATTTACTCAGGTAATTAATTTTTATTCCTTCTCAAGTCTCTGATGGCGTTGAAGACCAGATAGTTTAGTTTTACAATTAAGCTTAGTTGTTTAGGAGTTAAGATATTTTTAGGTCTAGATAGATTTTTGTTTGTTTGATTTTTGTTTTGTGTTGTTGGCAAGGTTTCTCTGTGTAGCCTCAGCTGTTCTAGACTGGCTTTGTCGACTAGGCGGGCCTTGAACTCACAGCGATCTGACATGCCTCTGCCTCCTGAGTGCTGGGGTTAAAGATGTGCACTACTGTGCTTGCTAGGTGTTTTCAGTTGATAGAGATGAGATATGTAGATATTGATTTCCATTCAGAATTTTAGAGTCACTAAGATAGGAAAGATGTTTTCTTCAAGGTTGCCAATCACAAACAGTAAAATCATTATGAATGCAATATTTATATAATTCTTGATTATTTAGTGGTTCTTTTTGCTGTATATAGTTTATTATATATATACACAGACATGTGTGTAATAATATAATGTATATGTTAAAAAAGAAAAATAATAAAAATAATAAATCCAATAGTCAATAGTTTTATAAGTTATTATTCACATATATTTTAGTGTTCAAAGTTCCTGTGGCAAATATAATCTATTATTTCACTTTATTCCTCAAAAAATTAGTAAGAAAGATTCTTTGCCCTATTAAGTTCTCTAATTATACATGTATTTGTTTATGTATGTGTATGTATGTTATATAGTATGTATGTACGTGTGTATGTATGTATCTGTATATCTCAGTGGTTCTCAACCTTCCTAATGCTACAACCCTTAATACAGTTCATCTTGTGGCAACCCCAACCATAAAATGATTTCCATTACTACTTCATAACTACAATTTTGCTACTGTCACAATTAATAATGGAAATAACTGTGTTTTCTGAAGGTCTTAGGGAAGCACTGTGAAAGGGTCATTCTAGCCCCAAAGAGGTTGCAACCCTTAGGTTGATATGTATGTGTACGTATATATATGTTATATATGCCATGTTAGCCAAATTCCACTTTTTTATCATTTTCTCCTCTTTCTCCCTTCCTCATCTTCCTCTTCTCCCCTTCCTTTGTTATTTATGAGTTTCTGGAGATACTTAACCCATACTTTCACTGGCAAAATTTTGAATTAAAAAAAACTCAGTGTGGGCGATACATACATAGTTACTTTCTTACAAAGTGTATGGACCGGTGTGGCAGTTAAGATGAGAATGACCATCATGGGCTGATATATTTGAACGTGTGGTTACCAGCTGGTGGACTGTATAGGGAAGATTAAGCTGTGTGGCCTTGTTGAAGGAGGTGTGTCACTGGGCTGGCCTTTGGGGTTTCAAAAGCCCAAATCAGATGTTGTCTCATTCACACTCATCTTGCAGATGAAACGTAAGTTATAATCTACTGTTTCATGCCATGCCCTGTGCTCTCCATCACAATGATCATGAACTAAGCAAGCTCCAAATTAAATGATTTCTTTTAAGAGGCACATTGCAATAGTGACCCAAAGCTTCTGGGAGTAAAAAAAAAAAAGAAAGAAAGAAAGAAAGAAAGAAAGAAAGAAAGAAAGAAAGAAAGAAAGAAAACCAGCCAATTTGAGTAAAGACCTACTCTCAGAGATGGAACACATACTCAGCATTGCTCAGGTGGCCAAAAATCTGAGAGTAGGTCAACCAGGGGCGTAAAGTAAAACCAATTACTACAGTTCTGCTAACAGAACATAGAAACAATGACTCCTAATGACTTTCTGCTAGACTCATAAATTTGTGCCTTCTTCAGCCATCATCAGAGAAACTTCTTTCTGCAGTTGATGGGAGCAAATACAGAGACCCACAGCCAGACGATAACGAGAGAGTGAGAAACACTGGAACCATCAGCCCTAAAAAGGACGTCTCCAACAAGTCCCTCCACACAAGGCTCAGGGAATCCTGCGGAAGAGGAGGAGAAAAGAATGTAAAAGTCAGAGGCGACGAAGGAAACCAAGGACATAAAGCCTTCTAAACACAGCACAACCTATACACATACGAACTCACAGAGACTGTGGCAGTCGGCACGAGTTTACAGCAGATGACGTGCTAGAGCTACCCACCCCTAACTCAGATGCTATCTCCAATTAATTGATAGCCACTTGCATATGAAAACTTAGTTTTCCCTAAGCAAGTCTCACTAGGGAAACAAAGACTCATAAGGTTAGGCCCCATACCCAGAAAGAGATGGCCAATGCAAAACAAACTCAACTGAATTTTTGGAGGTTCTTTGTCTCATAATGTTAAGTTGGAACCTTTGTTTTTATTGTTGTTGTTTTTTTTGTTTTAACCATATAGGTCCTTTCAGTATGTGTTACGGCTTCTGCTTTTTGTTTGTTTGTTTGTATTCGATTCCTGCATGTGCGAGCCATGTGAATCTCTGAGTGTATGTGTTCCCTGAGGTTTTTCTTTTTCTTTTTTGGTTGTTTTAACATATTCTTATTTATCTTACTTCATTTTATTATTATTATTTAGATGTTTGCTTGCTTTCTAACAAGACAGAGGGGTTGTGGCTCTAAGTGGGAGGAGCAGTGGAGAGGAACTGAATAGGAGTAGCAGGAAAGAAATTAGAACTAGAATATATTGTGTAAAAATTTTTTATTTTCAATAAAAGAAAAATAACTAAAAAAAATGTTGCTTTGGTCATGGTGTCTCTTTATTGCAATAGAATAACAGCTAATACAAATGGAGAGAAAATGAACGATATGAGGGATCCTTGTGACATCTGATGTGAACATGACCGTCTCTGACCTTTCGTAGGTACATCTTATATTGCAAATATAAATAAATTCTATTGTGTTTCCAATGAGCTGAAATAATAATAGCTGAGTTTGTAATTCGGGCCAATGGAAATTGCTGCTCTAAGGGCACTTTTATAAACCTCTTGGGTATGCTGATGATGATTGCACTAAGTTGGCTCATGTGTTTTCGCAGGAATCCTGTGAGGAAGGCTTTCTTGTCAGTGCTTGTATGAACCCTGGGCTAATGTTACTAATATTGCACTGAAGTTGATAAGATTATTTTCACCTAGAAATCCAGCTCCAGAGGCTGTATCCAGAACCACAGTTCATTTTTATAACGCGTCAATAAATATTACTAATGTCAGTTATAAATCTATGCATGCATACTTATGTATAAAGTACATATGCTTATATATGAAAATGAGAAGTGCAGCCTGGAACTGAGATCCCAAATTTTGTGATCATTTGTGTTATAAAGCCACTGTAATTTCCAAAGAAGATTGTTGGAATGTGTCCCCATTCTGAGTTTTGTAGAATTGCCTGCAAAATTATCCTCAGCACACAGTTTCCAAGGGCATGAATTGCACTCTTACTGATTGTAAATGCTACCAAATTTATACTTATGAGCCTAGTGATCTTTATTTATAAAGTGCATGCTTCCCTTTTACTTAGCACACTCTTAGTTCTATTTTTAAATACAAAATAGTCCAAATACTTATAATTTCAAAATAGATCTCTCTATTACTTTTATTTTTTATGTAGTACATATACAACTAGAAAGTTAGCCAGCTACCAGAGTTTTAATAGTCATAATAGTAAATTTAAGTATCTTTTTGAGTCTTTCTGTGTCTGGGTTACCTCCCTCAGGATGATCCTTCTGCCTGCAAATTTCATGATTTCCTTGTTTTTAATATCTGAGTAGTATTCCATTGTGTAAATATACCATATTTTCTTTGTCAATTCTTAGCCTGAGGGACACCTAGGTTGTTTTCTGTTTCTGGCTATTATGAATAAAGCTGCTATGAACTTAGTAGAGCCAACTCCTGACACCATTAATGAATCTCTGCTATGTTTACAATTAGGAGCCTAACTTAATAGGTCTGAGAGCTACCACCACCACCACTATCCCGCAGTTGAGTGGATCAGATGCTGAGACTCACAGCCAACCATTAGGTGGAGCTTGAGGAGTTCTGTAGAAGATAAGGGGAAAGGATAAAAGAACCAGGAACAGCAAGAATACTGCAAAGAGACCACAGAGTCAACTGACCTAGACCCATGGGGGTTTACAGAGAAGGAAGGCCCAACCAAAGAGCATGCATGGACTAGATCTACCCCCCCCTACACATATGTAACCAATGGCCAGTTTGATCTTTTTATGGGTCCCCTAGTAAGTTGAATGGGTGTTTTCTATGACACGGACTCTGCTGCCTGCTTTAGGTCACTTCCCTCTTAATGAGGCTGCCTTGGCTGTCCTCAGTTGGATGAAGAGGAGCTCAGTCTTGGTTGGACTTGATGAGCAGAGGTGAGTTGGTGACGGGAGATCCCCTTTCGGGAGGACAAGGGGAGGAGAGATATGAAGAATAGGGTGATAGGAAGGGACCGAGAGGATAGGAGGGAGGGGCTATGACCAGGATGTATGGTGAATACGTCATTTAAAAATAAGTTTAAAAAGCTATTAATAAATATCTTTTTGCAAGCTTTAAATGCTACCTTTAAGTGAATTATCCACTTCTACTTCCAGGAAACGAAACAAGTGCCCTCAATACAGGCAGCTCACTTTCAATTAACATTTGCTCCCATTTCTTACCAATAAAGCTGTGTGGCCGGAGCATGAGGAAAGTTTACAGGTTGTCAACCTCTTCTAGGTACAGGCTATAGTACAGCTCAGCACAGGTGCCTCCTACATCGGCTGCAGTTCCAGCTTCCTTTGTTCATCCTCAGATTTTTGTTTTCCTTTGTTTTGTAAATCCTTTGTTTTGAAATTTTTAACATAGGGAAACAGGAGGTTTTTTAATAATGAGGAAAAAGCCCTAAAGCACCTATCTCACCTGCCATCTTTAAAACTCTCAACTATATAATTTTACCCACACCAAAGTTTAAAGTAACCTCTTATACCTTAGTTTCTTTTTATTGTACTTTATAACATGCAGATTTTCTTTTCCTTGATTTAACAAATCTAACAGTCCCACCCTCCTATTTATTCAAAACTTTCATCAGTCTCTCTAAATACATTTAGTTATTTTCTTGAAACAACAAAACAAAACAAAGTAAAAATAAAACAAAGAACAAAAATCATTCTCAACAGATGCAGGGAAATATTGCTTTGTTAAGTGTCTAAGTTTTTTCTTCTTGACCAGAATGAGTTTTTACAGATTTCCTAGTTGTTAACATGTTTTGCAAAATTCTCCTTCGGCACAACTGTAGAAAATAAATATAAGCAATTAAGTAGCTATGAACAAGTTCATTTATTTCAAAATCAGTAACAACCGAGGATTAGTCAAAAACTTTCAAGTTTCTTCTTCTGGAGGAATTCTACTTAGAACAGAATCAATGCCTAGAGGAACTGATAAAATTTATTAAACTCATTAAAGACACAAAGCAAAGGAACCTCTACAGGAACCTGTTATACCCAAGAAGACCAATAGCACCAAATATTCTTAAATAAACAAGTAGTGTATCCTCATATCCCTCCTAGGCAGGGCTCATCATGACAAAATTTTACTTAAAAATTATATACAGAGTTCCTTAACTCTCCATCCTCAGTATGTTACTTCAAAGGAAGTAATTTGTAAGGACTGTCCCTGAGGGGAAAAAAAAAGAAAAAAGAAAAAGAAAGAAAGAAAGAAAAAGCAAAGAAATTTGATTCCACGGTCCTATAGTCTAACAGTCTTCATTATAGTAAACAGAATCATACTGGAGGTAAATTATCTTCAGTATTTTTACTCAGTTATTTAATCCTTTGCATTATTCCAACATGGGTGATCTCTAAAAGCTTTAGACACGGTTGCCAAGAAAATAGGAGAGGAAGAGGGACAGGCAGTGATGAGAAGAGATTTCCTCTAGGAAAAAAATTAAGCCCTGTTAAACATACAATTCTTTGTTACCTAAGAACCTGTTTTATCTGATATCCCAGACTTTCATCTCAATTATGAGCCCTTGCTTAAACACAATTCACTGAGCATTGATGACTAAAGTGATACAAAATCCTATTCCATAGCCTTTTCAAAAGTACTCCATGTGACTCTGCTTATATGTTTAGAGCCTAATGGGGCTTCCACCAAAATGAGCCATCCTGTCTTAGTTAGCATTTCTCTTGCTGTGATAAAATACCATGACTAAAAACAACACTGGCAATAAGGAGTTTATTTCCTGAGCAAGTCAGGGTAAGAACTCAAGTATGGCAGGAACTGTAGGAAATGCCACAGAAGAGTGCTGCTATTAGCTTTCGCCTCATGGTTCACTCAGCCTACTTTGTTATATTATGTGGGGCCACTTACCCAAGGGTGGCACCACCCCATGTGGAATGCGTCTACGCACACCACTTGTTAGTCAAGAAAATACACCACAGACTTGTCCACACGGGAGTCTGGTGGGAGTATTTCTCCACTCAGGTTCCCTATTCCAAAATGGTACAGTATCAGCCAAGAACTCAAAACTAGTGTTTGGCTTTTGTAAACAATAGCCTCTTATTAGTGCAGTGGAAGCAGTCAAATTACAAATTACTTTTATATATTGCTGGTATCAGTTGCTTTAAACTGCTTGTGATGGTTTTCCATTACCAAATATTTTTGTTTGTGTAAAACTAGAAGGATGTAAGCTTAACCTTCTAATTTACCATTTCAATAACTACTGTTACAATTTATTATGAATGCCTCATATCTTGAGTATTCTTGCAATACAGGATGTAATTTTAACTACCCTTATCTTGATCATTATGGCTCTTGCCTTTACTTTGAGAAATTACTTATACTTGAAATCTTATATTTCTCCATTGTGTAAACATATGATTACTGCTCAGAATATTTTAAAGGAGGTGAACATAGTTCAGTTATTACAGTTTAATTTATATACATTAGGAATCCAAAATTTTTATGTCAATTACTTTAATTAGATCCTTTACTTGGACACTTTATTTTGACAGTGAATACAATCCATGTTTAAACAATAGTTTAACTTTTCATGTTTCTACACAACAAGATTAATTATCTTATAGTAAGTCTTACTAACTGAATTTCAGAAAACTTGTTTTTTAAACGTTCTACTACCTGAAGTCTAACATGTTAACATTTATACTTTATCTTTCTTCCTTCTATTATCATTAGTCTTATCTACTTATATAATCTCTCTTAGATGAATGGTAAAGTTGCTTGCTCATGCAATTTAAAATCTGGAAAAGTTCCTTACTAAATCACAGAGGCTTATATGAATGGATTCTTTTTTTCATTCATCTCAGAATTTTTCTTCTTTCATCATCAGTAGAACACTGGGACTGAGGGCCATCCATTCTAATTTCAGAGCTCATCTTCTGCCAAACTGTACTATATATTGTACATTCATCTGCTTCACTGAGGAGTTCAATTGTTACCGTGTTCACTATACTTGGATGTACAAGTAGTTCAGTAGTACAGATATTAAATGTCCACTGAAAAGACTCATGTATCAAAGACTTGGTTTATAGTGGGAGGTTATAGACTCTTTAGTATATGTGGAAACTAATACAGATGCTAGTTTTAACTTTTCTCTGTTGCTGCATTTATGTGCAGAACATGGCACTTTTCATGTACTCTGTCTTGAAGTTGTGTTTTACCAGTCACATTGTCTATTGTTGGTTTCATCATCACAAGTGACAGATATGTTGCAATTTTCTCAGAGTTCCTCCCTTGTTCTACTCAACTTCTTGCAATTTTCAATGATTTGGATATTGAATTCCTAGATCAATGTGATGCCTTTACTATAAGCTTCTGTGCTGTAGATATAAAGTCCCATATTTTTATTATAATATTATAATATAATAAAATAATATTATATTTAATTATAAAGTACATATTTTTAATTATTTATTTCATTTTTGAGATAATAATTATACTATTCTCCCTCCATTTTTCCTCTCCACCTTCCAAGCCCTTATTCCCTTCTGTTCAATCTGTACTATGTTATTTCTATGTATATTTTCTTTTTTTAAATTAATTTATTCATATTACATCTCAGTTGTTAGCCCATCCCTTGTATCCTCCCATTCCTCCCTTCCTCCCACTTCCCCCTACTCCCCTCCCCTATGTCTGTGTCTGAGGGGGACCTCGTCCCCCTGTATATGCTCATACGGTATCAAGTCTCTCCTTGGTGACCTATTATCTTTCCTCTGAGTGCCACCAGGCATCTCCATCCAAGGGACATGTTCAAATATGGGGCACCAGAGTTTGTGTGAAAGTTAGATCTCCTTCTCCACTCAACAGTGGAGAATGTCCTGTCCATCGGCTAGTCTGGGTAGGGGTTCGAGGTTTACTGTCTATTTTTTCCTTGGCTGTTGCCATAGTTTGCGGAGGACCCCAGGGCCCAGACTCCCCTGTAGTTTTCCAGGACCCGCTGGATCCTTCTATTTCCTCATTCTCCCAGGCTTCTCACACCTAAAGTCTCAATAGGATGTCCTCCCCTCTTACCCACTTTCCTGGGAGGTACAGTTTTTCATGGGGATGTACACCTTGGACTAGTGTCTCGATATAAGTGAATATATACCATTTAGCTCTTTTTGCTTCTGTGTGAACTCACTCATTATGACAATTTCTAGTTCAATCCATTTGTCCACAAATTTTGGAATTTCCTTGTTTTTAATAGCTGAGTAGTATTCCATAGTGTAGATGTACCACAGTTTCTTTATCCATTCTTCTACTGAGGGACACGTAGGTTGCTTCCAAGTTCTGGCTATTATGAATAAGGCAGTAGATGCACTACCACACAACAGAGACATATGCTCAACCATGTTCTATGTATATTTTCAAGGATGAACAATTCAGTATTAAACAATCAATTGGTGTGTTCCTCCCCCAGAAAACTATTTCTCCTGCTCTCAGATTTCTTAGTTGCCCATGGTTTGGTTTGGTTTTTCTGTGTTGTTATTGTTGCTGTTGCTGTTGTTTCCCTCTCTCTCTCTCTCTCTCTCTCTCTCTCTCTCTCTCTCTCTCTCTGTGTGTGTGTGTGTGTGTGTGTGTGCGCGCGCGTGCGTGCATGTGCGTGTTTGGGGGTTGAGCCTTCATGTCTAAGCAGCCATGTTCGTGCTTAGACATGAGGTGTACTTCTGATACACCTTTAAAAGCACATAGTAGAATCTCGATTCCATGGGTGTAGTTATGCATTTAAGGTCAGTTGCAGTCTTGAGTGGTTTGTGTTCCTTAACAACCCCTCCTATGAATCCTTTTCTCTTCTCAGCACAGGAAACTGGTATATAAGCTTGGGATACTGATGACTATTAATTAAGATAAGAAAAACATGATATATAAACCAGAATATTAGTGTCTTTATTTACAGTGAGAACTGAGTTATACAGATGAGAAATTACACTAACATCACAGGGCCTTTTTAATAACAAATGTGAAAGTTGCAAAGAGACTATAGCTTTCTGGAAATAGAAAAAGCGTGGGTGAAACCAGGTCACTTTAACCAGCAATGTATTATTATTTGTATCAGGGCACTTGACCTTATTTTCTCCTCAAGAGAGTTAAACCTCTTTACAATGTCTGGAAGATGTTTTTGTTTCCAGGCTATTTAGCTAGTACTAGACTTTAACTAGGGATCCTTAATCTAGTCACAACACATTTGATTAAGTTTTAAAGTTCATATATGCATTAACTAATTCATTCAAAATATTTATTAAGCAGAGATAATGTGTAAGCACTAAGCAAGTCAATTAAGATACCACATTAGCAGTTTAAAGGGATTACCATAAAACATTTCAATATAGAACAACTCAGAACCCAGTGGCATAGTTATCCTTCAGAGAGGGCATCGCAGAAACAATGTGTTTCTACTCTCTTCATTCCTCTAACAAGATGTTAAATGTGTTATGTGATTGCAGTGTAAAAGACCCAGATTTCCAAGAGAAATTGTCTAAAATACTCCTGTGGAAGTAACTTCCAAGCTGAAACTTGAAGAATGAATAGTTGAATGCTAATAGGAGTGGGTGAAAAAGGCTTTGGCCATGTGGAATATGATCTCTTAGACACCACCTTAATGTCCATTACTATTATTTCGTTAAATAGACATAGTTACCACACTGACTTCTAAATTCATATCTCTATCCCCACGCAGTAATATAGCTCTTCAAACCCCATCATAGAACTTTATTTTCACAGTGCATCAAGGTTAATGCCGAACTTGTGGGTCCTCATATGCAAATTAGATGTATTTCCTCCCCTTTACTATCCCCTCACTGGAGCCAGAAGCCTGTTTCCCAGTTCTCTGCTGGGGAAACAGAAGCCTACCTGGCTTTATCCTGAGTGGGCTTTGTCTCTAGGCCATTGAGTAAGTAGGCTCAACTCTAATTCTGATAAGGCACCTCCCTACCACAGTAGTGCTTTCTGTGCGCTATCCAGGATATGGGCAGTGCTCTACTGTCCCTCATCTGGCTTGGGAAGCTACAGAAACTCACGAAAAGTCAATGTGCCAAGAATAATTGACCATGAAGTACTAAGTCACAAATGGGCCATCTCCAGGGTCAAGGACCACCTCAGAAGAGGAAGTGGGAAGATTGTTAGATCTAGAGATTGTGCAACAAGAACAAAACAATGTCTTCTGAACATAAGTGATCTGATACACTCATAAACTCAGTTACAGTCACCTACTCAAGAGCTGCACAAGATCAAGTCAAAGTTCTAGAACAGCTAAGAAACATGACATCCATCTCTAAGTGAGAAGATATAGAAACTATGGGCAACTAACTGATGGCTCATGGAGAAGAGAAAAATCAGATTTCTGTATGATTTTGCCTTTCTGGGATTGTCCATGTCAGTAGTTGGTTACATAACCACTAGTATGTGGGCAACACAAACTGGAGTATGGACTATTTAAAAAGAGGTTGAGTAGATAAGGAGTTGGGTGGATGCTGGCGAGGTTAAGGGAAGAAGTTAAGGGTATTATCAAATACATTGTATAAATACTTCAAAGAATTAATTATAATAATTTTTAAATAATAGTCTTTTTGAAATTAGTGGAATGTGTGTAGGATGACAACAGGGACAGCAACTTGGAGAATTTAGGGATGTCTCAACCCATAGTGTAGAATTGTCATAATCTCCTCCAAGCTATACTGCAGAACCTTTCTTGTCTATCATAATGTATATAATTTTTGTCACATTCAGCAAAATACGTAAAGATGGCAATAAGATCACGTTCCAGGCAGTACAACTAAGTTAAAGGTACCTGAACTTCTCTCCACAAAATAGGCAGTGTCATTTAAAAATGTAATTACGTGTGATGCTTTTGTTCTTAGTAGAAGGAGTGCTGCTACATAATTTTAGATGTTATTTGAATAAGTCAGCATCTTTCTAAATTTGGAGCCCTTTTTTTAAAATCACAGAAGTCTGAATAATTACAAACAAGTCACTAAGTGTTTCTCCTGTTAAGGACTTTTAAATGTAGCAGCTTAATTAAAGTTTTCTTGTAATTAATATCCAGACTTGTTCTTGTTATATATAAATAAGAGCTGATTTTGGTTGAGGGAGACTGAATCAAAATGGCCTGTGAAGAGCAGCCTAGGCATGAGTATTTATATACTGTATGGTTTCAGAAGCTTTTTACTCAGGGATGATTTGAGATGTCTTACTGGAACCAACAACCAACGAACAAATCAATCAGTAAATACAGTAAATAATCCTTTCTCTGTGAAACAGAGAAAGGATTTGTTTGAGCAACAAGACTCATGCATTGGTATCGTGGACAGCTATGGTAAAGCCATTCAGAGCAGAGACTGTAATTACTTTTCTTAAATTAAGAAAGAAACCTCTGTATCCCTGATTTCCACTCTGGGCATATAACTAAAAGACATACATACATACATACATACATACATACATACATACATACAACAAGGACATTTGCTCAACTGTGTCCCTAGCAGTTTTATTCATAATAGCAAGAATCTAGAAATAACATAGATGCCCCTCAACCAAAGAGTTGATTAAAAACAGAACAAAGGAAAAGAAAAACGAGCAGAAACCCTCTTGTACATTTACACAATGGAATACTACTCAGCTATTAAAAACAAGTAAATCTTGAAATTTACAGGCAAATGGATGAAACTCATCCTGAATGAGGTAGCCCAGACCCAGAAAAACATGCATGGTATATACTCACTTATAAGTAGATACTAGCCCAACATAGATGTACCCTGAGAGAGTCCACCCAGAGGAAGAAGGGGACAGATTCTGGGACTCGCAGCCAGTTTCTGGGACTCAAAGTCGGACTCTGTGAGGAGTGCTGAGAGTGGTATGGGAGATTAGGAGGATGGAAGGACCCTGAGGGGTCAGGAGCACCACAAGGAGACCATCAAGGCCAGTGGATCTGGCACCAGGGCGGCCTGCACAAACTGTTGCACCATCAAGGATAATGCATGCGGTAAACCTAGACCCCCTGTTCAGATACAGCCAATGAACAGCTCATTCTCCACAGTAGTAGAGGGAGCTGGAACTGCCTCTGACATGAACTCTGGTGCCCACTATTTGACCATTGCCCCTTGCTGGGGAGGGCCTTTAGGCATACGGAGGAAAGAGATGCAGGCTATCCAGATGAGACCTGATAGGCTGTGGTCATATGGCAGGGGAGGAGGTCTCCTTCTCTCAGAACTCTCGGGGAATAGACTAGGGGGAAGGAGGAAAGAAGGGTGTGAGTGGGAAGATACAAGCAAGAGGATAACAATAGGGATATAATCTGAATAAATTTTAATAAAAAATAAAAGTACCTGGAGGGGGAGACCTGGTGGCTCTCAGAGGAAGGACAGCAGGTTACCAAGAAGAGACTTGATACCCTATGAACATATACAAGGGGAGGTAATCCCCCTCAGGAACAGTCATACAGGAGGGGAATAAGGGGAAAATGGGAGGGAGGGAAGAATGGGAGGATACAAGGGATGGGATAACCATTGAGATGTAACAAGAATAAATTAATAAAGTAAATAAAATAAAATAAAATAAAACTGCAAAAAAAAAAAAAGAAAAAGAAAAGTACCTCTAGAAGCTTATTCAGAGAGTGTCTCAAGATACAAATATTATTTGTTTTTATTTTCTCTATTTTCACCCTATTGAATTATGAAAAAATAAAGTCAGAAACACCAAACTGTGATGCTGGATTCTGTATAGGGAAACCAAAGAGGTGTTGGCCACTTTCTAAAAGAACACCACCAAAATATAATATCCTCTTTAAAAGGACGAGATAGGTTTGTGTCTCCAACATGCCTGGCTGTGATACACTTATCCACATGAAGTCACTCTTCATTGTCATTTTGTCTGTCTCCTGGGGCTACAGTTAAAGAACAAAAGCTTCTAATGGGATTCATGTCTGGTTCTGCCATGCTAGTTCTGAATGAAAACATTCATTTTCTTAATAGCATTCTCTTGTTTGTGAGTGTTTTAAGCATCATTTGTTATCCCTACTACTTAGCATGTGAAATTTTTCAGAAAAATAACATATAAACAGATCAAATAAATCAAAGATGTTTGTGGGAGCCTGCAGAGTATACCACATCCACTGTATTAGCATAAACATAAGAATTTGAAATAAAGTCCAGTATTCTCTACACTGCTCTGTTAAAGCCTATTGAAAATTACTGAGCCTGAGGACCTGTGTCTTCACGGTGAAACTATTTGAATGCAAGGTATACCATGCCTCATCATGGCAATGTTCAGGAAAATGGAATTAGTATCAACAGGATTCTTTGACAATTTGAAACAGCCTTTGTTCATTTGTTTGAATTCTTTCTACCAATTGACATGGTATCACCTTTCATCTTGGGAATATAAGTGTAACATATTTTATAATGTGTTAATATTCCTGCAAAATAGATCCCACTTTCAAACCAACATGCTACCTACAATGCCATATTGGCCCTTCTTGCATTCTTGATAGGCACAGAACATGTAAATTGCATGCATCACAGTATATAACTTTACTCAGAAAATATTATCATTGACACAAAGCTAGGTGCATGCAGTCACTTGCAAAACTGCATAACTGGCAAGAGCTGAGTCATTTGATTACCTTCAACACTGAGAAGAACTCAACAGCATTGTGATGAGATTCTTACCCCGAACAATGCAACTACTTCACTTTTCTTAGGTCAGCCAGAGTCAACCTTGTATTTTTAATTGGGTCCACCTTCCTAGTACTGCAACCCTTTAATAGAGCTCCTCATCTTGTGATGACCCCAACCATAAAGTTATTTTTTGTTACTACTTTATAAATGTAATTTTGCTACTGTTATTAATCAAAATGTAAGTAACTGTGTTTTTCCATGCTCTTAGCTAACCACTGGGACGGGGTTATTCAATCCTCAAAAGGGTCATGACACATGGCCCAAGAACCATTGTTCTACACAGATAAATTTTAAAATTCTTAGCTTACATGTAAGCCCTTCTCAGCATAGTACTAATATGCCTTATCAATTTCATTTCAATCATTCATTGAAACTAATTAAATATTATTTTTCATTTTCTTAAAATTCCTTGTCTTACATGCTTCTTTGTCATTGTCTAATTTTTATGATGCCTGCATAAACTTGGCTTCTCACACTGATGCTTCTTGCATTATGAGATGGAACAAGACGCAGGCTGGATGAGGGTAAGCAAGCCATGAACTTATCCTACAACCACAAAGAGACCTGATATATCACAGAAAGATTCATCGCCAACTAAAGCAACATTAAAATTCTTTCTTGATAATGACAAGGATAATCATATCTTAACAGCTATAATTTAGTGAATACATAATATGTAGCAGCCGTTAACTTAAATGTTTCACATTCATTATTGTCTTTTCTATTCTTATCTTTTAACACGGCCAAGGTGAATCCCATAATGCTCCAACTCAGACCTGAACTTACCATATTTCCATAAAGCTGACCGTTCTTCGAGATCTAAAAACTTTTCAAGTTTTCAAGTGTCTTTGCTTTGTTGATCCCATGCAGTCAATAATTGCAAATTCTATTGTTTCTATCTTCAATACTTGTTCAATATCTACTTCCTCCTATTGTTATCTTGACCAAACAAGGAAGAAAAATATACTAAGAAGATATACTATTCTGTATTGGATCCTGGAATACAAAATGAACATTAGTTAAAAAATAAACTGCAACGGCGTAAGTAATTTTCAGTGTATAACTAATAGTATTGTCTTGTGGTTATTTCTCCTTTAAAAATTGGCATAGTCATACATGTTGAGAACTTACAGAAAATACTGATGAATACACAATTATTTCTCTATCATCATAAACATATTTCTGCATATCAAGATCTAGTACAAAGAAAATTATATACAGGCTAACTTATTCTTTAGTTAGCATCTTTGCTCTTCCTTAGTCTACTCCAAATTTACAAACTATATAAATATGACAATGATAGTTGAGAGATCATTCAGAGATCATGTACACATGATCAAGAGTACATACTACTCTTTTGGAAGACCTGGTTCAACTCTCAGCACCTATATTAAGTGGTTCACAACTTACTAATGCTACAATTCCAGGAGATATGGTCACTTCTTATGGTTTCATGTGCATCTGCTCTCAGATGTATAAAAACCCATACATAGAAGTAGACAGACACACACACACACAAATAAATAAAACAAATCTTTAAAACCACCCTATTAATATCAGAATATAATTTTTAAATTAAAACATATAAATAAGTCCAAAAATGACTGTAGCAGAGATTTTTGTAAGGAATTCTTCCAGTTGTGATGGGCTTCGGTGTGCTGGATAAATAAGCCTGTGTCCACCAGTTTCACATATATTCCCACCGCTGATTTTTATCTGATACCTTGAGCAATTCATGACAGAAAGTGTGAACACCGATATATACCAAACATGTGACAGCTTTCATAGAATATTTAACAATCATTTTTAAAAACAGTTTGGGGAAGATAATTATTCGATAGAATTGCATTTACATACATTTGACCATTGAAGTTCAGGTTGATTTTAAATTTAGCAAAACTTTTTCCTAGACATTGCTTTCATATCTGTGCCACATGGACATAAGAAGTAACAAAGAAGCCAGGTTATTTTGGATATTAGTACTTAGATTGGTCTTCAAATTTTAGCGTTATCTAAAAGAAAGTCTCAAAAAGTTATTTAGAATATTTATAAATACATGAAGAAAAATCAATAACCTAATTAGTTTCTAAAATGTCTATGTCTATTACTAAGGTTCTAAGTGAAATGGAAAATATGGTTCATTTAATACTCAAACACACTTCTACTTTTTTATTCCTCAAATTTCTATCAACTTCTACTAGTTTTACAATTTATCATTGAAATATTCCATCACCCAGGGGCTCTCCACATGGAACATATCATTTAAAATGCATTAAAATGATTTTCAATTGCTATTTGAAAATGAAAGAATAATTTTAAAACATTCAAATCATGTGTTTGTACATTGTGGCACTTAAGATGTATGTAAGGGAAATTAAAGCTTTGAGAGAAAAGAAAAAAATCATACATATCTAGGTTGATGAACAAATTTTTCCTTGAATCTTTTCTACCTCCCACCCTTTCAATATAAGAGATCACACACAAGGATCCACATGTGCTTGGTTCAGCGATTGCCAGGGAGAAATATATGATCTAACCAACCAGCTATAACTTTTTATGCATGCTTAATCACCTACTTAATCAAACAAGAGGTCTTTAAATAGCAACTAAACTAACAGCCCACAAGTGTAACAAAGGGTTTTATGCCTGTTATGACAATCCACTTGAAGTGATTCCAAAAGATAGGGTCTAAGAATCTTCCAGGCTAGGAAAAAAGATCTTTCTCTGAGGACATTGTCATACAATAATGCCCTCCAAGATTGAGATTGACAGGGAAAGACCAACAGAATGTCCACTAACAAATGTCAGATATTCTGAGTGTGTATTTTCATTTTCTTCTTTTTATGGAAAGCAATCACTAAGTTATGACATTTGTCCCTTCTCACATTCTGAGGTTAGTGGAGAACTGAAACTGTTGAAAGTTTTGAAGAAATTTTGAGCCGTATTTTGCTGGTTCTACTCTTTTTAATATAAGGGTGAGGCTGTGCTTGCAGTTCAGTGATAGAACTCTTGATACACATGGTTGAGGCACAGAGTCCCACCCTTCACACTGCAAACAAACAAAAATAAAAATCAAGACCACCAGTCCTGAAGTATTGAATAGCTTTAGTCAGTCTCCTGAATCTTGTTTTTATGGCTGTGTGTTTTTGTAGAGACTCACTGTCTGTGATTAACTGTGGCATTCTCTTTGGATGGAGCCTTTTGTTTATTCATTCCAGCTTCAGCGGAGAAGCATTAAACAAAGGGCTGGCACTGCATATGCTACTGCAGTGTTGTTACCTGATAATAACAAGAGACAGAAGAGATTTTATCCTCACGATTATCAGTTAATACATTAATATTTGTTGGATATTTATTTTTCTTTACCGATTCTATTAGTCTTATTTCATTCTCTTTTTAAAATTGAATGTTGATACATTATATTCTGATCACAATTTCCCTTTGCAATCTCCCTCCAATTCCTCCACACCCATTCAATTCCACAGTATCTCTCTCTGTGTGTCGCTGTCTCTCTGTCTCTGTGTGTGTGTGTGTGTGTGTGTGTGTGTGTGTGTGTGTGTGTGTCTTTCTTTCTCTCTCTTGGAAAAAAAAGACATACAAATAGCAAAGTAATCAAAATAAAAATCATATTTTTAGAAAAGAAAGCACAAACATGTGAGCACCCACATACACACAAATAAAACATGTAGACACACTGTTGGAAACAGCAGCATATGAGGAAAAGCGTAATGAGAGTAAAAGGAAAAAAAGAAAGAAAGAAAAGAAAAAGCCAATATAAAGCAATAGGAGACTAAGCATCCACAAAAACAACACTGAGTTTATTTTGGGTTCAACCATCTTTTGCTGGAAAAAGAACCTACGTTTAAGTGTGGCTTATGCACCCAGAGAAACACGATAGGAGAAAACTGACCTTTCCTCTGAAAACAGATGTCATTTGTGGATAGCTTCTTGGCTAGGAATGGGAGACTGAGTGATGTCAGGTATGGCTCTCCTTTTCAGGAGTGGGCCTTAAATCCAATCAGAGAATGTTTGGTTACATCTACCATATTTATGCCACTGTAGCACCACTGTATTTTGCAGACAAGTCACCATTGTAAATCACTAGATTTGTAGTTTGCGTGGTGTTTAACATTCTCTTCTGGTAGCGTGCAGTACATCTACAGTACCATGAACACTGGTTAGCGTGGATGAAGAATCTAGTTAGGCATTAGCTGAACTTTGTGTTCAATGAGATATGCAAGTGTTGTCTCCAGCCAAAGGGCCTTACCATCAGTTTCCAAAGAGCAACCAACAGCCTTCAAAATAGCTAGTATTGGTTGAGCATCTCCAATAGATGCCGTTGGCCAACAACTAAATTAGATGTAACCCACTCATGACACTGGAGGTTTCATTTGCTGTAGAAAGATGTCTAGTTGGGGTGTTCTCTTCCCTGACATTTTATGACTCTATTTAGATTTTTTATACACGTATATATTTTGAAAAGCTTTGACAGTAGTTGGTTTCAATATGACCCTTTAATTGTCATTTAGTGTTTGTCATAGTTACTGTTTTATTGCTGTGAACAGGCATCAGTAATGCAACTCATTGAAGAAAGCATTGAAGAAAGTGCAATTAAGCGCTTGTTTACAGTTCTAGAAGGTTCGCCTATGAGAATCATGGTGGGTGGAAAGCAGATGGGCATGGTGCTAGAGCACTAGCTAAGAGTTTTTCATACAGTAAGGAGAGAGAGAGAGGGAGAGAGAGAGGGGGGGAGGGAGGGAGGGAGGGAGGGAGAGGGAGAGGGAAGGGAGAGGGAGAGAGACACATGGAAAAAGCCTGGCATGGACTTTTGAAACCTCAGAATGCTTTCTCAGCATCACTCCTTCTCAAACAAGTCCTTCCCAAAGGGTACAAAGAATTCAAAAACATGAGGCTATAGGGACCATTCCCCTTCAAGCCATCACAGTGTTAGGTGTCCTTCTCCATAGTATCTCCCTTGGCCCCTGCTAGGATCTTCCTTCCCATTTGTTTCTTCCATTTCAGTCTGCCTCCCTTTTCACCATACCTACATATTACATTTTCTCTTCTTTGGAAGACCTCCCCACCTAGCTCTTTACTCACTTGCTTCTATGGTTATAAAGATCGTAGTATTCCCAATGAAGACCTAAAAGCTGATATTAACATATAAAAGAATACATACCTTATTTTCTTTTGGGGGGGTCTAGGTTACCTTCCTCAGGATAATTTTTTTTTGCTCTATCCATTTAATTGCAAATTTCATGATTTTTTTAAACAGTTGAATAGTATTCCATTGTTTAAATGTGCCATGTGTTCGTGTTCATTGTCCATTCATTTGTCAATAGACATCTAGATTGTTTTTCATTTCTGGCTATCTATCATGAAAATATTTGTTTCTCTAGTCTTTTGTTGTTGTTGTTACTGTTTTTCTTTTATAGATATTCTACTTAACATAGTATCAACTCACTAAAATCAGAATCATAGTGTGATGGGGAAATATTTAACTACTGTAAACGATTTTATATTCTAGTCTCTGAACTGTAAACAATCAAAAAATATACTTTAATGCACAGTGTAAATTACTTAACTTTCCTAGCAATCAGTAATCCATAATCTCTTATTAAAAGTTCATTAGCATTTTCATTGTATGGGACGAAAACCTTTCCCTGGAACCTACATTCAACCTATCTGCACTCTAACACCTACATAAAATTATTTATAAATTTTAAAATTAAGTTACTAAGTTTTATAGTAGGTTGAAGTATAATACTTATAAATAGCTTTTGTAACTTTCATATCAAGATTTTATATATAGTCATAGCATTTTTACTAATGGAAATATTAAGGGCACTATGTGAAATATTGTTGCACACCCCTACATATACAAATATTTTTTATTCAAGTGTTACAACATTTTCATATCCTTAAAGATTATATTTTAGTATTATTTTACTTTACTCAGGCTTCATCCCTGATTCTATCTATGATGCCTTTCTATTACTGATTTGTAAGCTATTTGTCTATTTTAACACAGTTTGAAATTCTGCAATCCATTTGGCACAAGTTCTAAGATGATGTTCATGTTAAATGCAACTAGAGCTATTGAACAGTTTAGGATATGGATCTATCAAACATTGTATGCTTCAAAACTCACAAAAATTCTAGCACAAGCTCAAGCACCTGAGACAAACTAGAGTGTAGGACCATGATGACAGAGAATATTTTGAAGATAAGCATATCAAGAGCCTTGCTGAGAGGGAATGCCAGACACTTGTATAATAACAAATGATGAGAGCCAAGCATGGTGACACATGCCTTTAATCCCAGCACTCAGGGGACAGAGGCAGGTGGATCATCATTGTGAGTTCGAAGCCAGCCTGGTCTAAAAAGTGAGTCTAGGACAGCCAGGGCTACACAGAGAAACCTTCTCTGGAAAAGCCAAAAGCAAACAAATAAGTGATGTTTTCAACATCTTCCTTATATCTTTCTTTCTTTCAAAATTTCACTGTCTGCTAAGCAGTGAGCAATAATATCCTTTAGTAAAACAGGGGGAAGCTTGACTGCAGCATTCCCACATCCAGACGTCAATATGAATAGAGGCCACATGTCTTGCTCTAAGGCCTCATGTTACCTTCAAATGAAGCTGCAATTAGACACGCATTGATGTTTGCATCTTTCCAAAATATATTTCAGATATCCACATATATGATTACCCATGTGATTCTTTTGTCATAGTCTAATTTTACTTCGCCTATTCCCACAGCAGGTCGGAAATAGAAATAAAGAGACATAATCTACCTTTTCATCTCAAGTGTGAAATCTTATACATTTTTGGCATGTACTGAGCAAGTGAAAATGTAGTTGGGTTGGTATCTACCTGAAAGCTTCCTCCTCTTTGTTTCACTGCTACTTTTTATTACATGACATTCTCGTAGATGATTCAATGACGTGAACCATGGAGATCATAAGTTGAAAAACCCTATTAGACCAAGGTTCCTATTTGTAAGAAATTAAGCAATAGAAAAAAGGTTTACAAATACCAAGGTCGTTATTAGATTTTGTGTATTCTGAGACCAATTTAGTGCTTCCATCTTGTTGAATTTTGTGCACCTGTTTTTAAAGCTTTCCATGTCTTTTAAAAACTGAATTGTTGGAAAATCCCATATATAATGATACTGTATTTACATGATTTCTACCTCTATCTCTCCCCTTCTAACTCATCCTGTGTCTACTCAGTCCCTTAAAATTCATTACCTCACTTTCTTTAATTAGAGTTTTATATCTATATATTACATACATATAATATATAAATTCAACATGCTGCCTTCTGAGTCTATTCAGTTTTGTTTCTATATGTGTGTGTTTAAGGCTGACCAGTTTGGATGGGATACTTGTTTAGGTCTTTATTGCTATGGAAGACCTATTTTCCTTCTCTCTCTCTCTCTCTCTCTCTCTCTCTCTCTCTCTCTCTCTCCTCTCTCTCTCTCTCTCTCTCTCTCTCTCTCTCTCTCTCTCTCTCTCTCTCTCTCTCTCTCTCACTCTCTCAGTAAAAGTCTGTATCTCCTTGTTTAGGGGAGGAGTATTTGTTATTTCCACCCTTTAACTTTGGCATGTCAATTGTCATTATGCAGGGCTAATATGGGTAGCTATATTTACATTATTGGGATTTCATGAGTGCAGCTTTTCTGTCATGTATAATAGACACTGTTCTGAAGTAGACGTCTAGATCATCTGGCTCTTACATTGTTTCTACTGTTCCTTCAATATTACTGATTATGTGCTTTTATGCATTTTGCTACAAAGGATGACAGAATTAACCTTGATAGCTCACCTTTAGATTTTCTGTTTTATTTGCACTAGGTTCTTCCTGCAAACACTTCATCAGACACAATTCCCTCAGTCTTGTTTATCAAGGCCAAAGTAGATGCCCTTAACAATAAACTTCAAGAAACATAAAAACAGCCACCACAATCCCTAACCTCAGATTTCTTATGCCATTTCTAGCAGTCGTAACTCTCACCACTTTTAAAAATATTTCTCTGAGTTGCACATCCAAAGACCATCAATGTTTGTAAGCACAGATAAGACACATTTATTTTTAAATGCTGTCCGTTTATACATTCTGCAATGCATGTCTAAAATATACTGTTATCAAGGCTTTGTGTAGCTCTAGGGGAAGAAGAACAGAAGTGTGGTATTTTGGAATTACTATGGTATCCAGAAAAACTTTGCACAAAAGGGATGAGGACAGAATTTATGCCTCTAAAGGTTAGACAGCAAATACAAGGCCCTAAGTTCAAGTCTTAGTATCACAGGACAAAAGAGATTTCTTAAAAAGAAAAACACTGGGCAAGGAAGACAAAGTAGAACAGAAAAGTAAGGAAAGGAAGAAAAGAAAAGAATTCTGAGTAGGAATGCATTGCAAAATAGAGCATAGTGGGGAGGATGAGGAGTTCAAGGTGATCCAGAGCTACAAAATTAGTCTAAGTGGAACGTAGCTATTCTAGATGGGATCCTGGCTCATAAAACAAAGGGAAAAACCATTCAAATCAGATTGTATGTAGCAGTAAAATATGCAAAGTATTGTTAATATAGACTATACTTTCAAAATTTCATAATTTCATTGCAGAATTTTTTGCAACTAGGCAATGAATGAATGAAGACACACTTACAGTGCATACTCTTGTGTCTGTGCTAAGCAGGAGGGAGTCTTCAGAAACTCCTCAGAATAAACATCTGCACTCTTCCTCCTTCAGTTAGGATGTAATGAATCCTAGAGATTCTAATTTACAATCTCTTAAGATGGGGGAGAACAGTGGGAAGAGCATCTCAGATTTGCTTAGCCATGTTTAACTTACCACAGAGGACTGTTAGTTAGACTTGGACCAGTCAGCAAAAAAAAAAAAAAAAAATTACATCTAGATTTTATATAGTCTTGAAGGTTTCTCATTATGCCTTATCAAAATGTTACTTCTAATCTATAAAGTGTTATCTGTATGATAATCCATTACATAAAATGTCTTTTGACAATGCTATTAATGATAGACTAAAATACTATTAATGATAGATTACATACACACACACTCATAACACACACACAGAGAGAAATCATTTGAATATTATTCAACTACTAGTTATAGACATGAACATGGGAAGAATAAAAATGCTGGCTGTGTGCATCTGAGTCCCTGTTATCTCCACTTCCCACTCCAACCTCAAAATAATCTCTGTCACTTCATCAACAGAAAAACACATTAAAAGTACTCCCTGATGGAGAGAGTAATTTTGATTCAAACCAAGAAACAATTCAACGTCCTTCATATTGTTAGAATTCTAATCACAAACAAAAATAGGAGCCAAATACTGCAGCTAATAAGAATCTCTTCATTGGAAGTGCAAATCTTTCTTATTTAAACTTTGATCTCATTTCAGGACCTCAAAGACAAACTTGAGGGCTTTGCTAGATCAATATGTCCCTCTTGCCAATGTGCTCAATTGAATAAATCTTACCTTCTCGATTTCCTCTATGTTAAAAAAAACTGTTCAAATATTTGTATTTGTGATCTGGAGCAGTCATGGTTCCAAAATATACTACATGATAAATTGCAGACATTTAAAAAATAATGTCTTCCTAAAGAGATAGTAATAATTACATTGTGTTTATTAAATGGACTTTTGTATGGAGTTCAGGGAAAAATATATTAAACTGACCCAAAATAAACTAAATTGATACAAGAAAAACTACAAAATCCTTTGCTAATACAGGGAGTGCTAATTGGACTCAATGGATTATTTTATAAAAACAAGAAGACATGAAGTTGGAAGGGCATATTGGTATTAGAGTAATGGTGGGTAAAAGTGATTAAATAGATTATATAAATGTATGAAATTGCCAAAAATGAAAATGTTAAATGTATAAAGAAATATAAAAATAGTCAGGGCTAAAACAGAGAAACCCTGTCTAGAAAAATCAAAAATAAATTAAATATTTCTAACATAAACTAAGATAAAGTATTTAATCAACATTATCCTCTATTTTTCCAATTACATTTTTACATTAGAAATTATTTTAATTACACTTAGTTTAGCTACTTGTCAAGTTCTATTGCATGTCAGTCAGTGAATATATTAACAGATGGTAATTGAAATGGCTTAGAACCAAGGGAAAATACACAGTAACCTTCTGTGGATTTAAACCCTCCAAAGTTAGGGCCTCAATAGGCTAATACAAAAATCTAGTCCAAAGCTTGTCTACTAAATCTAGATTAAACATTTTTCAGAGGAGGGCATTTTCTTCCCTCCTCTGGCTCCTTTACCCTTTTTGTTGAAATGGTTAATGTGAAGATAAAAGGAGAGATTCATGAGCCTGATTTTTTTCATGTACTGATGGCAGCTAATCAAAATAAACATAGTCTATGCCTACTTCAAAAGAGCTGTCTATTAGAAATAGGGACACACATTTTAATTCTGTGCCCAAATTAAAAACAAAAACAACAACAAAAAACATAAATTAGGAACAAAACGCCTGTATGTAAATTACTCTATTTCTGTAGACCTTAAGTTAGTTTATCCAAACACCACTTCATTTCAGACTATAGTTACTAATTTACACCTTCGGCAGACTGTTTTCTAAACTTTATAAATATCAAATCTTAAAAAACAAGTTAAATCATTTCATCAGAATTCCTTCAAATAAAAAAAAAAGGAAAAGAAAAATAGATAGAATTCCAAATGGCAATATAACATCTGGAAAATAGCACTTTAAATAGTTGGTGGTATGGCAAGTTTTTCACGTAATTTGACACTACCTTTTGAAGATTAATTAAGTCAATATTTTGGACACTATGCCAAAGGTAACAGGAATTGCAGAGGGCGGGAAACAAGCTCCAAGGTTCAGTACTTGGCTCTGTGTTTTCGTATGCATGCTGATTCTCTTTGTTTCCTAGTGACTTCACTATGTTACAGGCTTTGACTTTTCTCACCAACTGCAAATGACCTCTTCATAAGAAGTGCAGGCTGAATCATGTTCTTAGCTTAAAGACAAATGGCGCAGATATTGGGCCATTGAGGAGAGGGCTCTCATCAACCTCTGGTTTCAACACCACATTCTGTGTGCTTCCTGAGCAGACCTTTGGTGCCAAGACACCTGAGGACTTGCTCAGAATGTGGTGATGGTGAGGGGCCCTCAAGGATACTGGAAAGAACGAGCTCGGCCATGCCTTTGTCTCATATCTATTTTAAGATGCCCTATTTGCCATCCTTTAATCAGGGAATGTAATTACGGTACTAAAGCTATCTACAGTCAGTCATGATATTCCTTCATTCTAATGTAATAAAGTGCAAAAGTCATGTCTTGACCTGCTCAGGTAAGGTAAGTCTTGTTTGTTAATGTCACTTCTAATCCCAGCACTAGAGTCTGAGGCAAGAGAATCGTTTTGAGGTTAAGGCCAGTCTGGGCTACCTAGTGAGTTTAAAAACAGCTTGGTCTTCAAAGTAAGATATTATTTGAAGAAACCAAAAGAGAAAAGAGTAGAGATCATTGTAAATTGATTGAAACAAAGGGTTCAAGTTTGAATATGGTCAACATCACATGCTTTCTGGTGGGACTGACTTCATTTGATACAGTATACATTACAAACGCTATCAGTTAATTCTCTGGTAATAACTAAGCATGATATGTTTTTAAAAAATCGATTTAGCAAGGCTGGACTTTAATGTCACTGAGTGACAGTGAGGGATGACTTCTTCTATTGATGCTCATTATTCAATAGTGTTTAAAGATAAGAGTTGGGTCAAATCATAAGTTGTTCTAATGGCTCTGTGACCATACATCTATAAAGCATGCTATGAGTATTATTTTTCTATTAAAATTTTAAAGCCAATTGAATAACCACATGCGATGGAAAGAAAACAAAGCTTCTCAGAAATATACACATTATTTTCAGAAGCCAATATCAGAAACGAAAAATGGGGTAAAGCATCAACGTGGCACTAGGAGTGACTTCTATTCACAGCAATTTCTGATGTACAATCTCTTCTCTCTTTGATGCAGGTAGAAGAAAAGAATAAGAATGGCTGCCCCTGCCTATGACTGTATTTATTATTAAACATTTTTAATAATAGGAATAGTAACTGGTGTTCTAAACAGTAAGCTCTATGTATATCATAAACTGATTTTTAAGTCTCTTATATTACAACTTCACAATTTCAGTCTTGCTTTGCATTTTGATACATTTCAAAGAGCTAGTCCAATTAACGGGGTTACTAAAATTACTTTCACCTCTAGAATTTATTTTGGGGAGACAAATGGAAGAGGCAGCAAAAGCCTTCCACTTGACTTCCCTTTCATACAGATGAGAAAGAAATAAGTCCCCTCGCTGCCAATCCTTAGTTAAAATGAATCACCATTTTAAACTGAGACTTTTTTCCTCATGATTTAAATAACAAAATGAAACAAAATGGGAGTTAAAAAACTTTTCAATTCAGAAATCTTGATTACAGTTTTACTTTTTACATGTGAAGATACCCAGAGTGAAAACTTTTCATTTCATCCATTTTTTTTTTTTTTGGATGATGGCTAGAGGAAAGCAAGAAAGATAAGTGCATAAAACTGAATTCATTATACATGTAGAAAAGGCATAATTTACATATAATCCTGCATATATAAGCTATATACATGTGTATACAATGTATATACACATATAATAGTGCTAGGTATGTTTGTACACACAATTGCCGAATTTACATGGGTTATTGCTCTGATTGCTTTTAAAGGCCTGTAATACATCAGACAGAACATGTATGTAATAAATTTATTTGTAGGTATGTTCTGTTCACCTGAAATTTCATAGTTGAGGAATTTGAGTTGAGTATGAGTTACAAATGTGTATATTCAATCACTTGAGTTGGATAGTCCTTATGCCATCATTTCTCTGAACAGTGAGTTTCCTTGATTGTCGTAAGCCTGTCAGACACACCTTCTGTGGGATTTCATGGGTTTTCCCTTCATCAAGGTCATTTGGAAGAAGCCCAAATTTATTGGTGTGAACAACAAAATGGGGAAAGGACAAGTGTGTATAAATACTAGGTTTATACTGAGTGAGTCTAAGGCTGCACTAAGATGGCTGAAGGAGCATTTTTCTGCTGCTGCAGCATTGTGACTTACAGAACCCTAAACACAAGATGACAAAGCTTCCAAACTAAAATTTCCAAGTAAAAAATGAAAATTTCCAAATCAGTCATTAAGCTTTCTTTGTTATTTTCTCTCTGAACTTTTATTAAAAATATTGTATTCACCATCCTATCTTAAATAATTTTGCAATTTGATAAAATAATATCTTTCTAGTCAAAATATAAAAGCATCTACATAAATAATTCCATATAGTGATATATAACATTTGAAAACTATTCTGAATTAAACTGACCATCTGCAAAAGTTTCACACTAATCATGTCAGAGCTGAAGGGACATCACAATGCATTGTTATTTCCAAACACTATTATTGAATGTGTCAGACCTTGGTCAATCTCAGCAGCAGGACATTGCTGTGAAGGGAATTAGTTATCTATTTTGTAATAAAATGGCAATTTTGCCTTAATAAGAAATATGAAGCAGATGTTAATCCATCTTTATATTAATATGAATGGAATTCAGTGGAAATAGTATCTGTTGTTATAAATTTTAGTGCCAAATTAAAATATGTGGCAGAGGCAGGGGTAGAAACCTCCATGAAAGCAAAATATTGTCCTCTCAAATATAAAGTGTCACTCCCATATAAGTTTGTTCTCACTAAACAATTAAATTTTTTCTTCATTCATCGGTGAAATTTAAGACAGTCTTACTTCAATATATGATAAAGAAAATAGAAATATTACATCTATCAAGATATATTCTAATTTGAGTGGGTTTATGGAGACTCATTTTCCAATGTCAAAAGCACCAGGGTCCTTAGGGATGACATGTAACGTGATATGTTTAATATTCTGTGTTCCATGAATGTATGGTTTTTAGGAAGGCTTTATTAGTTTACAAAGGATCTATGTTTTTGCTCTTATTTCTTCTGTTCACCAGACTGATTGATTAGGAACAAATGGAAGGTTAATAGTCACTGTAGTTCCACCGACTTCCCAAGTCAGGTTGTAAAAAACCTATAAGAACAGTATTGTTATTTTGTTCTTTTAAAAATATCAGTAAAGAGGAAAAGCTAGAAAGAATACGGATGGTGAGATAACTGAACAAGGTGACCTGTAGGAAATCTTACCAAAAAGCCATCTGTTTTGTAACTGATGTAACTCTCCTGAATAAGGAGTGCTTCATTTCGACATTTTACTTAAAAAGACAGTAGTTAGTTTTATGGACTTTCCAAAATAGACTGAATGACTGAAGACAGAAGTTACAGATGCCATATACTACATGCAAAGAAACCCTGAAAAGCACATTTTTAGAATGATGTAGTTGTGCGTTTTATCTGTATGCACATCTACTCTGATACTTGTATGTAGTTAATGATTCTATAAACAAGTTTTGGAAATTCACTCTCCCCCCCGCCCCATCTTTTAAATACAATGTTTTACTGTATATATCACACAGCCTTGGAAACTGGTGATCTATGGGAAAATGATGTAATGTAAGGCCTCAGCGACTGGAAGTGAATTACATTCAGCATGTAATGATTATTTCTAAGGGCAGCTCGAAGGAATGCAAGCCTCACTTCACAATTCAACAGTGGCTGCGCCTGGATATCGCTGGAGCTCTGCTGCCATCTACTGGTCGACCTGGGTAAGTTCCTCTATCTCTCACGTCTTGCGTCCTAAATTTCAATTTTCTTTGGTTTTGCTCACATGAAAATGGATCATAACTTAAAGCATCTTCAGGTTAACTTTGAAACATCTTTTTAACATCATACAGAGAAATAAAACTTAATCCGAATCTAAGGTCTTATATCAAGCATTTCTAAGTCTATTCAAAATGAATGACTGGGAAAAACAACGTCCAAATGAAAATGACAGCTATCTCATATAACAGATAATTCTACAGTTTCATTGGCTTGAAGTCCTTGGCTTTTATGGAGTTTTTCATGTGCATGGAGAGTGTGGCTGTACCTCAGCTGCTGATAGATCTAATTTTAGTGTTTGTTTTTTATTTAGAGACACATGGATGCTCAATTATCTAATCGAGATTAATTCTATATTTTTTCCCTCCAGTCACTTTGCTTTCTAGCAGTCACAATCCACCTATGGAACAGTGCCTCACTGGGAAACTGAATTTAAAATTACAACCTATGAAGAACTGAAGTACATATCCAAGCCCCAATTTAATCCTGATGTGGGATATGGATAATATATAATAGTATTTATCAATATCACAGTGCATCAAACTTGTTAATCAATTAACTTTCTGTATATCAAATAAAATAAATATTTTTAAATGGGAGTACGAAAGGCATGGCATAGCTAAATTTTAAATTCAAGCTTTGTATCCTCTATATATAATGTATTATGTTTTTCAAAAAACTTTTTATTAGGAAAGCTATACCAGACGCATAATCACTATACAATGATTAAACATTACCTTTACAATTTATAATCACTGAAATTACAGAATAAATATATGCACATTTCTTTTGAATCTTTGTGTGTGAGAGAAAACATTAAAAGTGCTTCCTACAAAGCTGTTAGTGATATATACCCAGTTGCTTTTTTTATTTTTTAATATCATATATATATATATATATATAAGAAAGTGCAGATGTTCTCAAAAATCTTGGCATCAGGATGAAATGTCACAAGGAGGGTATTCAACCCTAGGTGTGTCTCCAGATGTTAAACCAAGAAGCCTTCACTGCAGTAGGATCCAGCCTCGAATGTGACTTTTCCCAGGGTGCTAGGAGATGATGCTGTGAGCTGTGAGCTGTACACTAGGAGTGAAGGGCACAGGGAGCTATGTAGAGGAAGAAATAGATCAAACCCGAACTAAGCAGATTAAGTTGCACGGGAGGAGTGTGTGTGTGTGTGTGTGTGTGTGTGTGTGTGTGTGTGTGTGTGTGTGTCTACTGCACCCAGTGTAAGCTGAGGACCTAAGTGTATGTCGGGATTTGTTGTGTTCATATGAATATGTGTGTGAGAGACAACATTGTGAGAACATTCGAGCAAGACCCGCCCCCTCCCTCCCCGTCCTGCAGTTTTCAAGCATGCAGCAAACTGCATTGTTAATACATGTACAGATTCTGTGCCATGATGGGAAAAGGAGAGAAAGCCGTAAACGCCAACCTTCCCCCTCCCTTTCAAACAAAACTGCAACTAAAGGGAAGAAAAAGTTACTGAAAATAAAGACACATTGAATTTTACTCATTTGGGATCAGTACAACGATCCCCGTTATACCCTCACACATGGCACAGTCAAAGTCTCGAGTTTCAGTATAAAAAAATAATGGTAACATTTGCTGGCAGAAGTCTGCGAAGGCACTTCATTGATTAATGATCTGAGTATGGCCCTTCCTCAAAATCGCATCTGAGAGGGGGGAGCACACTTCTGTATTCTCTAGTTATCATGCGGTTCAGTTCTGTCCTGGGCAGAGGAAATTGTAAGGGTGGAGTTATTAGGACAAGTATAATGGGAGCCGGGGATATATTTCTTTTTATTTTCCTTTTCTTTTGGAAATCAAAACAAAGCCACTAATTTATTTTTCTTCTTTCTGTTAGAACCTGTATGCTGTCTTCTCTAGAACTTCGAGGTAATCCGGCTTAGTTTGAAGTTTGGCCCTTAAGTCGAGGTAATCACTTTTAGGGGTTTGGTGGTCTGTGAAGCCCTTTCCAGCTGAGAAGAGAAGGGTTTCTTTGAGCCTGGCATCTTGCTGTAAGTCTGGGTATTGCATGCCAGGGGGGTGGACATGTAGTTCCTTTAATTTGGGCACTGTTCCATAGAGACAGTCCACAAATCCCACTGTGCATGGAGCAGGCTGTGGCCTCTCACGGTCTAGTAGCATACTGCCACCGCCACAACCTCCCCCGGGGGGAAACAGCACCACCCCGCCATTCTTCTCATGGTGGCGGAACCCAGCCAAGTCTCCCCCAGTCCCTCCACCTACACCTGAAACCCCACCAACTCCACCAACTGCCGCGTGGTGAGGGTGAGGGTGGTGATGGTTCACCGTCACTATGGTGTTGAGTTGGGAGTTGGAAACCGCCAGGGCCCACTCCTTCTCTTTTTCCAGCAAGGTCCGGTAGTTACTGTGATTCTCCTTGGGTGTTTCTGCAAACTGCTCACTTCCTAAGAGCACCTCACTCATTCCTGGTGGCTGTGTCCCAGGACCTCCACGTTCTGCAGCTGCTGTTTCCTGGGCTGCTGAGGCAGCCACTTCTTCCTCCTCTCGAGGCTTGTAGATAGGGTTGTTACACATCTGGGTAACTGGGTGAGGGATGTACTCGTACACGTGACCCACTGGAGGGGCTTTCTCCGGCGAAGACAGAGTTGGTCGACCCCCACCTCCATTCCCACCACCACTGCCCCCATTGTCCTCAAAGAGTCGGTGGCATTGCATCTGGATTCCTGTAAGGTCCACACCTTCCTGCCTCTTGCTTCTAAAGGGCAGCTTCTTCCTACGTCGACGGAGCACATAGGCAAAGAGGCCTGCAGCAACAAAGACAGCTGAGAAGAACAGAACCAGCAGGCTGAGAATCAACACGGAAAGTGGCACAGGGCCCCCGGGAGGAGAGAACTCATAAGGTGATGCACTTGTTGGTCCCCCGTTAGGGTGGTAATCTCCAGGCTGGGGTGGAGATGGCCCAAGTGGGGCAATATGCAGCATCTCTGGGCATAAAACTTCCAGCTCAATAGTGCGTACGTCACGGTGGGTGAGGTTCTCGGGGGTCCTACAGAGCACATCACCTACCACACTGACGGAGCTGATGGTTTCGATCCACTGTTTAAAGGGGACCAGGTCACAAGTGCAGTCCCAGGGATTCTCATTGAGATCTATCTGCACAATGGCATTCAAGTGTTCAAGGACGCCAGCCACCGGCAGGTAGAGGAAGTAGTTCTTCCTCAAGTTGAGCCGAGCCAAGGATGTGCCCGCAAAGGCATCAGTTGGCAGGGTCCTCAGCAAGTTATTATTGAGAAACAGCAGCTTCAAGTTGGGCATGAGGCTGAAGGCTGCAGGTTGGATTTCCCGGATGACGTTGAACTCGAAGTACAGGTAATGCAAGCTCTGTAGACCTCGGAACATACCCGGTGTCAGCTTTTCTATATCATTACCGTTGAGAAAGAGACTCTTCAGGTTGGGCAGGTTGATGAAAGCCCCATCTTGGACATAAGAAATGCGGTTGTTCCCCAGGTGCAAGAGATCCAATGAGGAAAAATTCCAAAAATCCGAGCGGTATATCTTCTGAATCAGATTGCTGCTCAGGTACAGCTTCTTGGCATTCAAGGGCCTTGGAAGGAGTTCAGAGATGTTGTTAAATCCTCTTTCTTTGCAGTTGACAGTCAAACCAAGGTCATTGATGTGCAAGTTGCACGTGCACCCAGTAGGACATATAATGGGAATGGGCGGTCTGGTCTGATAGGGGGCAATGGGAGGTTGATTTGGACCAGGGTATAAAGCCTGGGATGTAGAAGGCGGCCTGGGTGTTCTGGGCTGTTTGGTGGGTTTTGGCTGCTTGTTGGAGGACTTATATTCAACAGAAGAAGCGGTAAAATGGACCGAAGACAACATTGAGGAAGGTTTAGTTGGCCAGGCATTCTCCTTGCTTGATGATAAGTGGGGAAGGCCTAGACTGGCCTCCACCTCTGAGTCAGACATCAGCGGGCAGAGCTCTGTCTTCTTGATTTCACGGAGATCCTTCCCGTGGAAATGGAAAGGTGTCTCGCAGGTGATGTCCCCCACCAGGGCTGTGTAAGGAATTCGCTCCAGCCAGCTCTTCAGCTGTACAATCTCACAGGTACAGTTCCAAGGGTTCTCTTCCAGCTGGAGTTCCATCAGGCTCCTGCCAATGTGGTCCAGCATCCCACGGTAGAAGAGCACCTTCAACCTGTTCCCGCGTAGGTCCAGATGGGTTAAAGAAACTGCCTTAAATAAATTGGTTGGAAGCACAGGGATGAGATTATCGTTTAAGATTAGAACCCTCAGTTTACTTAGGTTCCGAAATGCCCCGCTCTCTATACGTTTAATGACATTGTAATCTGCCTGCAGGTATTCCAGACTTTCTAAGCCAAGGAAGGTGTCGTTCCTGAAGACATCTAGTTTGTTCTCGTGGAGATACAGTCTTTTTAAAATCTTAAGGCCATTAAAAGCTCCAGTTTGAATGTCCTGCAATGCATTGTTCCCAAGGTTAATGGACACAGCATTATTCAGATGAAGAAAACTATTGGTGTACAATTTTCTCATCGAATTCCTCTGAAGATACAGTTTAAAAGGTCTCGACCAGAACTCAGTAATCTGACTAATGTTTGTAAATCCTTTGCTGTCACAATGTATGTGAAAGAGGCTTTCTTTAACTTCACAGTAGCATGGATCAAAACAGGGCTCATCTATTTCCTCTGAGTCCTCAATCAGGGGAATTGGGGTAGTCCATCCTAGAGCGATTGTGCTTAGAAGAATTATCCACAGCATCCTCCCTCTGTGAAGCATCTCAGCTATGGCTGGCTTCATCATTCGTGGTTGATTATAAAACTGCAACAGAAATAAAGATGCAGATTTTTTAGCTTTTGTACTATTTTAATTGAATCCTACGTCTTTTCTTTTTTTAAAGAGTGGTATGAAAACATTAGCAGGTATCAAACTGATGCTTGAACTGAGGCAGCAACATGTTTAATGTTTAAAGTGTGCCCTGTATTTTCAATTTAAGAGACTCTGACATATTGCAACATGCAATGACATTTTCCTGAACCAAACCCTGTTCAGTGTTATATGACAAGAACAAAAGCAGCTTGAACTGAATTCCCATAAAAACCAACAGAATCGGAACCCTGACTCGGCCTTATGCTAATAGAGAGGTTTAGCCATAAAGGCAATGGCTTAGTCATTATAGTTACTTGCTTCTTTAACCTAAGATTTGCCATTATAATCTTGTTGAAATTCATAAGATGATTTCCCCCCCAATTTTATACATTTATTATTTTAAGAAGACACATGGTATAACCAAAAGATATTAAAGAATATGAAGAAAGGTGAACCTATTGCAAAAGATTAGATCTTGAGATGTGAAAAAAATAGTTACAAAAACCATAAGGCTTCTTTTAAGAAATCATGAGAAGCTATTTAATTCCCATGTGCCCGCTTCCATACTCAACCCCTAACCTTTTTTTTTTTTTTTTTTGCAAGCACAGAAAAAGTAAGTATCCTTTAGTTAAATAAATAATTTTCACATATATTATCATCTGGCTGTTTAAAACATTAGAGTGATGAGATTTTCTGAAGAACAGGCCCATGCAATTGTCAGAGCTAAAGATAGTGACAGCTAAAGGTCGCTAAGCCTGGGAGTGTCTGAAGCAAAAACACTTGCAAGAGCTTAGTTTGGAGTGAGAATCTGTGCCTTGGAGATCAAGTGAGGAACCATAAAAAGCTTTAAGGGGAGGCATCTGCTTAGAGGAGAAATTGGTACTTAAAGCCTGTAATGGGTGGAAACCTCAATTCTTGCTGACGAAATTATCACATGAAATTATCTAGCACGTGAAAGCATTTTAGAAGAGACATTTATTCTTTCACTGAGGGGAGCTGAATTCAGTGTTCTGTTCTGGAAACGTACAGTGCCTTCATCAAAGGTTTCCTTGCTTTGCTGAGTGTCATCAACTTTTGAAACTGTGAACATAAATACATTAGAATATTTCAGTTTCATTGCATTGGTATTCCCAAGTCAGTGAAATATCAATAGAATGTGAATGGTTGATTTTAATCAATAAAAATAAATCAGAGTCTCCAACGTATGTCTTCTTCACACAGGACATGTATATCAAGAAACTGTTTGTTAATGTGAAACCCAAGGAGCAGAGGGAGGTAATTTATAGGGAAAGTGGGCAGAATTTATCTTTACATTCCACTAGCATATCATGAACACAGCTGCAA
Source organism: Acomys minous (assembly GCF_964271855.1). Classification (NCBI taxonomy): domain Eukaryota; kingdom Metazoa; phylum Chordata; class Mammalia; order Rodentia; family Muridae; genus Acomys; species Acomys minous. The sequence goes on from NC_140499.1 coordinate 47,292,319, forward strand.
GGAGAAACTCTTGAGAAAGCAAAGTGGAATCTGCCTCCGGCATGTAATAGTCAATTTTTAGAAACAATTAAATGAAAAAGAGACAGAGAAAACAGACGAGGATTCACTGCAGCATCAGTAAGTCTTCCCTTGGCTTCCTTGTAAACTATTAGACTCTACTTACATTCCTCCTCATCATTTCTAGAAAATGTTTTTTCTTGAGTTTTACACCTCTGGGCTTTAGGTAAACAGGCGAAACCAGATTATCTTTGACTTACCTATTTTGTAGGAGATTTTGATTTGGGTTTTGATTTTTGTTTCTCAGCACTGAGTATAGAAAAGAATAAACAAAACAAAACAAAACAAAAACTAACCACGAAGACATCAAAGCTTGAGTTTAAGGATTCTCTCTTGTCCAGTCTCCGCTTGCTGAAGCTGAATCTAAATCTAGGGGGGCTAAGTTAGAGGGGGTAGGCCCTAAAAAATAAATTAAAAAGCCAGCTTGAGACGTGCTGAGAATGCAATGGACTCTTCAATGGGCTTCTTTAGGATGCAGGACTGGCGCTTGGCACCCTCAATAAAGGAGGGAGGAGATGGAGCTGCAGCAGGCTTCCAGCTCCGCTGCTGCTAAGCAAGCGGGAGAGCCGCCTCTATAGCTGCTCTGTAGCTGTTCTCCTCGGTAACCCTATACACCGTTGGCCACCAAGGGGGACGGCATGCTCAAATCACATTGCAGGATTTGGACTTCTTTTGCCCTTTTTTTGTTTGTTTGTTTGTTTGGTTTTTTTTTTTTTTAACGTGTGCTGAACAGCCTCCAGCGTTTCACGTCATGAAAGCGGGCTCCAAGAAAGGGAGCACGCTTAGCCTTTGGTCGGGAGCGAGCACTAAGAAGCCCTGACTATACAATTGTGTGTGTGTGTGTGTGTGTGTGTGTGTGTGTGTGTGTGTGTGTGTGCACAAGTGCGCGCGCACATGCGCGTGCTCGAGGAAGCAAGAAGGGGAGCTAAAAGAAGTAAAACCGTCAGTGGTATAGACGTTCAAAAGAATAAAGCAAAACCGAGAAAGAGGAGGAGAGCACCTGAAGGAAACATTCCTCTGGGGGAAGGACCTGCGCCAGGCTGGGGTCCAGTTCCAGCCCCTGGACCTTTGCTTTCTAGTTAATCTCTCCAGTGGGGAGAGAGGGTTTGGAACAGGAAACCCTTCTTGGAATGAGCCTTTTTTTTTTTTTTTCAGAGACTTCCCCTTCAGGGGCCAGGATGAGCTAGATACTCAATCCGGCAGGTGGAAGAGCTGAGTCTCCCTGCCTCTGCCTGGGTGTCCCAAATAAAATCTCAAGCATCCTCAGCGACTTGGACAGACTTTCTCCCTGCATTTTGCTTCGATCCCTTTGCACCAGAATCAGTTTGTTGCTGCCCAAAGCCTTCAGTTGCCATTGAATCCAACAGCCATGCATTTCTTTCCAACTTTCTGCTCTTCCTTCCTTCCTTTCTCCTTTCCATCTTTCCATTCTTCGTTCTCTCTCTCTCTCTCTCTCTCTCTCTCTCTCTCTCTCTCTCTCTCTCTCCTTCCCTCCTTCCTTCTATTTCTATTTCTCCCCCATTCCTTCCCTTTATCATGCCTTCTTCCCATCTAGCTCCACTAATGGGTTGGGGGGCGGGGGTTCTGGTGATGAAACTTGAATAGCAATGGGGAAATTCACACTCTCTGGAGACCTCAGGGGTGGGAGATTTCTGGCATTGGTTTGCTTCCTTTACTTCCTCCTGCTTCTCTCTTCTCCTCTTCCAACGTCTTTGTTCCTCTCCCTCTCTCCTCTTTCCTTTCTACTATTCCCAAAAGGGAATATCCACATAATGGGTATCCACATGAGAGGTCACTGAAGGAAGATTTGACAGAGTAGAAGCAACCATCTTTCTCCCACAGACTCCCTCTAAAATGAGTTTTCAAAGGCCCTATATGCTAAGAGGGAGCACAACTTGATGGTGAAACTGGGAAGTGCCAACCAAAGCAGCAAAAGGATGTGCTAAATGGGAACTGTGCAGTGTACCCAGAATGCAGGACACCTTCCCCCATCCTATCACTAGGTCTGGGGTTGGGGGCAGTTTTCTTGGCTGCTAAATAACTGAACTCTCTTGCCAGGGCCTCCAAGTTAGCAGGTGGAGAAGATGATTTCCTTAAGGCATGTTTACAAAACCAAATTGAAGAAGGAGAAGCAGAAGAAGAGGAGGAGGAGGAAGTAGGAGGAAGAAGAAAGGAGAATAAGAGGAGGAAGAGGAGGAGGAGGAGAAGGAGGAGGAGGAGGAGGAGGAGGAGGAGGAGGAAGAAGAAGAAGAAGAAGAAGAAGAAGAAGAAGAAGAAGAAGGGCATAGGAATGAATTTCTTACCACTTTAAAATCTATTTCATGTAGTTCAGCAAAACGTTCCTTACAAGTCAGTCGGAGATCTAAATGACAGCTTACATTAAAAACACCCATGCATCTGTCCATTGCCCTACAGCAACTAAGATTGGAAACAGCTATCAGATTCAATAAGAAGGCTAGTAGATTCTCAGACATCCTGCACCCTTCACATCCCAGACCCACCCTTTTCTCAGAGAGATACCCACCTGGAAACAAGCTTGTGCTCAGGACAGAGCACTTCCACCTCCCCCCCCCCCAGTACCCCTAGCCAACCACCTTGGCCACCCAGCCTGCAAAGACAGCAGCTGTTTCAGGGATCCTGTGAGAAGCCAGGCTCTAATGGAATGAATGGGTAATCAGAAAGCTGTCCTGGGCTTTCCAATCATGGGAAAGGGCCTCTGCAGCCCTGTTCCAGTGGTCTATAGAACTACAGCCCTAAGGGCTGGACTTTGGCCATATCCTAAAGGCCCTTTTCTTTATTTTAGCATAGCATGTCAAAAGGGTTGGAAGGGCTCTGAAAGTTAGGGGATGCTGGGCCCTTGAGCTGGTTTCTTCTGCGTCCTGCTGGGAGCGCAGGCACCATTTATTTGTCCAGAGAAGGACAAGAAGCTCTTTCTACCCAAGGAGCCCTTTCCCACTTCCCCCTCCTCACGGCTCCCCCTTCATTCCAGATCTAAGATTAAATATTCCAATATGGAAGCGAAACGATCTCCCTGGAACAAATAATTAAAATGCTGCATCATTCATTTTCTGAAGAGCTATGAGGCTTCTATAGAATCTTTTTTAATCCGCTCCCGGCAGGCGAGGCACAAAACGTGTCTGTTTAGGAAAAAAAATTATACATATATATATATATATATATATATATATATATATATATATATATATACACATATACCCGTTTTCCTTGTTCCTTGTGTCTCTTAAAATACAACCCAGCGCTCCACGGGGGGAGGGGTTCTCCCCTTGGCCACCTGGCCTATATGTTAGAGTTAAGATTTCTTTCCCCTGAAGAAGGGGTTTGAGGTTATATTAGTCTCCGGAAGCCCCCCTTTTCGCCAATGTCCTTATATCTAGCAGATCCAATTCTTTAAAAAAAAAAACAAAAACCTAGCACCTGTGAGTGTACAAAAAAATCCAACGGCCAAAGTCTATGCTTTCTACAGCACACATCCTACATATGAGACACACTGATTTCAATCAGGCAAAGTAGGAACCGATAGCGACGAATACCTATGGTGCAGAGCGCTCAGGATCTCCGAGGTTCGCTCCGAGGGGCTTCCCAGCGGGAGGGGCAAACTCTCCGCGAGGCTGCATTGTATCCGTCATTCTGTCGTCCAAGAGCTTCCCCTCTTCCAGGCACCAACTTTCAGAAAGGCTACCAAATCACGCTTGTAATCCTTTTAGAGTGGTCAACCTTTGAGATTTAAAGGGAAATGGTCGCTGCATAACGATGGGAGAGCCAGGAGCGCACCCCAGAGCGGTGATGCTGGCGACCGTGGGCTCAGGACCACAGCTCTCTGTGCTTGCCCGGGATGGCAAGCCGACTGTATGAGTGTCCCAGGACCAGGATCCTCTGATCGAAATTCTTGGTGCTCTCCCTTCAGTGGCGAGCTCCCTGGTTCCCGGGAGCCCGTGTTCCTTTCTGGATTTCTCTTTCTCTGTTTCTCGCTGAAGGATTGTCTCTCTCACAGCGCAATCCCTGCCTGCGGCCTCGGTCTACACGAGGAGATACAGCAAGCCCTTGCCTTTCCCGAGTGCCTTTGCTCTTTGCCCTTTGGATGGGTGGGAGTGGGGGTGGGTGGCATGGAGATGAGCGAAGACAGGGTGGGGAGAGACGGAAAAGAGGCAGGAAGGGGGCGACTAGATCTCAGATCCCAGCATTGGTCAGGTGGCGGGGTGGGGGGTGGGGGTGAGGACACAGATACAACAGTATGGCTGTACACACCACATTGCACTTGGCGTTGGGAAATCTCAGGCAGAACACGAAGGCGATGCGATCCTGTTGACGGAGGGAGTGTAGTCCCCTGACAGCCCACCATTCATGCACCCTCACTTCTCCAGCCTGAGGACAGAGGGAGGTGGGCAGAGGAGCGGGGCGAGCATTCCAGGCCAAGGAGACGCTCCCGGCGGCAGCGACTGTGGCGGCGACCGCATCTTTTTAAGACTGACCTGCTTTAAAAGTACCGCTTTGATGGCCTAGGAAATAACTAAAATCAGATTACACATTACTTACCAAATGTCTGCCTCTAACTGGGAGCGCCAGGTCGGGGACTAGAAGGCAATATAGAAAACGCAGGGCTGGAACCCGAATGCAAAGCCATCAGCCGCCCCCAAATAGCGCACCGAGGGAGCGGCGCTCGGGAGCCCCCAGATCAGCCCATCGCTGGATCCTCCGCCAGCTTGTCCCCCCGCACCCCCGGCCCCTCCTCCGCGCCAACTGTGTAAATCAGCCGCCGCAGTCCTCTCGCCGCGCATCGCAGGCAAATCCCTGCTTAGGAAGCAAGTGATTCTCTCTCTCTCTCTCTCTCTCTCTCTCTCTCTCTCTCTCTCTCTCTCTCTCTCTCTCTCTCTCTCTCTCTCTCTCTCCTTCTCTCTCTCTCCCCCCTTTCTATTTATTGGGCACAATTTGCCAGCTCCACTAAGAGAGATCCTGTCAGGAAGTCAGCATTCTGTATCTGTGGATTGATTTTCAACTTTTGCAAATGAGAGATGGCTGTTTGGAAAATTACAGCCCAAACTGAAGGGGGTGGGGTGGGGGAGATGAGCAAATTAAGAACATATGAACTGTATAGGAGGCGACTTCGTTGAATGCCTATAAGGAGCTATTCCAAGTGGTTGTGGAAATCACCAACAGTCATGTCACATAGGTGGCAATCTGAAAGTACACAGATTTCCTCATCTCTTTGTACTTACTAATGTGTGGGTATGGTGGGGTGGAGTGATGAAGTTGTAACACGGCTGGAGGGGGTGGGGATTTGAGAGAGAGGCACCAGATACCAATTCGTGACAAAAGAGATGAGGACATTAGAAAGATCCTTGCACACACGTGGAAGAGCTCCAGGATCCAGAGGACCACTGCCCCCACTGCAGTCTTGCTTGTGCTGCCGAGCTCACAGCTCCTCCATCCAATCTGCAGTGCAAACCAACGCAGTTCTCTTTAATAGATCCTGTTCATAGGCGCTGGAGAAAGGACAGCATTCCCACTAACTCCCAACATGGATAGGGTGAGTTCTGTGCCAAACATCTCTGTGCTTCTCACCATTCCTTCTAGATGTGAAAACACTGAATTGCCAAAAAAAAAAAAAAAAAAAAAACACAAACAAAAACAAAAACAAAAACAAAACAAAACAAAACCAAAAAAAACCCCACAAAAAAACAAATGAAATTATGTATGTACTATCATTGTAAGCATAAAATGAACCTACCACTGTTTTCAGAAGTTTTTAATGGGAAATTCAGCTTACCTCTTGAAAAAAAAAAGCAGAATTTCTTTTTTTCTTTTTTTTTAAATTTTTATTAATTTATTCTTGTTACATCTCAATGGTTATCCCATTTCTTGTATCCTCCCATTCTTCCCTCCCTCCCATTTTCCCCTTACTCCCCTCCCCTATGACTGTGACTGAGGGGGACCTCCTCCCCCTGTATATGCTCATAGGGTATCAAGTCTCTTCTTGGTAACCTGCTGTCCTTCCTCTGAGTGCCACCAGGTCTCCCCCTCTATGGAAACCTACAAGTAGAACTTTCTTTTAAGTTATACATTGACAACCTTTATGACACAGATATGGAGATACTTTGCCCCTTGTATTATAGGGTTTTGTTCATTTTTCTGCTTTACAGGCATATACAATCATAGTCTAGTGCCCATATTACTATCATTAGAAAGGAGAGAATAAATTGGTCGTTTCCAGAAAGAATGCCCTGTTCAGCTTTCTGGCACACAGTTGATTCAGTGTGGTAACCATGTTGGAATTCTGTAAAGTGGCAGTTCAGAATGTCATACTTACAATGTTTCAGTTTGTTCTTCAAAATACTCAATGTCCTTTAAGATTATTAATGAAGTGCCTTCAGTGACCCAGAACATGACCAAAGCACTGTGACATCAAGCCTGTTCTTTTTAAACATAGTGTTTCAGTTTTATGGGGCAAAATCCAAACTTCTTTCAAGTGTTTTCTAGGTCAATAATGCCTTCTTTGTCAGTCTTCTGTGTATGAAGATTTGGGTGTGGAAGGGATATTTGTCATAGCAGTTTCCCTAATGAGATTTCCAAATTGGGTTTCAAAGAGATTTATCCAGGAAAGGTGGCCAACAGACTGTATCCATGTTTAAAAAAAAAAAAAAAAAAAATTCAAGTTTAAGCAAAACCAAGGTGCTGTATTAGGCTAACTGAGGAGTCAAGGGAAGATTCAGGCCTTGTTGTGTGGTTGCACAACTCCTGGGGCTGCCATATTCCGCATAGGCAAGTGTGAAATCACACACCAGCCTCTTTGCTCAGGGTCAGGGAATATAACCCTGAAGGAACTTCAAAGCATCCTTTCTAAATTAGCTAACTTTCTTTGACTTTGGGATCTGTTTTCACCTTATTTTTATTTTATTTTATTTATTTATTTATTTATTTTTTTTTGATGAGAAAACTTCAAATATGTTGGAGTTGAGGAACAGCCACACAAACCACTCAGACACCAATCTAGGTTACATATGGATGGTTTATTGAATACACATCCCAATACCAATCTCAATCAGGGACACAGAATGTGTTGGGAATGTAAACTGTGACTTTGAGTGTTTCTCAGAGTTAGCTTACAAAGGAAAAAAAGGGTAATTAGCAGAACAAGGTGGTCAGCTCTGACCCAAGTTATTTTTGTTAGCTAGACAAACAATACTAGCCAATCTTGAAAGTGTGCATGGCAGGTAGGCCATGGGGAATTTCCAGGAACAGCAAGGCCACAAAGTCTCTCACTGAACATAAACATAGCTGATGGTCAACTTGACCTTTCTACAGAGATTATTTTACATCAGCAACAAGCTGAGATGATGTGTCTGGTAGGCCTGAAACAAATATGGCTACAGTTACATTAAAGGGACAGATTTTCAGAAAAGGTAAAGTGGGTCTTAACAAAATATACTTACATATTTATTGGCTATAAGGACTATTGTAAAGTTGAATTAATATAATGGGCTGATAGTATTAAACATGCACACTACCAGCACAAATATTTCAGAATATATTTTTTAAATGTGTGGAATAAAATACCTTTCATGTGTCTTTCTTCTGTATTGTGACTTTGAGTGTTTATTACAAAGATATTTGTTCCTTTAGCTATAGCTTTACTTAATGAATTATTCACACTGAGGAAAGAAGAAATCTCCATTTTAGAAAATATGATATTTTTATTGATGATGTAATAGCAAGTAAAAGTAGAACATAAAACAATATATAGGATGTAGTTAATTTTCATACCAACCCAAAAGCCATATAATTCTAGCTATCAAAATTTTAAGACATAAAGATGATACATTTTTGAATAATTGTCTTTTAAATATTCTGTCATTTTATTGAGGAAAACAATGGAATTAAGATGAATAGCAATGACATATTTTCTTGGCTAACATATTTTATTCGGTCTGATGGTATAATACAAACAAATATCTTGATATATGAAACACTGATGAAGTAGGATCTGGATGGTTTATTGTGCAAAGGAATACTTCCTCCTAATGCTCTTGTAACCTACACATGATCATCTTTGGAATGTCACAGCATGCCTGATTATATATTGTATGTTGTAATGAACATGTTGTGCTCATGTTTTTTAAGGTATTATGCAAACAAACCTAAAGCATACCACTTTTTTTTTATTTGTACAACCTAAGCAATTTTGCACACTAAGTGAGAGAATAGCTAACTGCAACTTTATTGGAGCTACCACTATTGAAACAACTGAAAAGGCAATTATGAACAATGTTTTAAATGAGAATATAATCTGAAAAAATTAAACAAATATAAATGTGAGAGACAGAATTGTTATTGAAATCAGTATTTAATGAACTAATTTGAGGAACTGAACAGTCCATGCTGAGGCCTAAATAGAGAAGTGCTTAGTGTGCATATCTCTCTATACCTTCACGATGAGCACTTGGAAATATCTTTAAAGGGCCAAAAAAATTCACCCTTCCTTTTCCTCAAAAGTATTTAATGAAAATTTAGTGAACATTTAGCATATATTTGTATTTGGTAGCTGTATTACCAATTTAATGGGTAAACCTAATTGTGGAGAAATTGTTATATGTTCAATTACTCATTTATCCTTTAGAATCTAACTAAAGAATACACACACACACACACACACACACACACACACACACACACACACAGAGAGAGAGAGAGAGAGAGAGAGAGAGAGAGAGAGAGAGAGAGAGAGAGAATCTCAATACTTGATAGGCTTCCACTAATAAAAATATGTTTGTTTGTTTTTTTATAAGTAAACAGGTGTTTCAATTTGAAAGAGTAGTTGAACTCTTCCAAGACAACCACATATTGTCCATGCAGTTTGGCTCATGCCACAGTGTACTGGTGAATGTTAAATGCCAACTCAAAGAATTAGTTTTCTCCTAAACATCTGTGTATTCTGAGGATCAAATTGAGATCATCAACTTGATAGCAAGTGGTCTTCCCCACTGATGAGCCATCTTACCAACCCCTGATAGTGGTTTTATAGAACCATATAGTAATTTTAAGGGGACTTGAAAGAAAGACCTATCTCTCTGGTTCCCAAGCTAGGAGTTGAAACCACTTTAGGGTAGCATATCAGATCTCCTGCATATCATATATTTACATTATGATTCATAACAATAGCAACATTACAACGAAAAAATAACTTTATGACCGAGGGTCACCATAGCACGAGGAACATGTATTATTACCACATCATGCATGAAAAGGGTCATAGCATTAAGAATGTTGAGAATAAACCAATTATGCAATATTTGAATCTGTACTTTAATATCTGAAGTCAAGTTATTATCAAGACAATGCTTTAACTGTTGCCAATGGAGTATAGCTCAGTGCATTTCAAGACATCTCACTTTAGAACATATTTAACTAATAGAAATTATTTTCTGTTTTACTGAAAATACATCCTTTTCTCATACAATATACCCTGAATATAGTTTTCCATGCCTTTATCCCCTCCTGGGCCACCCATCTAGATGCCACCTCGCACCTAGATCCACTTCTTTCTGTCTTCCATTGGAAAAGTACAGGCTTCTAAGAGATAACAAAACATAGCAAAATAAAATATAATAAGATAAAATATACCCCTCCTGAGTATATACCGAAAAGACACTCCACCATACAACATGGACACTTGCTTAAGTATGTTCATAGCAGCTGTACTTGTAATAGGCAGAATATGATTGCAACCTAGATGTCCCTCAACTGAAGAATCGATACAGAAACCGTGGTATATTTACACAATGGAATACTACTCAGCTATTAAAAACAAAGAAATCACGAAATTTTCAGGCAGATGGATGTGACGAGAAAAGATCATCCCGAGTGAGGTAACCCAGACTCAGAAAGCCACACGTGTTATGTACTCACTTATAAGTGGATTTAGTCATATAGTACATGACTAACATACTACAATGCACAGACCCAAAGAAGATAAGTAGCAAGGAGGATGCTTAAATCTCACTTAGGATGGGAAATTGAATACAGGGGTAGTGGCTGAAAAGAGGGAACAAAGAGATATGAGGATAGAAATCAGAGCTGGAGAGAGAGGGGACAGGAGGATAAAGGCCTATAGAGAAAAAAGAAACTGTGGGCAGGCATGGGGGACATCTCTATAACAAGCTGGAGACCTAACTTATTCTGGGTAGGGATGCAGAGGGACTCTAGCAGAGACTCCTAGTAGTATGGACTGCAGAGACTGAAGTGGACACGCTCTAACTAGACAAGTCTCCTAGTAGAGGAAGGAGATCACCAACCCACCTATAAAAGGTTGGACCCAAAGTTCACTCTGCCTACAAGATATGTAGGGATAAAGATAGAGCAGATATAGTAGAGATTGAGGGAGAGTCCAGCCAATGCCTAGCCCAACCCAAGACCCATCTCATGGGAGAGAACCAAGCCCTGACACTGCTAAAGATATTCTGCTACGCTTGCACACAGGAGCTTGCACACAGGAGGCTCCACCAAGCAGCACCTTGAAACAGATGCTGAGACTCACAGCCAACCACTGGCCAATGCATAGGGAGACTTGTGGGAAAGTAGAGGGAAGGAGAAAATGACGTGGAGGTGACAGGAGCTTCACAAGAAGACCAAACGAGCCTAATGTCCAGGGCCAAGAGGAGCCTGTGAGACTGCAGCACCAATCATGGACCATGCATGTGTGGGCCTTGGCCCTCTACAAAGATGTAGCTCATGGGCAGCTCAGGCTTCATGTGGATCCTCTAGTAAGGGGAGCAGGTGCTCTCTCTGACATGGACTACCTTGCCAGCTTTTCATTTACTTCCCCTTAGCAAGATTGACTTGCCAGGCCACTGTGAAAGAGGACAAGCTATATCCTGATAGGACTTCATCAGCTGGAATTGATGGGAAGGAGGGCTTCCCTTTTCTAAGGAGTTGAGGAAGGGATCAGAGAGAGGGAGAGAGGAAAGAACTGGGAGCTGAGAAGGAGAGTGGGATATGACTTTCACGTACTCTGGTGCCTCATATTTGACCATGTCCCCTGGATGAGGAGACCTGGTGGCACTCAGAGAAAGGATAGCAGGCTACCAAGAAGAGACTGATACCCTATGATCATATACAGGGGGAGGAATTCCCACTCAGGCACAGTCATAGGGGAGGGGAGTAAGGGGAAAATGGGAGGGAAGGAGGAATGGGAGGATACAAGGGATGGGATAACCATTGAGATGTAATATGAAAAAATTAATAAAATAAAATGTAAAAAAAAGAAGCTGTTTGAAGAATGTGTATTACTTTTCTATGGTGGTTTTGTACTTTCTCTGGAAATACATAATTATTTCAAAATGAAATATTTTAAATATTATAGCAGGGTATAGTTTTCACTATGAATATACTTTTGTATGTCTTAACAAACTGCATTAGACTAAAGCTTAGAATCCTAGAATGCACAATATATATTATATAATATATATAACATCTATTATGTATATAATACAGATCATCTCATTTAATTCTCTCATTTGACCTTTGGGATAAACTTGGTTCAATTTAAAAAAAAAAAAAGAGAGAGAGAGAGAGAGCTGGGGCTATGACCAGGATGAAAAGTGAACGAATGAATCAATGAGTAAATGAATGAATAAATGAATAAATAAGTAGATACCATCATACCAAAGTGGGAAAAGGCAAACCAACAAAAGGAAAAGAGCCCAGTCAAACCAGCTCGTTCACACACTCAGAAGTCCCATTAAAGAACTAAGTTGAAAGCTATAATTGATATGCCCAGGACGTGATGCAGACTCACTCAGGGCCTGTGCTGGTTGCTTCAGTCTCTGTGAGCTCCGATGAGCTTGCTGAGTTGATTGAGAGGATCTTGTCGTCTTGAAGTCTACCATCCCCTCTGACTCTTACACTCTTTCCTTCTCTTGTTCTCTGGGGTTCACTGAGTTCACAGGGGAAAATTTTTTTAATGACCTCAATTTGTACTAATTTGACTTTTCTTTATCACTTGAAAGTTTGTTTTAAAACATCAGGTGATTACTCTGGTGCCTCACCTTTGACCATGTCCCCTGGAGGGGGAGACCTGGTGGCACTCAGAGGAAGGACAGCAGGTTACCAAGAAGAGACTTGATACCCTATGAGCATATACAGGGGGAGGCAATCCCCCCTCAGGAACAGTCATAGGGGAGGGGAATAAGGGGAAAATGGGAGGGAGGGAAGAATGGGAGGATACAAGGGATGGGATAACCATTGAGATGTAACAAGAATAAATTAATAAAGAAAAAAATAAAAAAAAGCATCAGGTGATAAGCTGCCTATTCACTCTTAGATGCACCCATATATATGTCACTTGGCAAGTAGCATGCAACAACAAAATCAGATGTGGTAGCACATGCCTTTGATTCCAGCACTCGGGTGGATACGAATGATACACTCTCAGTATGAGGCCACACTGGAATCGGCTGAATTTTCTAGGGCAGGTTGAATGACACAGAGTCTGTAGACAGTCTAGGATACGTTTTGTCTCAGAAAATGAGATAAAATAAAATAATAAAGATGGCAGAATTAGTCTTTAAGAGATGAGTTAGATACAGTGAAGCTAAATAAGCCATCAAACTATAGGTCTTATAGAAACAGTGTGAGGAATCTCAGAGGATTTATAGTAATGAAAACTTCTGAAACACGCATATTTCATTTCCATGGGGATTCCTTTTTGAGTACACTTAAAGTACAGTATATGTTCTTTTTTTAAATCTAGTTTTCAAACTGGCAACAACATCTTAGACAATAGTGATGATATTAACTGAAGATTAACACTCATGGCACAGATTTATGTTTATAAATAGAACTGATTTGCCCCTAGGCTTTGGAGTTTTGAAAGTTGTTTGAGAACATGATTATGACATGAATTTTTAAAAATAAGATTTATTTCAAAATGAGTGATGAAAAATTATTACACTACCAACTATGGGACAAAGCCCAAGGTTTTCATCTGGCATCTGAAGGAATCTTGACTGTGGCCTTCTACTTTACATGCAGAAGGAAAATGCTTGAAACATTGTTTCTCTCAATGTCACCAATCCCAAATGTATCTTACTCTAACACAAAAAGCTTGGTAAAAATTCCATGCATGTGGCTGCCCTCATGCCACGGTTGGGACTTGCTTACATAATTTCTTGTTTCCACAGGCTATATAAAGCTTCTTCCTTGTTTAAATGTCATCAAACAACTAATTTTTACTAATTCTAATATTTATATCTCTGTCTATTGAGCATTGAAATTGATTCTCTTTCATATATGAATGTCCAATAGAAATTACAGAATGCCAGATGGGTGCCATTTTCCCATCATATCTGATGAAACACAGCTATTTTACTGATAAGTACTAAGAATTCTATATCCTCATATATAAGTGTTTTGAAAATATTAGTGAGCTGGGGAGTATGTGTATTACAAGTGCTCAAGTAAATGAATATTTTAAATTATACTATGAGAAAAAATATTAACATATGGGACATAGTTAAGACACTCTACAAGTTTTTAATAAGATAATATATAGTTCATATTGTTATCATTTCCCATCCATTCACCATCATAGAACATCTTCTAAAAATATTCATTAAAACAATTAATTATTATGTAAAATGCTACATCTATATCTTGGCATGTAGTTTTCATTTTGTACCCATAAGTATTCAAAGGATAATCTTGTCTAAACTACTTGCTTTAATTTTTTTTGTTTTTGTTTTTTTTTTTTTTGTTGCTTTTTAATTTATTGAGAAATTTTCAGTCAGAAGAGTACTAGGAAAATACCCTTTAAGTAACCCTACCCAACCCCTCCCCTACCATTCTCCATTCTTTATCCCCCACGTCTGTCTGTCTGTCTGTCTGTCTGTCTGTCTGTCTCTGCGTGTGTGTAGGTATTTGTGTGTTTTTTGAAGAATACAAAATGTAAAACAAATTGACCTCTATAAAATATTTACTTGCATTGTTTTTGTCTCTAAATGTCTTAATGAGTGTAATATAGCACGCCTGAAATTACAGCATTCAGGAAAATGAGGCAGAAAGTTCATGGCCATCCAGCTAGGCTCCATAGTGAGACCTGATAACAACAGCAAATGTACTTAGTGTGAAACAAAATAAACCTTTATAAATAAGGTATGGGAATGAATTACTTTTCTTAAAATATTTCTTCAATACACTTTTATTGATACCAGATAGTAATGCTGATTAGATATTTGTGAAAGACTGAAGAATATTCTTTTAGGTGTTTTTTAAGTTTTTTTTATCTTAACTAATAATATTGAAAAATAGCTGCTTTAAAAATATACTCACTTATATCTGCATATTAGCCCAAGGGGCATGTCCCACGAAAGCCTTCACTTACCAGGAAACTGAGACAGAGGGGAGGACATTCTAGTGGGACTCTAGATGAGAGAATCATGGGAGAATGGCAAAGTAGAAGGATCCAGAGGGTCCTAGAAGCCTACAAGTAGAACATTATGATAAGCAGATTTGGGGACAGGGGTCCCGCTCAAACTAAGGCACCAGCCAAGGACAATACAGGCGGTAAACCTTAAACCCCTACCCAGATCTAGCCAATGGACAGAACATTCTCCACAGTAGAGTGGAGAGTGGGATATGACTTTCTCACATACTCTGGTGCCTCACTTTTGACCATGTCCCCTGGAGGGGGAGACCTGGTGGCAATCAGAGGAAGGACAGCAGGTTACCAAGAAGAGACTTGATACCCTATGAACAGATACAGGGGGAGGTAATCCCCCTCAGGAACAGTCATAGGGGAGGGGAATAAGGGGAAAATGGGAGGGAGGGAAGAATGGGAGGATACAAGGGATGGGATAACCATTGAGATGTAACAAGAATAAATTAATAAAGGAGAAAAAATTCAAAAAAATAAATAAAAATAAAATAAAATATTTAATCAGTCAAAATCAACTTCTGCTTCAAAAGTCTTTCCTACCATTCATTAAAACCAATATGTTAAAATTCTAGCATCCTTTGTCCCTTTTACCAAAATACACAAGAATATAGCCTAAGTATTATGCATGTCTAACATCATTGTGAGTCTGTGGTAACTTTTCGTTCACTCAGGAGCATAGTGTAGGATGATCCTGGCGCAACTACCCGTCACTCATCAAACCGGACTAGACTGCTGCAGTCGTATGGAGAGCACATGAAGAGAGCGACTGCCTCTGTGTAGTAATTCCTCCAATAACCTCATAATTTCCTTTCTTCTGATTCTCGTAGTTTCAGTGCTAGTGATAGACAATATACCTGTTGGTACACAGTCCCTGTTAATCTCTCACTACAAGGAAACGTTTCATGAGGACAGGGATGGTAGCTCTCTGTGGTGTTCCTGCCACTGAGAACAGTGCACAGTCTGTACCTGGAAAGTCATGAAAACGCACCGAGGGATCAAAGGAACGAATGCTGCCTTTCGTCGCTACATCCTTCTGCGTTTGTATTATTTTTCTTCCCTCAAATCAATTTCCTTTGCATCAGCAAGCACAGGGTTCGTAGTTACTGGATGACCTTTCGGCTGCAGACCTGGAAACCATCTGACTGACTTCTCTTTCATATAAAACTCTAATTAGACTCCCCTTTTTTCCCCATTAAGGTCAAACAAATCACAGGTTTCTGTCTAACAACAAGGTGTATAATGTGTGTGGCCAGGTGTATAGTCCTGGTTGAATTAAGCTGAGCCACCTGAAAACATGGTTCATTAGATGTGAGAGGCTTTTTTTGCAGAGAGACATGAATGTGCCTAGTGTATAATATCACTGGGGCTACATGTGTATCAGTGATTTCCATTTTATCAATTTAATGCATGTACCTTCTGCATCCTTGCCTTTCTCCAAAAAATAACTTCTCTTGTAACACTCATTTTCCCCCACAGATATAGTATGCATCAATAATATTCCTCTAACAGTCCAGTCTTTGAACCAGTCTTGACCAGTATAATAGGCCGAAATTAACTTCCCTGTTTACACATTTTCTATTATGTATTTAATGGAATATTAAAATTTGAGTACTTTTGGCTACTTTACTAAAATAGCCAAAAATATAGATTAAGCATTATGAATTAATATTGATGCAGAATATGCTTGTCTGTCACAGAGGCTACCATTTTACAAATATTTTAAATAATCTTATGTAAAGTAAATATTATTAACATATGGGACGTAGTTAAGATGAAATTCCCAACTTCTCCTAGGCTGTTGTACTTAGCTTTTAAATAATCGGGAGAAACCATGTGAGTCTTTATAGAGATGCTGGTTTTAACATATTCTAGGCTAATCCTCACAGGGTCATCTCTGTCTTCTCTGCAAAATCTACTCTTTCCTACCCAATAGAACATAACAACTGTGAAAGGTTTTGTACATATAATTAAGGTCCCTGAATGCTTTACTTTAAGTTAGGATTTTTTTCCTTGCATATCTGGCTTAACAGGGCAAATGTCCTTTGAAGATTGGTCTTCATCTGCAAGGGAAGGAATTTTTCTGAAAGCCTTGAAAAAGCAAGCCATGATGAGTTCCACAGCCCTAAGGAAATGAATTTTGTGGAAATCTGTGGCAACTTCCAAATATATTCTTCGTTAGTCAAACCTCGATGTAAGCAGACAATCTATCTGAAACCTGGCCTAGAACCTTGGGGCACTCTGAGCAGAGGACACACGTGAGACAAATCTGAAGCACCCTCTGGCTCAGGAGTTGTATTTGTTCAGGGTTCAGCCTCTGAAAACTGCACATTCACATCCACAGACTCGGAGAGGGCATGAATGAGTCTGGGAGGGAAAAGCAGTCGGAGGGAATAGGAGAGTAATAGAAGGGAAGAGAATGGGAGAATTGATCCAAATACAGAATATGCGTGTATGGATATCAAACTATTTTTAAAAGATGTAAAGAAATAACTTCTCTGTTTCCTAAGCATCTCTTCAGAAAGTTCTCAGTTTTTTTTTTTCACTCGATTTTCCTTGGTCTGAATATCATAAAATCAAGCTTTTATGATTTAAGCTTTCTTCTTAAAGGGCAAGAGGTGCTCTCAAGGAATTCTCTCTTCGCCAACCGACCACCTTTTCTGTAAGAAACAACAGCCCACACTCCTTCAAGATTCTGTCCTGGATAAAGACAGACAGAATATCTTAGGCTGTGAGATACAGAAGTTAACTTATCTCTATAAGATTCTCTTTATACACATAATATGTAAATTATTCTTTTAACAAAATTATTCTTTGAATTTGAGAGAATGTTAGCATAAACATTGACCAATGGAAGGCCCAAACAATAAAACATAAAAATGTTTTTCTGAATTTATCTACATGCTTCTTTTAATTGTTCATGTAAGATGTTTTGGTAAATATTGAATGTATTTATGTTTACCTACTGTTTCTTTGCTATTTACACATTTTCAATAATTTCTGCCTGCATTCTTATGCAGAAAATATGAGTCCCTTGGTTATCTATGAGTTTCCATGTATCACTAGACATAGTGAAACACAGAGGTCATGTAATTTAGGATATAACTAACTAAAAAATCTCATTCTTAACAGTCTAGGAGCTGAGTATACACCTATCTGAAGAGCTGATGATCATACCACACCATGTATTTTCTAGTGCCTTTAAAAACCCACTAAAAGATATGGTTTTAAACAGACTCAAATAACATGGTACTTAAAAATATTTTAATTAATTATGTTAGAAAAAACAAATTGTCTAAAAATACAGAAATAGACAACTCAGTTGAAATACCAATAAAACAAAATTCTTCTGTGTTTATTCTAATATAAAATTTTAAATCTTGATGTAAATATGGACATTAAGATTTCTATTTCCCAAAAGGCCCTACAAAGTACAGAAGCTAACAATTATCCATATTTTTCTAGAAAACTACACTATCCCTATAGGTGATTGTCTCACTAAATAGCTTCATTGTAAAACTTTAAAGGAAAAATGAAGTCCCAAATTTTGGTCCATGGCAGAATCTACCTGATAGGACACAAAAAGGGTGTTCATTTCAGCCTGTAGGCAATATAGAAACATCCTGTAAGCAGATTTCTAAAAGACATTACAGTTGAAAAACTTTTAAATATTTGATTCATTTAACATAGCTTAAAACGTGCTCTCCTTTAATGGAAGGCACTTGAAGCAGACATTTGGAGATGACTGAAGACACAGAGCTGCAATTTGGAAATCTTATAACCCCTGGTCACAGGAACTCGGTGAAACTGCTATCTCTTGTTGCCATACTCAGCTGGTTAATATGTTACATTTTTACTGGCAACGGCTGTAACTGTTTTTAAGTAGCAGCCCATTTTTAACATGTGTCTCTTCTCAAGGCAGACACCAGATTTCTGTTTTTCAAAACTGTCTTTGAGTTAAGTATCAAAGTGTGGAAATTTCTGGGAGCAGCCTGTGATGATGATTTTACTTTGGGATGAATCACCAAAAAGTGGAAAATTGAATTTCACTCTTGTGGAATTTATGCATATATGAAGTAACCGCATTTTATTTTATTGTAAAATATCAAAGTAACAAAATTCATAAAAAATTACAGAAAACAGAATGATGTTCCTTGTGAACACTTGTAATGATCTCTTTCTCTTCTGTCTCTCTCTGTCTCTCTTTGTCTCTTTCTCTCTCCTTTCCTTCCTTCATTTTTCCTTTCTCCCTCTTTCTATCCCTCCTTTCTGTCTCTCCCTCTTTCTTTTCCCGTCTTTCTTTTTCCTCATCAGCGAAGTGCGTAAATAAAATAGTGTGCTGCTTATTAACAAAGAATTTGCTGACATTTTTGTTACACCCACAGTTGTTAAAAATTCGCCGCAGGTGCGTGGAGCTGCCTCCAGATGGCGAGCTAGAGTCCATTCTCAGCCCAGAGAATGGCCAGTTGCCAGCTGCTGAGAATGAAGCTTCGAGCTTCCGGGCTTAACCTGGCTCAGCTCTGAGGTGGGTTTCCGAAGTCTCTGGCGGACTGCGACAGCAAGGCATCACTCACTGTGCAAGTCTTTTCATTTCTGAGAACGGAGAGAACTTAAGCAGGCGGCACTCGGAGTGTAGATTTGCTTTGTAGTATTTCAAAGCAGCGCTGATCGTGGGCAGAGGAGCCGATATGTGCAACAGAAACTACTCAATGGAACTATGCTGGGTATGATCATCCTTTGTGTATCAAATGTTCTGTGTCCTGAATTGTGCGTATATGTAGATATCCATTTCACTTTCACTAAGATCATGGGAGCTTGTGAGAATCACGGTGTTACTTTCTTTCTTTCTTTTTTTTTTTCCTCCAAGATTAATAGAATGAAAACATTACAAAAAATTGTTTATTGAGGAAAATAAGACATTAGTTATGGTCAAAACAACACAAAATAATGCTGCTGGAATACTATACTAAGTATTTTTTAGATAAATAAATAAACCTAAATTGTCTTGCTGTAGTTTTTTTTTATATGACTTTTAAAAGACAATGGAAAGAAATATTCGACTATTATGTATTAGTCATTGAAATATTTCTATGTGCAGGTGTGGACTTAACCATACCTGTAAAATATCAATATTTTCATAGTTGTGCTTCATAAAAGGCATTGTGTACCTGTGAAAACACCACATAAAATATATACATGCATGTGCATTCTGTATGGTCTCATGTTCCCTGAGAAGCTATGCTGTGTTTATATAAACACTAATGTATAGGTGGTCCAGATGCCAAGTGGCCGATGCATAGTTACAGCACATGGCTGGACATTTGTAACTTCACACTGTATTTCTGCCTAGATAACTTAGAAGTGAGGTCAAACATTGACTGGAAATTAAATGTGAGTGAAAAGGATACAGTTGCTTTGCTGTTGTATTTTAAATTGCCCATGTTTGGTTCAGCTATGCCTTTAGTTTTCTGTGCTTTTAAATTCAGAGATGTGACTGGTTTTACGTTCTGAATGTAAGCTGGTGTTTGAGGTAATTATATCAGAACAAGTTGCATCGCAATATAAATGTGGATTTTTTCCTTCCAGGGTTATATGTAATATTCCTGATAGTTTTAAGAATGGGTGCTTGGTGGCAGACAAACCAGAAAACTGAAGGACTGAAAGGTTCAGAAATACATGGAACCAAGTGAGGCTGAGACTTGCTTATTATCCTTGCCACTGATGTCAGACTACGTTTACCCTCCTGCTGATTCCCTGAGAAACTTAGCCACTGAGCAGCTACTGAATTCTATAACTTGCCATGAAAAACAAAGAAACAAACATTATCACCATTTGATCTTGGAGATGTGAATAAAGAGCTACGCATGCGAGAATGTGCGTGAAATGAAATCCAAGATGCTATTTCAAGTTAGAGGTTTTTGAGACCCTTACCCTCAAAGGGCTGCAAATGAAATCAGTAAATTGTGCATGTTCAAGAATAGGAATACACAATAAAATCCAAACTATTAGCAAATGCTCCTAGAAGGTGAGCACGCAGAAGGGTATGGAGCTGGAATAGAGGAGAATCTGCTGGCTATCTACCTGGCTTGGGGGAGGTAGTGATAAGTCCTCTTCTCAATGAATCCATGGAAAGCACTGTTAGGGTAGATATGATAAAGCACTAGGCAGACACTCCAGTCAAGCATTTCCTTTATGTTGAGTACTTCTTTCTTCATTTCAGCGGTGGACTGAAACTAGGTAGGAGGTGCTAATGCCACAGATGTTTTGCAAGGATGTTGTCATTCGTTTACCCACCCCTACAGTAAACGACATAAATATTCAGTAGTCTTACAGTTGTTTAATGTGGTGCATAACAGTAAGAACAGGAAGGAAAGTTCAAAGACCATATGTCTTATTTATTTTTTTCATCATAGCAAGACACGATTTCCACACCATTGTTTTTTCGATGTATGTTCTCACGAGTTGGAAAGTGTCTGGAAAAGTGTATCTCTACAAAATGAACAAAAGAAGGAAAGAATGAGTGGTGAAATGAGATATTGTAAGAACTCTATATTCCTTCTACTTATTCTTGATGCTCATGCGTGAACTACAATCTCCAACTCCCATGTTGTTATTGCTTCAGTAAAGTCCATTCATGGCTCAGGCGTTCCAAGCAGGTTCCTCAAAAGCTCCATAACTGATGTTTTATTCCATTTTAACTTCATTTTTTTTTTTTACTAGTTTAACCTTCAGTTTTTTAAAAAAAAATGTGTGTGAGGATAATTCCAAACTATGTGATTATTCAGGGATAATTTGCCAGTTTGTCTTCCTATCTCTACCAAAGCCAGCGTGGGATATGTATGGCACCTGTTGATGAGATAAATACAGGGGAGCAGGTGGAGAATGACAAGTTTGCGTATTCCCAAAATTTATTTCCCTATTTATGAGAACACTTCAATATACTTGGGTTGTAAATGACTTAGTTTAGATGAACTCTCTAAACTTCATTATAACTGCTGTGATATAAAGTGACCAGTTGAGAAACCTTTTCCTGTTTGTTTCCATGGTGTTCTGGGAGGTTGAACAGCATGACTCATGTTGCAGACCCTACTATCAAGAGGTATTATCTCCCCGCCCCCCACATATTAATGATATCTGTCCCTTGCGTGAACACAGACACAAGTATGAGAAAACTGGGGAATAAATATAGGTCTCGTTACTTGAGATGATGGCATAAAGGAGAAGGAGCAAACTATACGAATTTATATGTGGGAATCACTCAACAACAACAAATGAATGCATGTAATGTTACATGGTAGTGCCTAATAACCACTAATAGCGAGGCAACGACTTTAGGAAAAAAATATACCTGGATTTGGCCCCATTGCAAAGGAGGGACCTTTCTTCTATAAAGATGATTCATGTGTCTTAATTTACTCTCCCTGACTCATCTAGAAATACACAAAGGTGGACTTTCTAAGGTTAAGACTTGAGTCTCAGGAGAGTTTATAAATGCCAGTCAAACTAACTACAGGATTTCAGTTTCACGTTGAGCTTATCTGCGCAGAGTCAGGCCTTTTCTCCCATCAGTGTCAATATGACAAATGTCCACAATGACTCAGGCTTCCAACTTGCTGGACCTGCCGTCCATGCTTTATCGCTGAGTGAGACAAGGTAGGAAGACATAGGAGCTTACCTGACTGTCTGCCCTGGCTACAGCATGGCTTGGGTACTGATGCATGGCGAACACTGTGTTGTGCTAATAGTGCTGGATATTCGGCTTGGGGGAAAAGGCAAAGCAGGTGCATACCATAGATCTTATCCCTAGTGCTTGACTTAAAACACTACAACCTTCTATTCTTTGTATAATATAATGACATTGACAAGAGACATCGAGGTTTTGTTTTTAAAGTTTATTTCAGAAGATCAAATGATTTCCTATCAACTAGCACTTGGAAGAAGCAGTGTTCTGTAACACACCTGAGATCTTATTTGATATTGAAAAAAATGCACAAATACAAGAACAAACAAACAACCAAAGCTAACACATGAGTAACAAAAGTCGTCCTTCCTCTGGGTACAGTGCTGTAGTCCTCTCTCCCCATAGACAGAAAAGACTGTTCGTCTCTGTGTACATCCTGATGTCACTATTTTTTTACATTCAGTGTCACCGAATCACTGTAACATGATTTTCCTTGAGCCTCTCTGACTGGTCTAAGCTCCATAAAGGCAGAAAGCAAACTCAGTGCTTCTTTTTGGCTTTGCCTGATCAATGAAACATACTGCCACCCACTGAAGTTAGCTTACTTTTTTTGAAAACCAAATAAAGATTAAATCCTCATTGTTACGATAAAATCAAAAATAGGTGGTTGTAATCAGATAACAATGAGCTCTAACGGACAAAATGGAAGTCACTCCATTGCCTGGTTTTGGGGTTTATCACATTTGATAAGTCTCAGTAGAAGGAGACAGTTCCTTGTCATTAGTTAATTATGTGAAATTAACAGCTCTTTAAGCATAATACAAAATGGATGTCAACTCCTCCAGAAAGCTATTTAGATATGGCATATATGTCTTCTAATACAGTCTCTGAGATTTTGCATGAATCCAGGTTAAGATGGTCCAAAAGTCAGAACTTCAAATAATTAGGAAAATGAGAAAACCTCATAGCAGTAAGAATCCTCTCCAGAGCCGGGCGTGGTGGCGCACGCCTTTAATCCCAGCACTCGGGAGGCAGAGGCAGGCGGATAGTTGTGAGTTCGAGGCCAGCCTGGTCTTCAAACGAGTCTAGGACAGCTAAGGCTACATAGAGAAACCCTGTCTCGAAAAACCAAAAAAAAAAAAAAAAAAAAAGAATCCTCTCCAATTGTACACATGCTGAAAAAAAGCAACAGATTGTGATGCATAGTTCCAACCTCAGGGCACACAGGACTAAGCCCTGTAATTCCTAAGGAAAAAAGAAAGATTTGGATACTTAAAAGAATCTTGCAGAGAAGGGAAGGACTAAAAGGAGTGGAAGGGAGATTAGGAATGGTGGAGGATTACAGTAATCAGAGTGCACTTTATATGTGTGTGTCAGAGAGCACAAGCAGAAAAAGAAAGAAAGAAAGAAAGAAAGAAAGAAAGAAAGAAAGAAAGAAAGAAAGAAAAGAAAAAGAAATAAAGCATTAACTACAAGGAGACTTAGAAGCTTTGGTGTACTTTTGAGCTGTTGCTGGAAAAATGTCCAGTAATTTCCTGTAATATACATATTTATAAGCATGCTATGGGATGTACAAAGATGAGTTAGGAGCAGCAAGTACTCTCTCTCAGCAAGAATTAGAGGTAGATTTAAGGTCTTCATCCTATTCCTAACCTTATGTAGATGTTTCTCTGGTGTCTGTGGGCCAAAGACTAACAGGAAAGCGTTAGGTTACTGAGATGTACTTTCCCAGGTCTTGGGCTCATTAACAATGGAAGTAGGAGGGCGAGCATATAAATCTGCAGCTGCAGCTGTGGGCGCTGAGATCGTTTGTCACCTGGCATGAAGTTAGTGTTGGCAGCTCCTGAGCTCCAGCACAGAGCACCAGGGAGCAAATGCCAGCTGATTGTTGTTCCTGCCCAGCTTGCTGGCTAGCTCCTACTCATTCCTCAGATCTCTGCTGAAGTGTTGCTTCCCCGAGGTTCCTCTGCCCTACCTCTCTACAATGCACTTAGCACTTCTCTCCATGTCATCCTGAACTCCTGACTCTCTGCCTTGTTCTCACACTTACCACCTGAAATCCTGCCTGCTCTCCTTCTTAGACTAGAGGCAGAGCTGAGTATTGTCCAACTCTGCTGACTGTCTGTTTCTTAACTAAAGTAGGCTTGAAGTATTCACAGATTGTCTTTATTTCTATTTACATGTTCTCATCTCAGTAAAGGCAGCTTTTGATTTTGTGTCATGTAAATATTGTTTGGGCAATATTCTGAGGATTTATTCATAAGATTTTAATTCATTACTGAGCGCATCTTTAAAACAATAAAGAACTTATCTGCAATAACATCATCCCACTTTATATTAGAAATAAAAGCATGTGTAAGTCCAGCTGCCTCCCAAGGTCACAGAGAGATTAATAATGACAGTAAGTGACAGAAATCCATGCAAGGCCCAGAGCAAACAAGTGCTAAAGACAGGGATGGGCTACTCCGGATTTATTTGGGGAAAGCTGGTTCTCGTGTGAGTGGGATATTAACCCCCACACAGTGAGGAACTGTTTGTTCCCTGATTTCAGAGCCTTCTGTTGCAGATATTTTATTTGAAGAATTTCCATGGAAGCCATGTATGGTCAGGCTGAAATGTCTCATGTTCACAGCTTGAAAGGATCTTTATCTGTCATGGAACAGCTCAAGCATTGGGCGTGTTAGAAACAAAAGAAACCCTTTGTGAGAAATATGTCCTTACTGGATCTCAGGCTGAGAAAGAGGAAAAAGACAGTGTGGTTCATTGTAGTAGTTTACTTCAGTTTTATATTTGAATTTTATTAGCATCGTGTAGTGTTTACCCTATCTCAAAACTGCATTTTAAAGAAAATATGTCAAATATATATGTTCTGCAAGGAAGGGGTAGCACTACCATAAACCCTTAATGACTGGTAGTTCTGACATTTCCTCTCTAAAGCTTTTGACACAATTATATGCATATACATTTGGATATGCACATGTACACAAGAGGACTACTAGTAAAATTTACAGCATACTGCATTTCTACTGCATAATCATCATAATGTATTATTTATTTACCTGAAACATACTATACTCAATAAGTGTATCATTTTGTTTAAGAATTCTGCTTTTTTCTAACATGCTTCTAATTTGAAATTCCATTGTTTCTGATTTTAGCATATTCGAACAGGCTTGCTGTGGTGATTTATATAATAGATGTGCCTCTTAAATAATCATCTTAAATGACTAATTTACATCCATTAACAAGATTGTTAAAGGTGGAGATGGAGTTCTAGTAAAAAATAAGCAGGCCACAGAAAGAATTGTAAAATGGGCTTTTATTTAAGAAAATAATACAGTAAAAGCAAAATTGGAGCTGGAATGGACTAATATTTCTTGAGTGGTCATGGTTTGCTTTGACCTACAAAAATCTGCTATATAATCACAGGTTTCCTGTGATTAACTCCTGTTCAAAGTAGTTCAAAATCAAGCCATTTTAGTGACACTGACTAGATTCAAACATGTTTTAATCCTGAGTCCTTTAATCTCTGTGTCCTGCTGTACAGCCTTCACAGCATGGTGGCAATGCTCTTAGCTCTGCATGCTGTCACGATAGCCCTCAGTTTCCTTGTGTGTAACGTCATGAGTGGTACTTACTGCATAGGCCTTTTGAAATGACTAATTTCAGTAATACATAGAGACAGATCCAAAGAATCTATACTACTATTCAGTGCCAGCACTGAGGTTGAAACTATCCCATAAATTACTTAATAGAGACAGTCGATTCCCAAATATCCAAGAAAGTCATAGAAGGGTTTTTTTTTGTTTTCTTTTGGTTTTTTGTTTGTTTGTTTGTTTGTTTTGTTTTATATAGTCTGCTTCCTCAGAGACATCTAGAAAATGTAGATTCAGAATCTGAGGTGGATGCTGCATCGATGACCACAGAGGCAAGCAACTAGGAAATGAGGCTAAAAGGAAAATGAAAAATGTTAAGAGACTTTTCAATCTGTCAATTACAACATCTGTGTTGAAAGTAGAGAGATGAAGACAGATGCAGAAGTATGCATCTGCAATTCCACTACCTCGAAGGCTGAGGCAGGAGGAACATTTGGAGTTTAAGGCAATCCTAGGCTGCATAATGACTGCCAAGCTAGCCTAGGTTACAGAAAGAAGCCTTAACTCAAAACAACAAATAGGTAGAGCTGTCATTGAGATTATATCTGGTTAATATCCAAATAAAACAAACACACAAGGCTTGAGTGCTTCATTTTATCAGGTTATTTAAAATACAAAATTGCAATAAATAAAAAAGAAAGTGAGTAACTGGGCAGAAATGTCAGATGGCAAAGGATTTTGAAGGTAGGATGTACTTGCGAGTAATAAGTTTATGAAAAGAAATGCATGGACTCTTCTGTGCTTGTGTACAATAACCAATGTACATTTTCTAATTATCTAAACTCACACATTTAGTGTCAACTTGTGATTAGAAACTGGGACACTTTGTGTGCTGAAAAAACACCCTACCACTGAGTTAATCCTTAACCTTTTTAAAAGCAGGATGTTACAGGATTAGCTCTTTCCTTCCTTCTCTGCATCTCCAAACAATTCTTTAGGATGTCACACTGAGGAGCAATAGATAAACAGGTACTTATCTGTAACACTAGTATGTCTCTCAGAACAAAGAGCTGGGGGCAGGTTATGCCATTTAAGAAAGATTCTTTGTAGATAATTTTTAATACTTTGCCTTTCAGTCCATATCACCATTATTTCTAGTCATTTCTATAAACATTTCATATCATCAAGAAAGCTTTCTTTGGAAGACAAAAAAATTACTAATATTTTAAAGTGAAACAATGCCAAAGCTTTGATGTTAACTGTTTTGTTTTGTGTTTTGGAGTATTCACAGTTGGTATTGCTGTAAATACTATACTGAGGATAGCTGCATACTGTTGCATCCCTGTGGTAGCTGGACTTGTGAAGTAGAGCTGGAAGCTCACTCTAAGTTTCAGGGCACTCTGACCTATAGAGCAACTTAGAGGCTGCCAGCGCTATATAGCAAGGTCCTCTCATAATGTGTTATCTAAAATGAAGTTTAAACACCCTCTATGATTTTAAAGCCATTTCTATATTATATTATAGTATTATATTATATTATATTATATTATATTATATTATATTATATTATATTATATTATATTATATTATATCTGTTGTGCTGTTTGTGCGTTTATGTGTGTATATGTGTATGTGTGTGTTATATGTGTATATAAGTACATATCTGACACGACTTGTGTGAATGTCAAAGTACTATATTTGGGAGTCAGTTTTATTCTTCTACTGTGAGATTGAAAATCAGATTGTCCATGTTGGGCTGTTTGCCTAACTCTTGAAATATTTTCAAAAGATCCGTGTCTAATGTAATTCACCTTTGCCCTCCCCAATGCTTTGAATCTGTTGTTTAAAACTTTTCCTAAAATGCTGCCACCTATGTGGAGATTAAGAGAAGTTGGCCATTTAGATATTAAAAGGTTTAACTGAAACCTACCTCCAAAAATATTACACCAGTCTATGCATGTGCTGATGCTTTCATGAGTTCTACCTCTCGCAGGTCCTTTCATGCTGCATCCCACACCGCTGCAGAAAGGGCTTCTTAAATTGCCTCGATTTTTATTTGTAATTCTTAAATAACTTTTTCCTGGGTTTGTGATTTATCCAAATTGACTACTTAATTTTTTTTTTCTTGACTTCATTCACTTGCCTGTTCTCCTTCCACTTTTAACCAGAGAGCTTCAGAAACAAATAAACAAACAAAAAAAACAAATGACAGTTAAGTCTTTGAAAAGCAAGTGCACAGTATGATTTTGTATGGACTTAAATACATTTCAGAGATACTTACACAGAGTTTAGTACCAAACAGTGAGGATGTAAGAAACAAGAAGAGGCAACTTTGACCTTGAAAGATGTCTAATCCCATGTAACAGCAGCAACATCTACTTGTTGTACCTTTAAAGATAGAAAAAAAAAAACCTTAGTGTAAGCAACATTATGCATTCACTGTAATTTCAAAAATAATATTTTCTGGAACTAAGAAGGTGGTTCAGTCAGTGAAATGCTTGCCATGCATCCATGAGGACTTTATTTCAGATCCCCAACAGCTACATAAAAAGCTAATTTGGGTGCCCAGTCCCGGTAATCCCAGTGTTGGAGAGGTGCAGACAGGAGATTCCTAATGCCTGATAGACAGACAACCTAACCAATCAGCTAGTTCCAGGTTTATTGACAGACTGTCTCAAGTAACAAAGTGTAAGTGCTGGGCTGGGCAAAAGGCGACATAAGGTATGAAAGTGGAAAAGAGAGCACAAAGAAAATTAGGGACAACAGGCAAGAGGGAGAGCTATGAGGAGGAGGACCAGTAAAAACACTTTGCTAAAAGAAAAAAAAATGGCATTATGCTATCTAATACTTTATATGCTAATTAAATAGAATGTGGTGAGCAGCTGAGCTGGGGAGATGGCTCAGTGGATAAAATGCTTGTCGCTGAGTGTCTAAATAGCATAGTTTGGATTCCCAGCTTCTAATGAGAAGACCCTATCCCAGGATTCTGTGGGGGCAGGAAAGGAATACATGATGATGCCCCAGGAGAGGAGGCCATAGCAAGCTTGTGAGATCCGTTATGAATCCATGAGATCTGGTTCACTAAGAGAACCTGCTTTAGTGAACAAATTGAAAAGAGAGAATGAGGAAGGCACCTGTCATGAACCTTTAACCTCCCATACACATGCATATAGCTTATTCACACATGCAAACACATAGTCACACTTGCATGCATGTTGCACAGGCATACATAGAGTTGAATGAATGAATGAATGAATGAATGAATAATATCTAAAAACAAACAAGGAAAACGCCTCATACTTACATTTGGTCTTCACACATGGGTACCCAGGTACACACACAAAATACTTTCTGATGTTCAGGGGGACCAAATCAACTGATTTCTAATTGATATCTTTTTTTCCTCACAAAAACAGTCTCTTCCATGTTCTGGTTGAGGAATTTCACTCTTTCTTTGCTCATGGAATGGGCGTGTCTCATGCAGATTATACTGTCCCACCTTAACAAGAATTCCATGTTTCTTTCCTGCTTCTTCTCAGTTTCTAAGTCACCTTCTATTCTGGCACAATTATGAATTTTAAAAATGTTTTAAGTTTTATAGATTATAATTGTCTGCCACTTTCTACAGAGCATCTTTTGAACAATTTCAAGTGGAGTTAATTACATAGTGCTTTCAAATAAAGGATGTTAGGTTGACTATAAAATAGTAACAGTGAATTTATATAGTAAATTAGATTTAATTAGACAGTATAGATCCTTACAAACTTTTTACATGTGTATCAATCTATTAAAGTTGACAACAATTCGTTGTGATACATTGGTTTGAGATATATTTATAATTTTTATTTCTTAATCATATAAATATGTAATACATATTATCGCATTTTAAAAGTATTTATTCATTTCTTGTACATGTGAGTGAGTGTATGTATGTGCACCAAATGTCTTCAGGAGGCCATGGATGTCAGAAGAGCTTTATGGATTCCCTGGAACTAAGTGATGGGTTGTGGTGGACCACTATATAGGCACTGGGAAGAGAACTGAATTCATCCTCTGAAAGAGCAGCAAAAGCTCTTAAACCACTGTAGCATCTCTTCAGCCCTTTACTATATGATTTTGCCTTTATACCTACATATATATATATATATATATATATATAATGGTTCATTGTTGCATCTTTAAATGTGTCTAAATTTTAGGCTGGATCTTGGTTATTCCTTTTGTTTGTGTATAATTCAAAATTAGGTAACTCACAAATGGACAAAGAGATGGTGCACTGAGTTTTCATGTGAGACAGAAAAAAAAGTACACTGCACGTCTGATGGGGTGATGCACAATGTTGGGGAGAATAAAATGTCTAGGTTTATGTATAAGGACATTACATGTGAAAAATTGATGGTACGAAATGAGTCTGCTAGTTTTGGGAATTCATTGTGTGCTTATAAGCATTCTTTAGAGCTGAGAAATTGCTCTGTTTAATTTGGCCTAAAACACTACTTAAGCAGATCAATTACTGATCTGATTTTTATTATAAAGAGATTGTTGAGGAGGAAACTTCTTCTATGTCAGAGAGGGAATGAAATGTCCCAGAACTGTATTTGGTACAATGCTTTCTTTATGTCTAATAAGGTATTAATTTATATCAGATCTGATTTATTATAAAGATAAATATAAAATGCATAAAGTTGACAAAAATGAAAGAATTCCAGGCAGTAAAACTTCAGGATGTTTTTGAAGCTGCAGTAATGGCCCAGATTGAGGAACTGATATCTGAGCTTCATTTCTGAAGTTTATTTACCACGGCAAATAGCAGTAAGGTGTGCATGACAGCTAATTTTCAGGTCTTAAAATCCAAATAAAAGAAAACTAGGCATAGTGCTGATGGCAAAAACAAGGGCTTTTTTTTTTTTTTTAACATTCAGGAGAAGGATGTTTAACTTCTCTCTTCCCTCAATTTTTACTTTATTTTTTCGCCTTTTACTGAATGCCTTCATCTGATTTCTGTTTTCTTCCTCCATCTTACACATGTACCAGGGTGAAGT
The DNA here is from genome assembly GCF_964271855.1 of Acomys minous. Taxonomy (NCBI): domain Eukaryota; kingdom Metazoa; phylum Chordata; class Mammalia; order Rodentia; family Muridae; genus Acomys; species Acomys minous. Next base: position 47,323,138 of record NC_140499.1, read on the forward strand.
AAAGACATTCCTGGGTAAGTTGAGAACTTGGTGTGAACTAGGCTGGTGACTAGATTTGTACAGCAAAATACATGATCTTGCACCTGCAAGAAGTCTTTTGCCATACCAGTAAACCCTTCATTATTTACAGAACTCTCTGCTTTGCAGCTATTTGGCTGGAGCCCCATATTCACTTCCCTAGAACACCTGGCTCTGCTCTTGGCTCGCATATTCTTTGTAGAAGAATTCCATTTAGATGTAGAAGAGACTGAGTGCATGTGTGTGTGACAGGATAAATAATTTCAAATTCCCAATGCAAATTGAAAAGGCTTGGGTACATTGGCTCATACTCACGCTCTTTTTTCTATCTTACTAAAAGAAACTTTGGGGTTTGTGTATTTTCTAATATGTTTCAGTTCTGTACATAATCAAATATGTTCCAGCATTCCATGAGTCTTTCTTAAATTCATATTTCACATTTAAACATTTTTATGCTCAATGATTATATTTCCATTTAGCACCCGTGAGATAGAAACAGTGTGACAGCATGAAACTGCTGTGAGAACTTGGGATGAAAATACTTATAATGCAGCAAGTCAGTGGGAAATTTCAAACTCTTTTTGTTTGTATTTTAGTTTTTAGGCTTTTGTATGTTTGTTCCGACAAGGTCAACCCATGTTTTTTTCTAGTTGGCTTTGAACCATTCTGCCGCCATAATTACTGTTGGAATTCTGAGATTCCAGGCATTCAGCAGAAGGCCAGCACTCAAGGGGCTTATCTGTGCTTCCTATGGGGTCAAGGAAGCAGGTGTATTTGTGGTTTAGAAAAATATTACTGGCAAAAATGAGATGGCTGAGTTAGGAAAAATATCTTTGCTGTAAGAATACATGCAGGTTCTGTGGGAGGAGACAGTGATAGAAATGGGGGAAGGCACTCAGAAAGACAACATAGAAGTAGACCCAAAATCAAACAAGCAAACAAACAAAATAACACCCAACCAAATAAAAAGAGATATAGATAACACAATTTGAAATTAGAAGAAAGTTAAACTGCATCTAAAATTTTTAGCCCATATGACTGAACAGTTAATGATGTGGCACTTCTAACAATAAATAGTACCTAAACTTCATAGTAGGATTCTGGGAATCTTTAAACTATTTTATTTCATTTAAAATTTGAGACAAAATCTAGCTTGAGGTTTACTATGTAGGTAAGACTGGTCTGGAATTTCTGGTTTCCCTACCTCTACCACCAGAATGTTAGAATTACAGGCACGAACCATCACACTTCTTTATGTAGTCCTTGGCATGAAATCCAGAGCCTGTGTGTTCGTTCCAGGCAGGCATCCTACATATGAGCTTTCTCCACTGAGCTGTGCCTCCAGCCCAGATGCTTGGGCTTGTAAGGAGGAAGCGGGGTAGAGAAGAGACAGCTCCGAAATCCAAGTAGATTGGCCTGGGTTTACTAACTGTTCCACAGATAAATAGAGCGTGATTTCTCAGCCTTAGCTTTCTTGCTATTGGCCCTCCTGACACTAGCCTGGGTTTTTGTGGAAGGCTGCCTTGTTCATAGGGAGGTGTTTGTTTGTATTGTTTGTTTTGTTTTGTTTTGTTTTCGCCATTCCTGGGCTCTACCCACTAAAGGTCAGTAGCACCTCTCCCAATGCACCAAAAGGCCAATATCTCCAGGCCTTTCCAGGTGTTCCCAAAGACAGGGACAAAATTGTCCCTGGTTGAAACCCACTGATACAGACTACAGAGAGGACATTATAATACATGTCTACAAATAAAAAGACAGGTAAATCCTTAAATCAAAATGCAGAAGATGAAAACATGAGAGTGTTAAGATACAAGATCTTGCAAAGGGAAAAAAAATGTACATTGTCATGTGGTCATGTGGCTGTTAGTATATTGTTTACTTTTTTCCTTTCTTTTCTTTCTTTCTTTTTTAATTAATTAATTAATTTATTAATTTATTTATTTGCTTTTTCGAGACAGGGTTTCTCTTGTAGTCCTGGCCTCTGTTTGTAGACCAGGTTGGCCTCGAAGTCACAGAGATTCGGCTGTCTCTGCCTCCCAAGTGCTGGGATTAAAAGTGTGTATCACCATGCTTGGCAGCCCCAGAGAGTGAAAATAATGTTTTGTCTTTTTAAAAAATGATTTTAATTTTTAAAAAATTATAACATAAATTTATAAATATATTATAAATTATGTATATTTATATGAATGCATGTAGATATATAAATAAATATGTATGTGTATCATAACAACAATGTATAAAAAAGAGGCCATGTATTAAATGTGAGCAAGAAGGTGCATATAGGAGGGTTTCCTCTTACTTTATTCCCTTTCAGCACTGCTTTATATTCCTCCTTCTTCATTTTCTAATCCATGGCCTCTTCTTCGTTAATCACTGTTACACATATATATGTATTTATAATACATATATATGTATATACATATATCCTTAAACATGTAGTCATTTATTATGAGATTAAGTCTCCCAGTAATGTCAGAAGGTATATACATAAAGTCTCACTGCCTTGACTGTCTAGACCAGCAATAGGCTTTCCAGCACTGACTATGATCTGTGGGTGGGGGTGGAGCCCAGGAGGCCTCACCCTATGCACAAAACTACAGGCAAATAAAGAATATTGAGAGCTGGAGAAATAGCCTTCCCCAGGGAAGTGGACATCAATTGGTTCTTCAATACAAAATGGTCAGTCTAGCGCATCCATGATAGTTTGAGATTCTTTTAAATGCTAATATACCATATTGTTATATGCTGCTCCAAACTGAGGCAAATTCATTATGTTGACCCCAAATTTTTATTTTTGTACCTATTCTTCTTTGGTCCTAAGTTTGCTTTCATAGAACGTAAAGTAAGTGTATGAATACAACCGAAAAATTCTTTATAAATCTGCTCACAGCTGCCAAAGGTTCAGCTTTCTTGCGTCCTTGCTAAATGGTTTTGATCTCCTCAGCTTTCCCCTGTAAGTTACGTCTCGTGAATCTGACGTCATGAGCACTTTCAATTTAATTGCAGTCATTTGAAATATCTTTCTTAAGTTACAGAGCATAGAACTGAAGAAGCGCTGTGGTTCACCGCTTCAGTTTAGAGCTAAGTGAACTGTCATTATCCAAGTTTTATCATTAGCATATGTAGTTCAATATTACATTACTGTTTTTACCAGTCACATTATACATTTTCCTTCTGCTCATTAGTTTGTAGCTTGCATGAACTTTCTGTCAACTCATATTTCGTATCATATATTAGTAATTTTAGAATCAATAATGGAAATGTGTATTTGAACCATTTTTTTTCGAGACAGGGTTTCTCTGTGTAGCCTTGGCTGTCCTGGGCTCACTTTGTAGATCAGGCTGGCTTCTAACTCACAGAGGCCTGCCTGCCTCTGCCTCCCCGAGTGCTGCAATTAAAGGCGTGCACCACCAAACCTGGCGTATTTGAAACTTTTAAACTTTATTTTTAGATAGCTTACTATGTGCACCTGATAGATCCTCATGGATTATGACTTCATCATTCAATGTTCTGCCTGTTGCTACCACCTTCATGCCTTCTGCAGAGCTGATCACATAACAATCACATAAAACCATCTTTCTCTTCACTCCCAATACCAGGAACAACTTTGGTTTAGAAATAATGGCATTGTATGGTGCTTTAAGTTTTTCTTCATAGCTTTGGTAACTTTTTATTTGATTTTATACAATAGTTTTCTTATTTTACTGTGCTTTATAAGTGAGACAGATAGGTATATAGTATATGTAGATAAAAATGTTTGCCTAACTGTAGATATGGCAAAAACTAAATTCTTACTGATAGTTGCCACTTAAATGTAATTATGATTTTATTTATTATATAGTATGACTTGAATTACACACACACACACACACACATACACACACACACACACACACACACACACACACACACACACACACTGTGGAGATGGAATCAAGAACCAAGAATTTTGTATACTAAACAAGCATTCTATCACTGAGCTCCACTCCAAACTTACTATATAATTTTGGGACCACAAAATTAAAAACATAATCTTGTTTAAAAATGAATGCCTCATGTCTACATTTGAGGAAAAGTCCTGGTCTTTATCTGGAATTGAAGTGCAGGCTTTTATGGATATAAAAGAAGATGATAAATCCAAAAGTCTGTATAACAAAAGGCTAAAAATTCTTATTCAGGGGGCTGGAGAGATGACTCAGTAATTAAAAACACTGGCTGCTCTTCCAGAGGTCCTGAGTTCAACTCCCAACAATGATATATTGGCTCACAACCATCTGTATAGGAATCTGACTCTCTCTTCTGGTGTGTGTGAAGACAGAACACTCATATACATAAAACAAATTAATAAATCCTCAAAAATTCTTTTTCAGTAGTAAATTATTTTTATTACATCATATATATGTATGTATATACACACACACATACATATGTATATAATGCTTGTATGCTATGTGCCTGTGTGTGACAGGAGGCCAGAAGTTCATATTTAATGTTTTCCTCTGTAATTATAACCCTTATTTTCATGAGGTAGGTTTTCTCCTTAGATCTCATGGACTGGGCAAGAATATTTAGATTCATGCCCCAAGAATTCCTTTGTCTGTATGTTCCCAGGTCTAGGGCTACAGGAGCTTATCTGCAGGGTCTGGCAGGCAAAAAGCAAACAAACAAGCATGCTGTGTATCTTAGGGCTCCAAACTCAGGCTTTCCTGCTTTTGTAGCAGGTACTTTACGAACAGGACCATCCCCAGTCCTCCTGGAAATCAAATGGTAATTCTTTTGAAAGATTACTGTACTCCATAGCTACATGCCACAGTAAAATGTTTGAGCACTCTGAAGAAGACGGTCCATGCAAGCAAAATTCATGTCTTAATAATCCGTGTGCCTTTCAAAACCTAGCACATAATTGGAAGTTTATGAGTAAATGTCTTATGCACACATTGAAAGTGAATCACACAGCTATTAATATCTTCAGAATAATTGTGAGTTTTATTAAGATGAGATAAATGGACTAATAAGTGGTTGCTGTAAATTTGCAAGTGCTAATGCTGCTGTCCTGCTGTCTTGTTACAGCAGACAGTCCACTCACGTGATTGCTGAAGAAGAGATGCCACTTGATTCCCTCCTTTTTCTGCTTTCCATACTTAGACACTGAGATTTTTATGCTTGGCTATGCTATCTCTTTGTTCCTTTACATTTAGATCGAATCCACTGTGTGATCTCAAGCCCCTTCTTCTTTGTGTTGAAGACTTAATGCTATCTTAACTTTTCCCTTCACAAATGGGAGTCTATTTATGAGCATATGTTCTGAGTCGCTCTATTCCTGCTGGAACTTAACTGATATAAAGCTGAACCTTTATCCTACAGTCCCGTGCTTTGTCCCCTTCCAAAATGTACATGTAAAGCACACCATACTTTCAATTGTCATTTCATTAATGAGACATTTTTTTTCTACTCAGCAATGCTAGAGTCATTTGATCTGGGATTCATTACTTTTCATCCATTATCTTTCATAGTGGCAAACTTTTTTTCCTTAATATTCATAATGATATACCTAGACTCTGTCTGTCTTTAAATTCTGAGGCCACAGTTAAGCCCATCGTGGTAACTCATTTGAGTGTCAGCTCCTTTTAGGTGTCAGACCAAGATAACTTGTCTTATTTTTCTGTGCTTCAAAGAACTTTAATGGTGGTCCTATTACTTACTAACTCAAGTTACATCAAATTATTGTGCGAAGGAAATAGATTTAGAAGTGATGTTGGCAATTCTCTAAGATATTCTAAACATCACCCTGTGAAGTAAGGTGTCATACTCCGACACACTATAAAAAAACAAAACAAAACAGATATTTGGCATCTTCTTCTGTATTATATTCCTCATATAGAAATACTTTTAAAGAAGGAAGCAACTGTTCTGTGGAAGGAGTGTGAATTTGTATCACAAACTTCTTGGCATAAACTAGTGTCCTCCTGCCACCACAGAAGAGCCAAGTCTATCTTTATAAAATGATAACTAATAAATTCTCAACACACAGAAAATATAAAATAATGCTTTAGACGGTTCTAAATAAGAGAAAGTCTGGTCTCAGTTCCTTGTGTTTTTCTTCAGGATTCTACTAACAAAAACCACCAGGAATGCCCTCCTTCTGCCTCATGTACTTTATTTTCTTGTTCTCCACTTACTTGAAAAGAAATTTAAAATATATGTAGCATTCCGATGAGCTGGGATAGAAATGCATCCTGGAATGTTGGAATCTTCATGGTCTGGATGGACAAAGATACTATTTCATCTCAGTGAAATACAGTGAGAGCCTTCTAATAAGAAAGAGCAGGGTGCCGAGTGGCTCTCCGTGTAGAAGTGCCGAGTCCTGGGCAAGATGATTAGAGAAGCTTATGTTCACTGCTCTAAACAGTGGAAGATGTAATATTAACTGACGAAGACGGTTATGAAACAGAGGAATAATGTCTTTGCAGTTGATCAAAGGCATCTGCATTTCTCGTATACATTTCTCTTATGCCACATTTAAAGGCAAGAGAAATGTTCGAATGCATGAAAAGCCCTTTTCCATTACTAGCTACATACAAAGAAAATGCTATCGAGAAAGCAAAAGAAATATTTATTTATTTTGGTTTTGCTTATTTGTTTTGTTTTTCAAAACAGGGTTTCGCTGTATAGTCCTGGCTGTTCTGAAGTTTGCTCAGATTCTGAGATCCATCTGCCTCTGTCTCCCTTGTGTTTTTATTTGTTTTTGTGTTCAAGCAGGAAAACTTTCAAAATCCAGACATCATATTTGTTGACAAGTGACTGTCTTTAAAATCCTAAATTTTAAATCTGTTCAATCACTTGTAACATGTATTCCTAATTATTTTTTAAACTAGATTATGTCACTCATTAAATATAAAATCACCATTCTCCTTTAATACAGTAACTTGAAAAGCACTAAAGATGCTTCTCTTACTAGTTTTGGAAATAGCATGAGGAGGAAAATTATCCACCCACAGAATCAGTACCGGACAATATGCTTGTAAGAGTTACCTAAATGAGTCTTTGGGTGCCCCATTTAGGAGTTGTTTTTAAGGTTCTTCTGGGATCATGTTTAATTTAATATAAAAATCAGATTTCGAAAATGTAAGATTTTAAATTTTGCTATAATGGAGCATTTCTGTGCACTGTCCTCATCGTCCCAGGGTTGCTTAGAGGATTAAAGCCCATGTCAGTATAATAGGAGTTGTTAAATGATTGATGTTTCACTTCCCTACTCATTTGATCCCTCATCTCACTCCTCTGCTCCCTCAGAATTATTCTCTGACAAGACATGAACTGAAAGTGGTTTCAGCTGCAAGACCTTCAAGGTGTAATTTTCTCATTTAAGAGGACTGCAGATTTTAAAGCTATTCTGACTAATACTCTACTCTTACTTAGAAAATGAGTTGTCAGTCTCCCTCCCCAGCTGTACAGACTGCATAAGAAGGGAGTGTCTGAAGCCCTCAGATGAAGCTGTCACCCAAAGAATTCCCCTTGTTCTGTAAGAGATTAAAGGTAAGAGGATGTGGATGGCTGTTGTGGATGGCTGGTTCAGGTCTACAATCAATCCAAGTACCCATAAGACAAAGAGTACAATTTGTACTTAAGAGTAGCTTGGCCAAAATAATGTCCAGTCAGGCAGGAATGCATTGTGTCTCACAAAGCCAGACCACCAAACAAAAGCTTTGAGAAGCCACATCAAATATTCAGCTGCCATAATTTTGCCAGAGCCCATTTAACAAGCCCCAGTAGTCAGAAGAAAGGCAGAATTCCTTAGCATTTATTAGTTCTCTCTTGGTTTAGTATCTCTGAACTAGTAAGAGCTAAATGGCAAGAGAGAGTCAGGACGATATAGACAGATGGCCGTTAGTTGTTGGCAAGTTTAAGAAGGAAGATGAACTTCAAAGTAAGCATAGCAGAATAAAAAGGGAGCATCACAGAGACTCCAGAGGTAGGTGGATCAAAATTATATTGCAGAAAATTATATTAAACATCTTTGTCTCTTTCTCCTTCTTTCCTTCTTCTTATCTCCTTTCCTTTCTTTTCCCTTCCTTTTCTCCCTCTTCTTTTTTTATTAATACTAGTCCTGAATAGGTATGAACGAAGCCTGGAATTTGGTGATGTGTATGACTGTATGAAGGTATTTCAAGCAGAATAATCTAATTTTGTATATAATGGCACACTCCCACTCTACTTCAGTGACTGACAGTGGTGTTCCATTGATGAATGATTTCTATTTTTTTTCTCTTGCTAAGTACTTCCCTGAAGCCCTGTAATCAGTTAGTAACATTCCTTTTTAACATTTGAGCCTGCTGTAGTTAAATAAGTTACATTAAAAGAAAATTCTGCCAACATCTCCCACATTCTTTGTTGTGCTTGGTATTTTAAATTAAATTACAAACTCTCTTTCTTTCCTCTCCTAGGGAAACATTTTTACAAGTTTTACTTATAAAAATACAATGTGTGTGTGTGTGTGTGTGTGTGTGTGTGTGTGTGTGTGTGTGTGTATGCATGCATACATACATAGAGTAAAGGAAGAGGAGGAAAAAGGAGGGAGAGAGGGAGGGAGGGAAAGAGAGAGAGAGAGAGAGAGAGAGAGAGAGAGAGAGAGAGAGAGAGAGATGATATATAGAGTGATCATGTTCCCTGCCTAAACATAAACAATGTAATAAAAAACTGTGCTGGCAGACATGGGAAACATTCATTTAAGTTGTTGGTCAGGGAAGCCTACAAGACCTTGAACACAGTATGTTCTTATCATTCATTGTGCTTGGTTGCCCACCAGAACTTGAAGGTAAGACCCTACAGCTGAAGACACTACATACTTCAGACACAGGACTTGGAGGAATTGAGTCAGAACTGGTGGGGAGTATCTTTATTGAGAAGTGCTTCTCACAGGAAAGTGCTTGCAAGTTCCTAAGGAAGTAAAGCAAATATTAGTTCTACCCATCTGAGAAGCCTGCATGCAGCACTGATGACCAGTCTACCTAAATATCCCCAGTTGTGCAATAGCGACACTTTTTTTTTTTCTTAGTAGTAACCAACAGCTGTCTAATTCAACTTAAGGACTCTTTGGGAATGGGAAATTCATGCCTGATACTGAAAACCTAGTCAACTACCCATGGCTACTAGTGATAAACATGGTACTGCCATTGTCCTAAACCAATAAAATTTCTAACTTAAAAATATCTTTATACTCACACATCAAATAAATGTGTCTGTCACCTGCATGAAAAGCTCTTTTTAGCAAGAATTGACACTATTACAGAGTTTCACAACTGATCAAGATGCAGATAGCAAGTTAGCATAGTGTGTTCAGCTCTAACTGACACACCCACAAATGCAATGCCCATATCTGGGGCTCAGGAGACATTGTGGAAAGCTCAGGGGAAAGAAGGACCACAGTAAGAACCAGCAGACCAGGAGGCCTTCTGTGAAATAATGCATTCTAGACGTGGCATGGAAGTTGCACACAGGAACCCTCAACAATCACGTGGGTGTTTAAGCAAGACTGGCATAATGAGAACATCACTTGACATGCTAACGTGAATGGGGGAAATTTTATAGGTCTCACCCTTGATGAAGTGCTGTAGGCAGCCAATGGCTACCTGGTAAGGGGAAATCAGTTTTCTCTAGTGCCAATCCCCCCAATAAGTTAACCAATCCCAAGGAGTCAGCATGCACACATACATGTATAAGCAGCATTAAATGGACTCAGTCAGCCGTAGATGACAGATAGATTATAGATGTATACAGTAAAGAAGAAGAGGCTGTGAGTCTGAGGAAGATATAAACGGGGACACTGGAGGGAGTTGGAAGGGGGAGAAAGTGGAATGGAATGATGCAAATGCCGTACACATGGGTAAAAGTAAGGAAACAGAATTACAGCCATGGCTTTCTGAGAAACATTGGCTGGAGATGGAAACAGTTTTTAGATAGTTTTGTGATAGGGTTTTTTCAAATTTTTTATTAAATATTTTTACATATACATTCATATTATTACACATACATAGAATAAACTACCCACAGCAAGAAGAACCACGAAACAGTCAGGAAATATATATATATATATATATATATATATATATATATATATATATATATATATGTTACATTCATAGTGTTTTGGTTACTTGTATTTGGAAACCTTTAAGAAAACATCTTTCCTGTCTTGGTGAGGCTAAAATTCTGAATGTAAATCCATGCCTATCTTGTTCATGTCTATCAACTTAAAACATCTATCTAGACCTAAAAACATCTTAACCCCCAAACAACTAAGCTTAATTGTAAAACTAAACTATCTGGTCTTCAATCCCATCAGAGACTTGAGAATGAATAAAACTAATTACCCGAGTATACAGGGAGTGCAGTTTAGCAGCTTCCCAAATGAGAAAATGATAGAGACAGATTGCTGCCTGAATAGTCACTCAAAACTCTATATAATGTTGGAGCGTCATCTTCACCCTTCTGGCCCAATATATCTGACAGACATATTTGTGAGGCAGGAACTATTGAGAACTTACTTACCTTGTCTTGGCAGAGTTTGGCCATCGATTTTGCCTGTATCCAAGCTTGTCTATTTTTAGGCAGAATTCTGTCTGTGGTAGAAATGAGGACATTTGCCCAGTGGCTTGTTTGACACATTTGAAGCCATCAGTGTTTAATTCTATGTGTTTTCATTCTTTGTGATCTTATCTTTAAAAATTTGTCTCACAAACTTACTACTGCTTTACATTATTTCAGTTTCAGGTTGCTTATAGGTAACTTTTCACTGGTCCTCAGGATCAAATATAGTGTACAGTGTTATCAAAAAGGGACCCATGGGCCTGCAGCACTTAAAAAACTTCTTTTGAATCAACTCTTGCAACTTATCTCCAAAACATATTAACTTGAAAATCTGATGGGTAAGCCAAACAATCACTTTTTCCATCCTTACCTTATGAATCTGCTAATTTGAGAGCAACTGTTTTATATGCAAACTAACCAAAAGAGTTAAAACTAATGTGATTTTTCTCTAAATTTATTTTATATGAATCTTTTCCCTCAGTTTTTAAATCTCCACCTATTATTTTCTCTTATTTCCAATATTGCTAATGGTATCCTGAATTGATATTTTGGTTCTGTTAATTGTTTTCACTATTTATTTTAAAAGTTAACATACAAAATACATTTAAAATGGTTTTTAAAGAGATGTCTCTGGTTATCTTCTGAGGCTTACATATTTTTTCAAAATTAAGTGTCTCAGACTTCAAGCTCAGTTGTGGCTTCAGAATTTGGCTTCATTGTTCTGTTGTCTTAGATTGATTTTCTATTTATATTATGCTGGGAGATTAAATGATACAATTTATATAAATTGCTTAATGAAGTCCTAGCACATAGTAATTTGCATGTCAGTCTTTTTTTCTGTCTGTCATCTTCTTGAAATATGATAATATATGAAAGTAATTTTAGTTTTTAACTTCAGGTAACACTAGTAATTTCAATGTTATTATCATAAAATGCTGTCTGTAATAATGTTATTTGAGCCTTTCATGTAAATCACCTAATGATTCTGACTTGACTTAAATGCATTACACAGAAAGCATTTGGTAGGAATTTGGCACCTACATATAATAGCAAAGAATTAGATTTCAGGAATTCATCATTCTTTCCACATTTTCTCTTTCTTTCTGGCACTCTGTCTCTCAGCTGGAGTCTTGTATGTGTGTGTGTGTGTGTGTGTGTGTGTGTGTGTGTGTGTGTGTGTGTGTGTCCTCATTTTTAAACTGTTGCCTCCATTTTCCTTCCTTTGACTCATTCTCTAGTTTCTTTTCTTGTCCTGAACCTCAGTAATTACAGCATCTTTAGTTCAGCTAAAATGGGGACATGTATCATTATGCTGAAAGTGCAGAGCAGTGTAAAGAGATGGAAGATCCTGGGTCATTTGCTTTGATAAAAATTCTTCTGGTTGTATTATCGGTTTCTGGAGCAAAAGAAAGGCACCAAAGATAGCATCAAACCCCATCAACAGTTTTTAGTTAAGTTTATAAGATTTGGCAACAGTATTGAAACGTTGTTAATTAGATTTTGTGGTATGATGAAACAAGGATATAAATTCCATAAACAGTGACTGCTGGAGATAATGAAAAAAATAATGTAAATGACAGGTATGAGAATAAATTTGAAAATCAATATATTATAAAACTTACACATTTTAATATAGCTGTACTGCCTTTAATATTCGCACGTGTTCTTTACCTCATGGTTTACAGCAAGGTGTCTGTCCCATCTGGTTAGGTCTTTAGACCTCATTGTTTTATGGTCATTATAAAATATGCTGCCTACATCTAGTTTTGCTTTTAAATTTTCATATATTCTCATTTCTATCCCCCTCTCCTTCTCTCCTAACAGCTGCTTTCATGAGAGTTTAGCGCTCCACACAAGAGAATAGCTTTTTATGGCTCATATGTCTTTTTCTAATAATCCACTGGATTATAAACTTTAGTGTCAGAAAGAGATATAGAGGCTATTGGGCTATTGAATTGGAGGGTTTATTTTCCAGGTAAGAAACAACAAATTCAGAAATACAATGTGACCCTATCAAGGTCCTTTCATAAGTTAGTGGCAGTGGCATAAGCAGAGGTAAAGTGAGACTCTTGTGCAGTGATTTCTACCTTAGCACAGGTATGTATAAAAGCCAACTTTATTTGAGGTAGAAACGGAATGCATTTTCCCTGTATATGAGTGAGTCTTTAATGTGATGATAGCCAAAATTCAAAAATTTGTTATATGCCAAATGCTTATTGAATACCAAACAACTTGTGTGGATGAGTTCATAGAATCCTGGCTGTAATCCTAAGTAGTCATGGAAATTATACCCGCTTTACAGATGGAAAAAAATCGAGCAAAGAATAAGTAACTTGACTGATAATGAAAGCATGGACACACACACACACACACACACACACACACACACACACACACACACACACACACACACACACAAACAGAGCCATATAGCCAGGACTAGCATGTGAAAATATCATGCTTAACAGTTAAATATGTTCCTAACCACTCAGCCAGCTTCTCTAGCCCAAAGTAAAAGCCATTTAATGTGCTTCAGGCCAGGAGAGATGGCTCAGCAGTCAAGAGCACTGGCTGCTCTTCCAGAGGTCCTGAGTTCAATTCCCAGCACTCACATACTCGCTCCCAATCATCTATAAAGGGATCTGATGTCCTCTTCTGGCAGGCAGGCTTGCATGCAGACAAAGTATTCATATATTAAATACATATATAATGCATACATACATACATAATTAAAGAAAAATATTATTCTACCTGACTTAAAACTGTTCTATGAAACTATAGCAAATAAAACACACAATATCAAAACATATAGATGTTCACCTAGGGAAGAGAATAGAAAACCCAGAAATGAAAACATACTAACATTGTCAATTTATAGAAGAAAAAAATTTTTAAAAAGTCACTGCCAAACATTCAAAAAACACCTTAAATTTGTAACAGCACCTAACTCATATTTCTATCACAGTTCTATGTAATTTTTTCTAAAAACATAAATGGTTAGTATCATTTTATGTTGGAATCTACAGTAAAAGGAACACAAAATGGAAACACACAATCACCAAAATATTAAAAATGAGGGAGACTTGTCCTGATAAGGAAAGCTATCTTCTCTTTCCTTGTCACTGGATTTCTTGATTTGCTCCAAATTAAGTCCAACTACTACAAATCCCCCCTCCCCTTTTATCATTTGACTTTAGAATATGCTGATCACATTATGTCTTGGTAAAATCACTGTGGTAAATAAGTCATAGAAATGTTTCAACCTTTGTGATTCCCTCTTAGTTCGTTAGTTTCAACTTTTTGACTGAAGGATGCCAACTGAAGGAAATACAGTGCTTGGCTTTAATTCTATCCCATGTAAACACAAGAAGTACAGGTCTAACCATGCTTTTTATAATACGAAAAATTATCATTGCCCATCTATTTGCACCATAGATGTATATACATTTTTTTATAGTGTAAGAGTCACTGATCCAGTGCTATAATTCCTGTAGGTAGCTAGAAATAGAACCATTTTGCGTGAAGGCTGTGTTACACACAGATACTGACCAATGTCTGGACTCACAGCAGGTGAGTGGCAGAGATGTAACCAGTTAAAGCAATCATGTAGCAAGGCCCTATCATTTCTTTTTTTTAATATATTTTATTAATTTATTCATATTACATCTCAATTGTTATCCCCTCCCTTGTATCCTCCAATTCCTCCTTCCCTCCCATTTTCCCTTTACTCTCCTCCCCTATGACTATGACTGAGAGGGACCTCCTTCCCCTGTATATGCTCATAGGGTATCAAGTCTCTTCTTGGTAACCTCCTAACCTTCCTCTGAGTGCCACCAAGCCTCCCCATCCAAGGGACGTGGCCAAATATGGGGCACCAGAGTTCATGTGAAAGTCAGTCCCCACTCTCCACTCAACTGTGAATAACATCCTGTCCATTGGCTAGATCTGGGTAAAGGTTCAACAATTACTGTACATATTGTCCTAGGCTGGTGCCATAGTTTGAGCAGGACCCCTGGGCCCAGATCCACCTGTCATAATGTTCTTCTTGTAGGTTTCTAGGACTCTCTGGATCTTCCTATTTAACCATTTCCCCAATGATTCTCTCACCCAGAGTCCCAGTAGGATGTCCTCCCCTTTGTCCCACTTTCCTGGTAAGTGAAGACTTTCGTGGGACATGCCCCTTGGGCTAGTGTCCAGATATAAGTGAGTATATACCATTTGACTCTTTCTGCTTCTTGGTTAACTCACTCATTATGATCATCTTTAGTTGCATCCATTTATCCACAAATTTCGGGAATTCCTTGTTTTTAATAGCTGAATGGTATTCCATAGTGTATATGTACTACAGTTTCTTTATCCATTCTTCTACTGAGGGACACTTAGGCTGTTTCCATGTTCTGGCTATTATGAATAAAGCTGCTATGAACATGGTTGAGCAAATTTTCTTGTTGTGTGCTAGAGCATCTTCTGGGTATATTCCAAGAAGTGGAATAGCTGGGTCTTGAAGAAGCCCTATTCCCATTTTTCTGAGATAGCACCAGACAGATTTCAAAGTGGCTGTACTAGTTTGCATTCCCACCAGCAATGAAGGAGTGTTCCTCTCACTCCACATCCTCGACAGCATGTGATATCACTTGAATTTTTGATCTTAGCCATTCTGATGGGTATAAGATTGAATCTTAGAGTTGTTTTGATTTGCATTTCCCTGATGACTAAGGAGGGTGAGCATTTCTTTAAGTGTTTCTCAGCCATTCGATATTCCTCTGTTGAGAATTCTCTATTTAGTTCTGACCTCATTTCTCGATTGGGTTATTTGGTTCAGTGGTGTTTAATTTTGTGATTCTTCATATAATTTGGATATTAGACCTTTGTCAGATGTAGGGTTGGTAAAGATCTTTTCCAAGTCTGTAGGCTGTCACTTTGTTTTGTTGACAGTGTCTCCTACTTTACAGAAGCTTCTCAGCCTCATGAGGACCCATTTATTAATGGTTGACCTTAAGGCCAGGGCTGTTCGTGTTCTGTTCAGGAAGTTGTCTCCTATGCCAATGTTTTCCAGGCTCTTCCCCACTTTTTCTTCTATCTGATTTAGTGTGTCTGATTTTGTGTTGAGGTCTTTGATACACTTGCACTTGAGTTTCGTGCATGGTGATAAATATGGGTCCAATTGCATCTTTTTTTACATGTTAGACCAGCATCATTTGTTGAAGATGGTATCCCTTTTCCATTGAATAGATTTGGCTTCTTTGTCAAAAATCAAGTGAACATATCTGTGTGGACTCATGTCTGGGTCTTTGATTCGATTCCACTGATCAACCAGTCTATTGCTGTGCCAGTAACATGCTGTTTTAATTACTGCTGCTTTATGGTACAGCCTGAGATCAGGTACGGAAATTCCTCCGGAGGATCTTTTATTGTTCAAGATTGTTTTAGTTATTCTGGGTTTTTTATTTTTCCATATAAAGTTGAGAATTGAACTTTCAATGTCTTAAAAAAATTGTGTAGGTATTTTGATAGGGATTGCATTGAATCTGTAATTGCTTTTGGTAAGATGGCCATTTTTATTATGTTAATTTCCCAATCCACGAGCAAGGAAGATCATTCTACCTTCTCATGTCATCTTCAATCTCTTTCTTCAGAGTTTTAAAATATTTTTCCAACAAGTCCTTCACTTGCTTGATTAGAGTAACTCCTAAATATTTCATATTGCTTGTGGCTAACGTGAAGTGTGTGGTTTTCCTAATTTCTTCCTCTGCATGTTTGTCATTTGTATATAGGAAGGCTACTGAGTTTTTGAGTTAATTTTGTATCCAGCCAATTTGCTGAAGGTGTTTATCAACTGTAGTAGTTCTGTGGTGGAATTTTGGGGGTCACTTATGTAGACTATCATATCATCTGCAAATAGGGATAATTTGACTTCCTCCTTTCCCATTTGGATTCCCTTTTGTTGTCTTATTGCTCTGGCTAGAACTTTCAGTACTATATTGAAGAGATGTGGAGAGAGTGGGCAGCATTCCCTTGTTCCTGATTTAGAGGAATTTACTTGAGTATCTCACCATTTTATTTGATTGTGGTTATTACCTTGCTATATGTAGCTTTAATTATGTTGAGGTATGTGCCTTGTATCCCTGATCTCTCCAAAATTTTAAACATGAATGGGTGTTGGATTTTATCAAATGCTTTCTCTGTACCTAAGGAGATGATCATTTGGTTTTTTATTTTCAGTTTGTTTATATGGTGGATTACATTATGGATTTACACATATTAAACCAGCCCTGCATGCCTGGAATGAAGCCTACTTGGTCATGATGAATGATATCTTTGATGTGTTCTTGTATTCGTTTTGCAAGTATTTTATTTAGTATTTTTGCATCGATGTTCATCAGAGAAATTGGTCTGAAATTCTCTTTCTTTGTTGAGTCTTTGTGATGTTTAGGTATCATTGAGACTATGGCCTCATAGAACGAATTTGGTAATGTTCTATCCCTTTCTATCTTTTGGAGTAGCTTGAAGAGTATTGGTATTAGCTCACCCTTGAAGGTCTGGTAGAATTCTGCACTGAAACCATCTGGCCCTGGGCTTTTTTTGGTTGGGAGACTATCAATGATTGCTACTATTTCTGTAGGGAAATGGGACTATTTAGCTTGTTTATCTGTTCTTCACTCAATTTTGGCAAGTGAAATTGATCAAGAAAATCGTCCATTTCTCTTAGATTTTCAAATTTTGTGGCACATATGCCTTTGAAGTAGGATCTTATGATTCTTTGTATATCTTCAGTATCAGCTGTTATCTCTCCCTTTTCATTTCTGATTTTGTTGATTTGAATATTGTCTCTCTGGCTTTTAATTAGTTTGCTTAACAGTTTGTCTGTCTTGTGATTTCCTCAAAAAACCATCTCTTGGTTTTGTTTATTCTTTGGACTGTTTTCTTAGTTTCTAATTTGTTAATTTCAGCCCTGAGTTTGATTATTTCCAGATGTCTACTCCTTTTGGGTGTTTCTGCTTCTTCTTTTTTTTTTTTTTTTTTAGGGCTTCCAGTTGTGTCGTTAAGATACTTATGTGTGATGCTTCCAATTTCTTTTTAAAGGCACTTAGTGCTATGAATTTTCCTCTTAGCACTGCTTTCAATGTATCCCACAAATTTGGGTATGTTATTCCTTCATTTTCACTGAATTTCAGGAAGTCCTTAATTTCTTTCTTTATTTCTTTCCTGACCCAGGTGTCATTAAGTAGAGCATTGTTTAGTTTCCATGTACATGTAGGCTTTTTGTTATTTCTGTTGTTGTTGAAGTGCAGTCTAATACCATGGTGATCTGATATGACACAAGGTATTATTTCAATACTCTTGTGTCTGCTGAGGCTTGCTTTGTGATCTACTATGTGATAACTTTAGAGAGGATTCTATGGGGTGTAGAGAAGAAAGTATATTCCTTTTTGTTTGGTTGAAAGGTTCTGTATATATCTGTTAGATCCATTTGGTTCATAGCATTGGTTAATGATGTTATTTCTCGACTTATTTTCTGTTTCAATGACCTATTCTTCAGTGAGAGTAGAGTGTTGAAGTCTCCCATTATTATTGTGTGGGTATCAGTGGGTGGCTTCAGCTTCATTAATAGATCTTTTACAAATGTGGGTTCCCTTGTATTTGGAGCATAGATGTTCAGATTTGTGATGTCATCTTGCTTGACTTTACCTTTGATGAGTATGAAGTGTCCTTCCTCACCCCATTTGATTAATTTTGGTTGAAAGTCTATTTTGTTAGATATTAAAGATTTATTTATTATGTATACAGTGCGCATTAGATCACATTATAGATGGTTGTAAGCCACCATGTGGTTGCTGAGGATTGAACTCAGGACCCCAGGTAGAGCAGACAGTGCTGTTATCCACAGAGCCAACTCTCCAGCCCCCTTGTTAGATATTAAAATGGCTACACCTGCTTGCCTATTCTGACCATTTGCTTGGAATATTTTTTTCTAGTCTTTTACCTTTTGGTAATGTCTGTCCTTGTGGGTGAGATGTGTTTCTTGAATGCAGAAGAATGTTGGATCTTGTTTATACATTCTTTCAGTTAGTCTGTGTCTTTTTATTAGAGAATTGAGGCCATTGATGTTGAGAGATATTAATGACCAGTGACTGTTAAGAGTCTTAATTTTGATGTTGGTTCCAGTAGAGTGTTTGTGTGGTTGTGTTTTTGCAATGGTGTAGTTATCTATTTCCTGTGCAGTTTTAGTTATAGCTTGTCCCTTTGGGGTGGAGTTTTCCTTCTAGTACCTTCTGTAAGGCTGGATTTTGTAAGGTTGGATTTCTGGATAGGTACTGTTTGAATTTTTTTTGTCATGGAATATTTTGTTTTCTCCTTCAATGGTTATTGATAGTTTTGCTGGGTAAAGTAGTCTGGCCTGGCATTTGTGGCCTCTTAGGGTTTGCAGGATCTCTGTCCAGGCCCTTCTGGCTTTTATGGTTTCTGCTGAGAAATCAGGTGTAATTCTGAGAGGTTTGCCAGTAAATGTTATTTGGCCCTTTTCCCTTGCAGCTGTTATTTTTTTTCTTTGTTCTGTGTATTTTGTGTTTTGATTATTATGTGATGGGAAGTTTTTTTTTTTTCTGGTCTATTCTATTTGGTGTTCTATAGGCCTCTTGTGGGTTTATAGACATCTCTTTCTTTAGATTGGGGAAGTTTTCTTCTATGATTTTGTTGAGAATATTTTCTGAACCTTGGAGTCTGACATCTTCTCCTTCCCGATGCCTATTATCCTCAGATTTCTTCTTCTCATGGTATTCTTGATTTCTTGATCAGGATTTTCCCAGATTTAACATTTTCTTTAATGGTTGCTTCAAGATCTATGATTGTATCTTTTAGACCTGAGATTTGTTCCTCCATCTCTTGGACTCTGTTAGATAGGTTCACCTCTGTGTTGCTTGCCTTCCTCTCTGAGCTCTCACATTCCTGTTTTTCTTCTGTCTGTGTGTTTATGATTAAATACATTTTTATCCTCAAATCTTGAAATGTTGTATTGGTTTCTTTCATCTGTTTATATACTCCTGAGTTTCTTCCATTGCCTCTTTATAGGCCTTCAGAGCTTGAACAATTTTATTGATTTTCTTCATCTGGTTATTTGTATTTTACTGTATTTTTCCCAGTGCCTCTCTATAGGCCTCTTTTATGTCTTCCACCTTTTGGCTGCATCTTCCTGTATTTGGTTAAGAATTTTATTTATTTCCTCCATTACCATCCTCATTACTAAGGATTTGAGGTTATTTTCTGTATTTTTGTTGTGTTTGAATTCTTTGGGTTGTTTTCTTTGAAATTGCTGGTATCTGGAGATGCCATTTTGCTTTGAGGTTCTTTGTGTATGATTTTACGCTGCCCTTTAGTCATTTGCCATTTCTGTTTTTGGCAGGTAGCTTCCAGAGTTGGATGGAGGGAGTCTGAGGGTAGATTCACCCATTTTCTCATGATTTCCCTAGGCCAGAATCTCTGATGCTTCACTGTTCTGGATGTCAGGAGGCAAGCCCTATAGTTTGGGTCTCTCACAGCCAGTGATCCCCAGCTCCCCTGTATTTGTCCTGGGTCTCAGAATATGCGCTGGGTCAGGTCAAAGTGTCCACAGCCTTCTGGGTCCTCTTGTGGTACCAGAGCTCTCTGGAGACTGAAGCCGATCAGGCGGATGGGGTCTGATGGCCACTCTACTCCCTGTCTCCTTGAGATTTCCTTAGTCTGGATGCTAGTGCTCTGCTAGTCTATGGTTCCTGGTAGCATTTCAGGACCCAGACAGTTCACAGAGTCCAGGTTAGTGTCATGTGGCCCAAACCATGCACACCCACTGAGTCCGATTAGCGTCTATGGACCCAACCTGAGCATTTAGTCCTCTTCGCTTCTCTGGACCCAAACAGTCTCAGAGCCTAATACATGCACTTAGTCCAGGTGGCACTGGATCCAACCAGGGTCTCAGGCCCAAACCGCACACTGAGCTCACCGAGTCCAGCCACAGTCTCAGGGTCGGGACTACACACCAAGCTCAGCTAGAGTCTCTGGGCCCAAACTGCCTGCCAAGTCCAGCTAGGTTCTCTGGGCCTGAACCACGCACCAAGCTCAGCTAGAGTCTCTGGGCCTAAGTTGCTCACAGAGTTCAGCTAGGTTATTTGGACCAAATTGTCCCTCAAGTTCAGCCAGGGACTCTGGGCCCAAGCTGCATGCCCAATTCAGTTAGGGACTCTGTGCCCAAGCTGCATGCTGAATTCAGCTAGGGACTCTGGGCCAAACTGCACACCGAGTCCAGCCAGTCTCAGGGCCTGGACTATGCACCGAGCTCAGCTACGGTCTCAGGGGCCAAACTGCACACTGAGTCCCTTTTGAGTCTCAGGGTGCGACTTGCATGATGAGTTGAGGTTGGATCGCGGGGCTCAAATCTTGCACTGAGTCCCTTCTCCCGTAGCAATTCTCATCAGTCACCCCACCAGTCACCTCTGCCAGAGGGTTTCCAGCTGCAAACCTCTGCCACCGCCGCTGCTGCTCTGGTCCAAGAACATCCATGTTTCTCCCATGTTCAGGCGTACGCAGATTTTCTGTATTTTGGTTCTTTCGAAATGTGGAGTACTCCCGCTGTAATGGGGTGGAGAGCTTGGTGTTCCTGGATGAGAATTCCGTGCAATTCCCTGAATACTGGAGCTTCTAAACACGGTCCATACTGCTTGCCGCCATCTTGGCTCCTCCCCGCCCTGTCATTCCTTACTTCACCAAGGTATTTTCCTAGTACAACTAAAACAAAATTCAGTTTTAAATTAAGCTTCTTAGAGGATTGGTGATAAATTTACAATTTCTCTGTGGATAATGTTTGGGAGATTATAGTTCTTTCTCTGTGTAAAAAAAAAAAAACAAACTAGCTCTACTCATGGAATAGATAAATCAGAGGAAGAGTATGCTCTGAAAGTTAGTTAGTGAGTAGCTGGATGTTTCTACACTGTAGTATTTGTTCCCTAAAGATTTCCAGCCTTAGTCTACTGCAGATACATCTACTGGATCTTCTGGAAAGACACCGGTGAATGCTCATTTAATACATATAGATTCTTAAAAGACGTTACTTGAAGACTTTCATGGTCATTCATCTAGTAGGCACTCCCCACCAAGCCTGAAGACATGGTCTTGGCCTCCGGAACTATGTGGTAGGAGGAAATGACCAATACTTACAAGTTCTATTTAGCCTCCACAAGAGCATGTTAGTACACACTGACTTCCCCCAAAATAGCAAATGCAATTAAGAAGATCAGTGGCAAATATTATTTAAATTATTGATAAAAACAGCTCCTGCTGGAACTTGAAAAATCTAGAGATCAGGGGCCAGATGTGTGCTTTCTCTCACTAATGCCAACATTAGAATACTAAGACTTATGCAATGAATGAGCAGCCTAGGAGACAGAGATTGTTGTATATAAACATATAATGCATAGCAAGAATAATACTACCACTACTAATATTGAAATTCTAACATGATTTCTGAGGTTGATATTTCAATTCTCTGAAATGTTCTAGTGAGGTCAACAGTACACAAGCAATTCTGTCATTTCATGGAGACATTGATCTGAGTCATGTTTTCATTTCTGTATTAAAAATTATTCTGGAAATCTATAAGGATCAGTTGCAAATCCATCATCATTAGTCTTAGAAGAGACTTAATGTGTTTGCTTTCCTGCTGTGTGTCATAAATACCATCTGTGCAGGAGATAGTCAGTAATATTTTTATAATTGATCTCACTGATTATGCTACATATAAATTCAACTAGAGTTTCAACTTTGTCATTATTTCTTAGCATATCTTATAAGGATTAATTGTATTAATCATCTTAAAATAACTCAAAAACCGTCATTTAAATTAGCACAGATTTTCCTAAATTCAATTAGCTCCCTCAGGTCTTGTGATATTTTTATTGAACTTATATTATTCTGACATTATAAGACTATGGGAGTCTCAGACCTCACCTAGGTGACTGGATATTTAACCAAACTCTCCCTTTCTTTTTCACTTCATATTGGGGTATAAAGAATAAAAATGACAAGTTACAAAATGGGATGAAACTATCATGAGCTTTTCTCTGCTCATAAGAAAAATAAAAAGGAAAGAGACAATAGAGGCTGGTCAGAGAACTGTTTTATAACTACTGTTGAGGTTGTGATTTGTCAATTTTATATATGTATACGGTACATTCTAATTGCTATATGCCCACCACTTTATCTCTATCGCTCTCCAAGCTCTCTTACCACCTTCTTCTTTTTGGAGAGGATTTGAATAAAGAGAATCATGCTCCGATCCTATTTTTTTTTGTTGGATTAGGCTAAGATAAATATTTTTTAGCATGATTTATTTAATAGGACTATGTTGATCTTTGATAATTAAAAGTTGTCGAAGACTCCCATGAGGTGAAAACAGGAAAGATGTAATATCTAATATCAAAAATATTAAATTTTTGTTTTCTGGAAAGGATCTACATCTATTTCTCACAAGCCAAATGTGCTATAATGCTGTTTGCCAAAGGCAGGGTGGTGGAGGTGGTGGCAGTGGTGGCTAAGTTGCCTTGATAATTTTGGAATCAACAGCCATGGAAGAGACAATAGAAAGAGAAACTGGTACAGGAAGCTAAATGGATCTTTAGCATTTACCTGGTTTGTTTGGAACCTGGAAATGGTCTGTTAAATCCCTTTATAAATCAGTCAACTACTGCCCATCAAAGGAAGGGAATAATCCCAAACATAACTCACCCACTAACCAAAAAGTTAAGTAACATTTCATGAAAGGAAAGTGCAACAGTGTGTCCTAACTCTAAGTTATAGTCATGAAAGGAAGAATTTTCAAAGTTGGGACAGAAATCATAAACCAAAATAATCCAACAGTCGAAATGTGCACTTTCTAGTATAATGGGTGCTCTCTTAGATTTAGATATTTTATGTTTTTTATATAAATTTAAATTAACTAAATGAATGAATTGTAAGACATTAATATTGTATATTAAGCTTATAAATCCAAAAACAAAAAAAAAAAAAAAAGAAAAGAAAAGAAAAGAAATCACTTTGCTTCTGTTAGTTGCATGTCCCCAAAGAACCACTGTACTGGTTGAAGTTTTTTCCTAATTATGATCTATGTTTCAATGTGCTGTAGCTTGTATAATACTGGAAGTAAGGGCTTGTTATTTTTAACTGTGTTCTTTCTCAAATGTGCTAGATAAACATAGAAAAATCTGTTAATCTCTATGTCTTCAACATACTATTTTGAAATTCTTACCCAGAGAAACCCAGGCATGTGTAATGTTTTAAAAATCTCAAATAACCACAGCACCAAACTATGTTAGTCATAAAAAATATCTTCAGTTTCAACATTATCTCTGAAATCTATATTAAAAAAAACTCAAAACACCAGAGTAGAGAATTGAAAATCATGTATTTATTCACCATCTTCAATGAGGAAAAGGTAAACATGAAAAAGTAAAAACCATAAAGGCTGGAAAACCAGACTGAGTATGTGGGTGCAAAAGATGTCTTCTGGATATGACAAGCTCCTCACAATCATGAATTAACTACAGCTCTAGTTACTATATAAGACTTGCACAAAATTAGACCCCACAATATTGTGTAAAGAGGAGAAGGGTTTTTGTGGCTTTGATAACCAGTTTCTTTGTACATATAGCCACTGTTAAATTGTCCATTTTCCAGTAACTCCCCAAATAAGCTCATGTAAGAAGCCCTAATTAAACTCAGTTAGGCATGAACCCAAACATATGTAGAATGGAGATTTATTGAGAAGGAAAGGTTATTGGGGGGAGGGAGGGCAGTAGTCGAAAGTATTTTAAAAGGTATATGGTGAAACCTACTAAAATTCATCTTATATATGTAAAAAAGATAAAAGAAAAAAGGTAAATGTGAAATTTTATTGGTATCAATTTCGCTACCTAATAGTCAGTTTTTCAGCACTACAACAAAATGTCTGGGAAGATTTGTCTATAGAACAACAGGTTGATTGTGATTCATAGTTCTATTGGTTCCAAATAAAGTAGGGGTAGAAATATTCTTTTGGACCTTTGATACTTTGTGGAGAACCTGGTCAAAGTTATTGGTCCATGTCCAGGAATCAAAAGAGAGTGGATTCTAGAATCGCCCCCACCCCCAACCCAGGATCACCCAACCAGTCCAACCTCCTAAAAGTTCCACCACTTCCTAAATATACACTCTGAGGATAAAGGGTTCCAAACAATGTGTAGACGTTGTCCAAACTTTACTATTGAGCTAGTTGTTGATAGGATCAAATTAAGTTATATTGATTGCTGATTTAATTAGTTAAGTTAGAATATAATTCCAGAACACAAATCTTTGTTTCCTTTTAATGTCTCTTTGATCACTCTCTTCCCTCAAAAATATAAGTAAATTCAGGGTGGAATATTTAGTAAAGATAAACCCATCTCAAATGCACTCCAGCATATTTTGTCACCCCTATCACTTTTCTAATAAATTAATTACTTTTTTTTAAAACAAAGAAGTTATGTTAAGCAGTGGTGGAACTCCACAGTCTTATGGGAGAGCTGATCAAGCGGTAGGTTAGATTTCATCAGGCATTTGCATGGAAATACAAAAGCCAGGGACCAGCAGCACTTTGCAGTTGGCATGAAACTCTTCTGGCCTTTCCTTCTCTCAGATCTGAGGATTCTCAATGGTGTATAGAAATGATTGCAGCACGTGGCACTATTTACCGTACAGCTTTCCTGCATTAGAATTGTTGGTCAGTCATTGCACCTAACTTTTTAATGTAGAGCAAAATTCTCCAAAGCTGTCATGCAGATTTAAATCCTGTTTTTGAACTGTCTCAAGCTTTCTAAGTGTTCCTATGACATAGTTATGTCTTGCTTAGGGTATCATCTAAAACTTTGGTGATCAAACTGTATTTATTGAAGTATTTACATCAGTGTTACCTGTAATCGTCTTTAAGATTCTGTAGCAGGTTAAATGATGGCTGTGTCACTGTGATTTGAGGTAGTTGTGTGTGTGTGTGTGTGTGTGTGTGTGTGTGTGTGTGTGTGTGTGTGTACTTGCATGTGGAGAAGACAGAGCATCTTTATGCACCATTCCTTAAGAACTGTCCACCTTGTTTTATGAGACATAGTCTCTCATTGGCCTCACATTCATCAATTAGGGAACAAATGTAGCCAGTGAGCTGAAGGGATCCAGTTGTGTGAAACAATATGTCCAATTTTGGGTTTTGTTTTTCAATGAGTGCATGGTACTGAACTCTGTCTGCTGACCTAGGCCTAGTCCTCGAAGTTTCTAGACTGCATACAATCTTATCTAGGTCTAGAGTGTCTTTAGCCTCTGAGAATTGCTACTGAATAAGCTCACCTTTTCTAGTTCTCTCTAAATTCTTCCTGGCTGGTTCAAATCAGCTGTCTGGCTCAAAACTCCTTTCCAAGAGGACTGATTCAAACTTTCTTCTCTCACTTCTGACTGAAACACTCTGCTTGGCCTCATATTAACTTTGGCAATATATCCTAATTTCCTGGCTCCTTCTCATTCTCTGGATCATTCTGCCTTCACTTGTGTCTAGCTTGGTCTCTCTTCAATCTATCTCTGTAAAACGTTCCAGGTAAAACAGCCTTTCTCTCTCTGAGCTACTCATTCTAGTAGTTTCTCTTTCCTTTCTGTTCTGAGTGATGGGCGTCTCCTATTCTGTCAAACCTTTCTATGATTTGTCACTTTGTCTGCCTCTCAGCTAAACATCACTTTCAAATATGCTGCTTCCTTCTACACACTTAACTTTGCCATTACTGTTTGGGTTTAAAGGTGTGTACTAAAAGCAAGTCTGTATACCATCCTGAGTAGCCATGTGCCAAGATTAAAATCCATCTACAATATAAGTATTTTTTGGCTTTGTTGATTGCAATTTGTAGTTTTATCCAAAATTTATGATCTCTAAATATACCTGGAAGTGCATCACCTTTTTTGTTTTAACCTTTAAAGTTTCAATATTTATAGTCTTAGAATTAGGGTTTTCTGTTTTTAAGTTGATTTTTGTATATAACAGACAGAGACACTGATTTCTAGTAATGTGTGAAAGGAAAACCGGGAAGATACTGCTAAAGATACAGGTAAAGAAGAACACTTTACATTTGAAGAGGCTATATGGAAAATAATATGGACCTTCCTCAAAACAGTAAAAATAGAATTGCTCCGTCATCTAACTAATCTGCTTCTGAATATAGGTAAAAGCCCTGAAGTTAGTTTGTCAAAGACATACTTGCAATCCCATTTTTATTTCAACACCATTCACAAAAGCTGATATTTGCAATCTTAGAGTTCATAGTTGGATG
The DNA here is from genome assembly GCF_964271855.1 of Acomys minous. Taxonomy (NCBI): domain Eukaryota; kingdom Metazoa; phylum Chordata; class Mammalia; order Rodentia; family Muridae; genus Acomys; species Acomys minous. The sequence continues at coordinate 47,350,086 of NC_140499.1, forward strand.
ATGAGATAAAGAAAATGTAGTTTATAAACACAGGGAATATTATTTAGCCATATAAAAGGATTCATGTTATTTTCTAATATTATTTTAAATAATCACTCACACGCAAGGGGAAAAGTTTGCCTTATAAAATAAGAGAATAGAACAATGGTTAATATAAATTAATAAGGGGAGTAGATGAGAGGAAATGGAGGTTAGATAATATTTTCAAATAAATTTAGATGAGGGTAAGTTCTCACATTCTGTAGTGAATTGACTATAGTTTACTATAATTTTTAAAATACATTAAAAAATTCTGGAAGGAAGAAGTTCATAGACCACAGGCACAAAGATGTCGTAACTCTTTACAGGTAAGTGTTTGCCATGGAGGCTGACGTAGAAGAACACAGATTTGGATCCTCAAATCTGGATAGTGTAAGCCTCATTTTAAGATCTGCCTCAAAATCTAAAATACATTCTATTTAGTTAGAAATGCTAACAAGACCAATTTGATCATGACATGTTGTCTATCTGATTTACATTGCCAGTGTCTATTTAACACATATGTAAAAATGTATGCCAACTAAAAATAGAAAGTACCCGAGGTTCCACTTTGGGTCTATAGAGGTAGAACTTGTAATTCTTAAAAAGATAAGACAATTCTAATGCGGATTAAAGTATGAGGAGCCCTGAATTAAGAGCCATTCCCTTAGTGCCAGGGAAAAGTATTCTCTGGCAACAAGATAAGTGTGTTATGATCTCACAGATTTTCTTGTTAGTAGTTTTGTTGAATGAGTTCATTCTACTTTCCCTCCTCATTCTCCTTCCTCATCTACTCCCTCCCCCAAATTTTCTCTTGTTATTCCTTCTGAATATCATTCCATTCCTTGAATATTACTGGGAAAGGGAAAATTGTTACCCTCTTCTATTGTTTTCCCTAGTGACAATGGGGTTTTAAATTGTAATCTGAGACTAGCCTGGTGACACATGCCTATAATCCCAGTACTGAAGCAGCTCTGGCAGGAGGATTAGCAGTTCAGAGCTAGCCAGGTCTATCCAGAAGACCTTGTCTCTGATTAATTACTTAAATTCTCCTCTTCATATATCACTCACATCACACTTTTCATTGCCTGCAAGATCTAGCTACACTGACTTCCTTTCTATTGGCTAACACATCCACACATTTCGAATCTGAAGAATTTGCCTGTTTTTTTTAGCCTGCTTGCAATATACATACTGTCTGTCAGTGGCCTCTACATGTCTATATATCACAGATCTGACTCCTCTGCTATCCACTGAAATGTTATCCTATAAGGAAGTCTATGCAAATAAAAACTATCTTAAATAGTCATTTTAGTAACTTATACTTAATATTTAATATTAATATTAAAGTTGAGCCAATGTATGTATTAGAATTTACAATCACTATTTGTGGGCAAAGAACCCTGCATTTATTTTTATCCTGTCTCAGAGAGAATGTGCGGGACCTGGACAAAGTCCTTTATGTGACAACGATGAAGAAATAAATTAGTCATTTAGTTTTCTTATATTACCTCCATTATTTCAGGTAAATGACAAATAGCATATTGAGCAAAACTATATTCACTTTTTTCCCTAAATTCTAGTGATAAAGAGTTTAAAAAGAAATAAGCAAACATACAGCAGTCCCAGCTTCCGGGATGTTCATGATAAGAAGAGATAGACAAGCATAATGATAGATTATTGTAAGTGAGTGGGATTTAAACAGAAGAGGTCATTTTAGACTGAGAAATTAAATCAAAAGCTTTCATGAAAGGATTTGATTTATTAATGCAATGGTGACTCCTCGTGGTTATATACTTTGACATTATTCTAATCATAAAAAAATCTGCTGCCTATAAGTTGAAATGAGAAAAGACATATGGTAGATGGCACAGCCCATACAGTAACAGGAAGAAGGAATTCTTAAGTAACAATGCAGATCAAACTGAAGTATATATGAAAAAAATATGCTGGGGATAGGTTGAACAAGAGGCTGCTTTTTATGGTACAAGCGTAACTGTTTGTTTTAAAATCTCTAAATATTATGTGATTGGTCTTTACTTCTTCAGTGTGAATAAAGGAAAATAAGGCCCCAATGTGCAAAATCATAAAATATTAGTTTTGGAGGTCATGGTTAGCTCTGGAGTTGTGGGTCAATAACAGTGTCTTTGCACAGAATACATATGGCCCCAGTTTCTATTCCCCAAACTATGAAGAAGGTAGGTCTGTGAAAGACAGCTTGTGCAAGAGATGTTGTTGACCCCTAAAATGAAAATGTCTTTTTGCTTATAATCATGGAAACATAGGTGCATCATATTAGACTGATGGCATTATTCAGAGAATTTTATGCATTTACATAATGAAATATTATCATATCCACCATCAATGTCCTCCTCCATCTGCCTCTGGATTGCTTCTGACAGTCACACCTTCATTTCTTATCCTCATTTTAATTCTGCTTCTTCTTCTCCTTCTTCCCTTTGATTTTTCTTTTGTGGAAAATATGTGTTTTATACAATGTTTTCTGATTATACTTTGGCTTCCCAGAACTCCTCTGAGATCCTCCCCACCTCACCCCCCATCTGAATCCATACACTTTTTTGTCTCTCTTTGGAAAACAAATAGACATCTAAAGAAAAATAAGACAAAACAAAAATAAACAAACAGGAATAGAACAAAAGAAACATACAGAAAAATGAAAGTCAAAGAAAAAACCCATATAGATGCAGAGATACATATATTCATAAACACAGGATTCCCACAAACCCACAAGACTGGAAACTGTAATATATAAGTAGGCAACATGATGGATAAAAATAAAATAATAAGCCCTGACAAATATCTAGGAGATAAAGATCCTCAAACAATGCTGTTGAGTTTATTTTGTGTTGCCTATACTGTTGAGTTTGGGGCCTGACCTTGAAAGTGGTGTGTAGTCCCTGTGAGACTAAGGTAGAGAAGTTAAATTTTCATTTCTGGATGGTTATTAGTTTTAGAAAGCTTTGGGGTGGGGATGTGGGTTTTGTCTACTTCACCTCTCATCATTAGAACCACTTTGGTCTAGATCCATACAGGCCCTGTGCTTGCTACCACAGTCTATGTTAGCTTGTTTGTGCATCTGTCCTGCTTTGTTTAGGAGTAGTTTCCTTGGTGGTCTTCATCACCACTGACTCCTACAGTCTTTCTTTCCCCTCTTCCACAATGCTCCTTGAGCCCAGAGGGAAAGAATTTAATGAAGCCATCCCACTCAGGACTGAGTGTTTAGGTTTCTCACTATCTGCACACTGTCCAATTGTGCTTCTGTAATTTTTCAGCTCTGCCGCAGGAGGAAGCTTCTCTGATGGTGGCTGCACAAGATACTGATTTACAAAATTAATAAAATGCTTTTAGGAGTCATATAATTGCAACATTCCTTTAGCAAAACAGTCATATTTGGTTTTACTCTAAGTCTAGGTACTTACCACTTGAGCAGTGTCAGGTATGAGTTCCATCTCAAGAAGTGGGCCTTAAATCAGATCACATACTTCTTGGTTATTCCCAGAAACCTTGTTCAATTATTACATTAGCACATATTGCAGGCATATCACCATTGTGTTTGTAGCTGTGTTAGGGTATTTCTTCACTTTTTGACATCATACAGAACACCTTCTAGTACCATGAACACTAGTCAGTAGGGGCGAAGAGTATAGGTGGGCATCGGTTTGAAATCTCCATGCTCAATGAGTTGTGTAGGTGTTGCCTTCGGCAATAGGCTTTTACAGTTAGGTTGAGGAGAACAACCAATTGTCTTGGTAACAGACTAGGTTTTTTTTTGGGGGGGGGCTCCCATTTTGTACAACAATTTGATTAGATGTAACCCATTCCTAACACTGGAAGCTTCATTGGGCGACAAGACTTGTCCAATTAAAGCTCCACCCATCCCACTCTATTATTTGGTTATTTTGTTGAGATGCCCTTCATACAGGTGGATACTTCAGGAAGTTTGTACTGTCTTCAAACAAATTGTCAAATGGCCCTTAGTTTGAGTTGTTCCTCCCAATATGTCTTCCTTCACATCTCTCTTTCCGTCACTTGCCCCTTTGGTCCTCACCTACTGTCATCGCCTTTGTCCATATAACTATTCTATTTCCCCTTCCTAGGGGATCCACCATGAAACCCTAGCCCCTTATTTTATACATGGTTATATGGATTGGAACTTACTTACCTAACACTTAACAGCCAACATCCACATATAAACAGATATATACTATATTTGTCATTCTTGGTCTGGGTTACCTCACTCAGGATCATGTTTTCTAGCTCCATCCATTTACCTCTGAATTTTATGGTTTAATTTTTTTTTAAAAAACGGCTGAGGAAAATTCCATTGTTTAAATTACCATATTTTCTTCATACGTTCATTCATTGACAGAAACCTAGGCTGCTTATAATGATTGAACATGTCTCTGTAGTAGAATGAAGCATCTTCTGGGTATATGCACAAGAGTTATATGCCTGTGTCTTGAGGTAGATTGATATGCAGCATTCTGAAGAACCACCACATTTTGAAGATACTCTCTTTTCTCCAGTGTGTATTACTGGCTAATTTATTTTAAAAAATCAGGTTTCCATAGGTGTGTGGACTTATATCTTGGCCTTCAAGTCTATTTCACTTATGGAAACTTCTGTTTTTGTGCCAATATCATTGTGTTCATTACTACAGCAATAGCACAGTACAACAATTTGAGATGGATGATAGTGAACCTCCAGCAGTTCTGTTATTATTCTGGATTACTTTAGCTAGCCTGGTTTTGTTTGTTTTGTGTGGGTTTTGGGTTTGTGTGTTTCCACATGTAGTTGAGAGTTGTCCTTTCATGATCTGTAAACCATTTTATTGGAATTCTGACGGTGATTGCCTTGAATCTATAGTTGCTTTTGTAGGGTAGTGTGTTTAAAACTTTTTTATTTATTATAGTTAATCACATTACGTGCCAATTGTTATCCCCTTACTCTTATTTTTCCACTTCTACCCTTCTTACCTCTTCCTCCTTATTCCCCCTACCCTAGAACTTTGAAGGGTCCTTCTCCCCTACAGTCTGACCTCAGGCTATCAGGTATCATCAGGATAGCCAGCATTCCCTTCTTCTGTGTGCCTGCAAGGCCGCCCCACTAAGGTGCAGTGATTAAATCATGGACACCAGAGTTTGGTATCAGAGACAGAGGCAGTCCAGCATCATTGCTTCTGCCCCTTCCACCAACCTGAAGAATGTGCTGTCCATTGGCAACATCTGAACAGGGGTCAAGAGTCTCTGCTTACAAAGTTCTTGGTTGGTGTATCAGTTTGTGCAGGACTCCTGGGTTCAGATCCACTGGGCTTGATGGTCTCTCTGTGGAGAATTGTACTTTCATGTTCTGTAAAGAATTGTGTTGGAACTTTGATGGGGATTGCTTTGAAAATATAAATTGCTTTTGTAAGGTGGCTCTTTTATTACCATACTAGTGCTACTAATCGGTGAGTGTGGGAAATTTTTACACCTTATAAATCCTTCAGTTTCTTTCTTTAATGTCTTAATTTTTCTTATCATACAAGGTTCTACTTGCTTTGTTAAAATTACTCCAAGATATGTTTAATGTGGCTATTGTGAAATATGGTTTTTCTATGATTTTTTCCCTTGTCATATTTTTGTTTGCTTTTTTTTGTTGTTGTTCTTTTGTTTGTTTGATTTGAGACAGGATTTTTCTGTGTAGCCTTGGCTGTCCTGGACTCATTTTGTAGAACAGGCTGTCCTTGAACTCACAGAGATCCACCCGCATCTGCATCCCTGAGTGTTGGGATTAAAGGCATGTATCATCATGTCTGGCTCATTTGTCATCTTTTTATAGGAATGATGCTGGTTTTCATAAATTAATGATGTGTCTTTCTAATTTGCTGTAAGGATTTTTCAGCTATCATAGTTACCTAATGATGAAAATTTTAGGGTCACTTGTGCATACCATTGTATCACCACAAATAAAGATACTTTGATTTCATTTCTTCTTATTTGTATTGCCTTGATCTCTTTCAGTTGTCTTATTTTTCTAGATAAGACTTCAAGTACTATATTGAATGATTATAGAGAAAGTGGAGGATATTGTCTTGTTCCTGATCTTAGTAGAATTGTTTTGAGTTTGTGACCACTTAGGTTGACATTGGCTATGCACTTTCTAAAAATCTTCTGTATTATTTTGAGATATGTGCTTTGTGTTCTTAGTCTCTTCGGGGGCTTCTAGCACGAAGGGGTATTAGATTTTGTCAAATGCCTTTTCATGTGTCTTTTGTCATTTGGGCTACTTATATGGTGAATTATATTATTTGATTTATGTATATTGAGCCATCCATTTATGTTGATAATAGTGGATGATATATTTGATATATTATTGCATTCAGTTTGAAAGTATTTTTAAAGATTTTGTACAAATATGTTCATAAAGGGAAATGGTCTTTATATCTCTTTCTTTGTTGGTTTTTATGAGGTTTATGTATCAAAGAAATTGTGGCCCCATTAAAAGAATTATGCAATGTTTTCTACTGTTTCTATTCTGAGGGATACTTTCACAAGGATTGGCATTACTTCTTTAAAAGTCTGAGCTTTTCTTCTTGATGCTGCTGTTGGTAGTGGTGACTTTTAATGACTGCTGCTATTTTACTAAGGGGTATAGATCTATATATATTGATTATGTGATATTGATTTGACATTTTAAGTTGATATATGTATAAGAAAAATTATCCATGTCTTTTATATTTTTCCAGTTGGTGGAGAGCAGGTTTTTAAAGTATGTCCTTATGATTTTTTGGGTTTCCTTGGTATCTGCTATTATGTTTCATTGTTCATCTCTAATTTTATTATTTTTATCTACCTTCTACATTTTGATATTTTTGGATAAGGATTGACAAACCTATTGATATTCTGAGTAACCAACTCTTTGTTTTATTGATTCGTGATACTGTTTTCCCCTTTGTTTCTGTCTATTTTTTGTTTGTTGGTTTGACTTCAGCTCCAAGTTTGAATATTCCTCATTATTTGTTCCTTTTAAGTATGACATATTGTTTTTGTTCTAGAGCTCTCAGCTGTGCTCTTACATTGCTTATATGAGATCTTTCCAATTTTTATGGAGATAGTTTTAATGGATAAGGCCTTTGACCATACTCCCCTCTCAGTATTAAGGATCCTATCTGTCTTGGACCTATGTAGGCCTTATGCATGCTGCTATGGTCTCTCTAAGTTCACATTTTGTCAGTTTCATTTTGTCTCAAAGATACTGATTCAATAGTGTTCTCTATCTCCTCTGACTCATAAAATCTGTTGACCACTTCTCCAGAATTCCATAAGTGCTAAAGGAAGGGATTTGATGAAAACATCCAACCTAAGACTGAGTTTTCCAAGAACTCTCACTCTCTGTCCACTAACCATCTGTGGATCTCTGTATTAATTCCCATCACTTGTAAGAAGTCTCTCTGGTACTGGCTAAGCAAGACAGAGATCACTGGCTATAGCAGAATTTCATTAAGAGTAATTTTTTTTCTACATTTCTTTAGCAGCACAATAATATTTTTCTCCCATGGCCCACAGCCTATCTAGTTTAGATTATTGACTATACCTTCAGTAACTCACATGAATCCATCTAATGGAGTGAAATTTAAATCCAAACAGAAAATGCTTGGTTATTCTCACAATGCAATTTCCACTATTGCACAAGTGCATCAGTTAGGCATGTTACCATTGTAGATGAGCTGGTGGTTGGTTAACTGTAGCTTTTGTTAGGATGCAGAATACCTTCCAGTATCATGAGCATTAGTCTGTAGGAGTAAAGAGTTTAGATAGGTACCAACTTGGCTTCTTTGTGTTCAATGAGATATATGAGTTCAGCAATAGGGGCCTTACCTTCAGTTGGTATAAAGCAACCAATAGCCTTGGAAATAACCTGAGTTATTTTGTGTGATTCTTTGGGCTCCTTGGGCCAACAATTCAATTAGATGTAACTCATTCCTGATACTGGAGGTTTCCTTTGATGACAAAAGATGTCTAAATGGGATTTTGTCTTCTCCATTTTTTTGGAGACTCGCTTTAAATTTTGTTCATATTTACTTATTTTAAGAAACTTCTACTCTAGTAGGCTTCTTTATAAAACCTCAAATGGCCTTTATTGTTATCTGTTCCTCTCTGCAGTCTGTCTTTCTTAACTCTTCTTCCCTTACCTTGAACATGTACTATACAGAGAAGAGAATGTACCAGGATGGGACATGAAGGTAGGGAGGGATGGAAAGGGAATAGTAAACCATATGTTAAAGGAAAGCAAAGAAAGGTTGCACTAAGGGTGGAAAATTTGTGGCTAGGAGTACTGAACACTTGTTTAGCTACATTGATATTGTATTAAACTGCTTTCAGATGTCTATCTTTATATCCATAGATAAAGTCCATCAGCCTTAACTGGATTAGTTTCTCTTTGTAGTAGATAGTGGTAAGTTCAGAGATTTATAGCTACCAAAGATTCATGAATATAAATAAGTGAGGGTTGAGGGCTCAGCCCTAAACAAGACTTATATACTAACCAACCCCTTTAAGGCTCAGCAAACATTAGAGAAGAGAAGGAAGAAGTATGTGAGATATGGGGTGAAAGGCTGAGAAATGCTATCCTCTAGACTCAACACAGCCATTGCAATGTTGAATCATAACAGCACAGTCCGCTTATCAGTACTGGCACCACAAGATATTGGCTCCATAAACAATCATAGACTAGGGAGGACTTGACATGACCCTACTGCTTACTGCTGAATAATTGGCTGCTGCAAGATCTGGTAGAGGGGAAAACATTATATTTAGTTATGTTCCCACTGTTAAGTCCACCAGGCTCCAATAGATAATTCCAAGTCTATCATTACACAGATGAGCCTGGTTAAATTCAGTGTGTCACAAAACAAATAGACGTGAACATGAGAAAGAGATTTTAGCGAGAAAGGTGATTGACATAAATGATAGAGAGATGGGATGGTAGGGGTTGAGGAATGATCATTGTACATTGTACACCTTTGTGAAAGAACAAATTTAAATGATAAAAAATTCAGGTACATTTGAGACTACATAAAAATATGTATCTTACCATGAGTCTTTACATTTCAAAAAATAGCAAACTTATGCCAAAATAGTTAATACATTTTAGAATATTGAAATTTAAAGGATGGGAAGAATTTCAGTGCATAGAAATTAAGTTCTGGTCTATCTTTTATTCATTAAAACCTATAATAACCTCAATATAATCATATGTAAAAATACTATGATATATTCATTGACCAAATCCTTCAGCTTTATGTAGAACAGAAATATATCATTATCATTTTTATATATGATCATCAACACATACATATGGCTGCATAAAACTAATTCAGTATGGATTTAAGCCCTCTATTTCTACAATATTATTAATTTGTATTGTCAACCTTTTGTAAATATTGAGTGAAGCATCAAGATATTTCTTGAAAATATTTTATTTTAGCATACTAGGGGTGGAAGAGGGGTTGTCCTTACCTTTCAGAAGTTAAAGATTTAGATTCATACATGGGACTAAGTGAAGAGGAGACTATTCTAACTTAAGTTAGAATATACTGGAAGGAGTTATCAAAGATCATTTAAAGAAAATGTACTCAGACAAATTGTAGGCAGTCCAAAACAAAACAAAGATAGAATGGCTTTATTCTAATAGCTGATATATTTTGGATTACAACAAGAAAAAATATTTCAAAAATTGTTGTCATCCACATCAGAGCATTTGAAAAGACGAACTGACTTTTTTCACAAAAGAAAAAAACACTTGAAATTGTCACTCAATTGAAATTTACAGAACAAAGAGAAAGTTGACAACATGAGGAAATAATTGCTAGTATTTGTGCACATGCACATCCATCAACCCATTTTCTTAGTCTTTTCTGAATTATAATTTATAAGACATATTGACATTTGACTTTCACAAATTATCTTTAAATACATGATTTTCTTAAATTAAAACATCCTTCCTCAATGTATTATTCCTAATTTTCTTTCCTTTCACCTTCTTAGCCACATTACCTTCCTCTCTCTCTCTCTCTCTCTCTCTCTCTCTCTCTCTCTCTCTCTCTCTCAATCTTTTTGGATTGGAAAGAAATTCTTAAGGTTGGTCATTGCATGAGACTTGGGTCACTATGGGGAACTGGTATTTAACAAAGAATAGGGTGGTTTTACAGGAAGCCACTCTATGTCATATCACATCAGTATTTACTTTATTTCCTGCCTATTGTCTCACATAGTATTAGTATCCTCACTAGGAAATTGAAAGCATAATGATACAAGAATAAAGCCATCTTCCCTTCCTTGCAACCCAATTATTAATAAGAAGAAAGCAAATGGACTTACACAACATGAACCTTACAAGACACAAAGATCTTCCTAAGCAATGAAGACACAATGGAAGAGGAAACCCTACTTTCTATACATACAATTGGCTTCAAGAGTGGATAATTTGGGGAAAATGTGATAGAGCATCAAGGGTGTGATCCAATAATAAGGAACGAGTGGAGGGAACTTAACAAGGCACATTTTTCAGTCCTATCTCTGTGGTCCTGAAGTCAAAGATGAGATCGCTCCTTTCTCCAGCTTGGAAAGAGAAATTTTATCAGACCATGATCAGGAGGACAGAAAACACATTGTTTTATGATCCACTTCAAAAGAGGAAGGAGGGGGAAAGCCAGGGACTTTTCTTTCTTTTCTCTTTTCTCAAATTCCTTAAAATATTCAACTTTTCAAGGTTGTATATTTCGGCATATTATACCGAGAGCCTTTCAGTGACATGAGCTGAGGAGTTAATAGCTGAGCATCAAGCATCAAAGTTGAAATTATGAGACATTTAAGAGGTATTGACTTAAACTTTCTGGCTTTTGTTCTCACTCTATTCCTGACATCCACCAAATTAGAAAGATGTTTTTATTTTACACTCCCTTCTCTTTACTTTTTATTTCCAAATATATTCTATCATAAGCATCTGTAAACAATAGTATGAAATTTATTGCTCAAGTAACCAAAGCTATTACTCTGCAAAACCATGAATGAGTAAGTATATATTAACATTCCATTATTAATCTACTTGAATAGTTGTGATTGCTGTTTTATATTCCAGTACCAGAATTTTTATTAAAAAAAAAGACCAGAAACATCATCTTTAAAAATATTCAAATGAATAAATCTGGCACATAATTGCTGAAACTACTGACAAAGCATAAGTTTGCTAGGTTATCTATTTAAATACTGGGGAGAGGAGTTGCAGGTTCACACTGGTGTGAAGGTCAGAGGACAATTGCAGGAGTTGGTTCTCTCCTGCCACCGTGTGGACTATGGGGATAGAACTCAAATTTTCAGGCTTGGTGGCAAGCACCTTGGTGATCTCAGCAATATCACCACAGGTGTTTGTTTAGAAAAATTAAATCTTAATGTGTCAGTTTTGTACTCAGATGTGTATTGAAGGCGATTAACATATATTCTCAGTAATATAAATATTTGCCCTCCTTTCCTGGTTTCTTGTCCTTTTCTCCTCTTAATGTAGAGACAACAATCTCGATAAACTAATCTAGTAGTTCTGAACCAGACATACTTATGTTTCTACATAATTAAAGTGGCAGGGGCATGGGTTGATTCATATTTTCGTACAGTGTTTGATGCTGATATGGAGGTCTTCCATAATCAATTGCTTTCATCTTTGACTTTGTATGGTAATTATCTATGGGTATAAAAAGAGTCCAAATATCTGTGTATGTCCCAAATTCTAGTTGATTCTGCTAAGGGAGAGGTGTAGCATTCCAAATAAATACTTTTGACTAGAACTCTCTCTTAATCCTGGAATTTATAAGAATCTGAAAATTCTTGAAAATATAGGCTATGGATAAAGCCAAATGGTACTCCTTTGTATTTAGTGTGTGCAAGGCTTTCAGTTGACCCCCCCAAAACACACACATGTATACACACACACACACACACACACATACACAAACAAGGAGGGCTGGATAACATTTATTTAAACAATTATCTCATTAAGGAACAAATATTAAGTTCAGTTTTATCCTGGATATTGTTAAATTCAGATGCAAAGATGAAATATGTATACAAATGTATGAAACATATGTTAGTAACATAAAATACATAGCAATGTATGAAAATTTATATGTATGGGCATTTTGCTTACATTTATGTCTATGCACCACATTTGTACCTGGTCCCCAAGAAGGACAGAATAGGGTTTCAGATCCCCTGAAATTTGCGTTACAGGGAGTTCTAGTCACCTGATGTGGGTGCTGGAAACTAAACCCAGGTCCTCTGGAAGAACAACCAGTGCTCCCATCCACTGAGCAATATCTCTATCCCTGAATAAAATATTTTTGGCTTCTGCAATGTGTGGAAAGTGATATCAGGTTACAAGTTAATAAACTAAGTTTTAAAATTGCTTCAGTAAAAAAAAAATGCCCTCAGTAGTAAGAAAGTAAACTTCGAATTTAGTCGCATGGTAGGAGGCAAAATTTATGATAACAATAACAATAATAACAATAATAATAGTATACAAATTGTTTCTTGAGTGAATCTAAACAATGAGCAGATTTTTGAGGCCAAAATAAGATGAAATGATACTTAGATGGATACAGATGCCTTAGGTGAGAACAACGTGTACCTTTTGATTGCCTGAATGCACAATCACTAACAAAAGTATAAAAACAGTGTTGGAATTCTTTTCTGTCCTTAGCAGTATTCATTTATCTTAAAATTTTAAATATAATTGCTAGAACAAAATTCTTAAACTTCAGTGAACATTGTTATAATCTTGAGGACTAGACAAAGCACGAACTGACCTTTGCTTCTTCGTTTACTAGTTTTTCTTTGAGAGATACACATTGGGGCGATGTAACCACAAATTAAAATTTCTTTATTTCTTTACTTTGAAAAAATAATCTCTCTGGCTATTTACCCCGGGATGGGTACTGGCTCATATTCTTCCTGCCTTGGCCTCTGAAATGCTGGTGTTAGAGGTGTGAGCTGCCAAGCTCAGAGAAGAGTTTCAGTCTGTAAGAAATCCCAGGTGATCCTGGTGATGCTGCAGCTGGCACCACACTGTAGAAAGCGCTGCCCATAAAGAGCACATGAGGATAAGTGTCCGGTGATCTGGGTGCAGATGAGCCTTTTCGTACGCTATTTCATCTTCTTCGTGAATCACCTCACCTGCAAACGAGAGAGCACCGCCTATACTTTAGTTCAGTTTCTGTCCATATAAGAGAATGCCACCGGATGATTAACTTATAATCAACAGAGTTTTGTTTCTCAAAGTTTCAAAGTCTGGGAAGTCCAGCATATATACACCAGCTCCTGTTACGAATATTCCTGTGGTGTCAATTAATGATGGGAGGCACTTCAGCACTTCACAGTGAGATAAGCAATAGATCCTCGACTGTCCTCTCCTCTTATAAAGCCACAAACACCACCGTGCAGGCCCCACCTGCACGAAGGACTTTACCTACATCACCTTCCAAGGACCCTTCTCCAAATAGTATCAACATGGGATTTTATTGATTTATAACATGAGATTTTATAGATTACATATCCAACATATGAACTTTGTGGGGAACACATTCAGGTTGTAACTGATTGGATGATACCTATGACAAAGAAGTGTGGGGAACTCAAGCTACTCCTGAGTCACTCAAACGGACAAACACATTCAGTTTCTAAATGTCACTACCCACTAGCAACAGAAAGACTTGCTATTTAGTCTCACTCATAGACCATTGGTAGTCATTAGAAAATCATTGTTCTTCTTCTTGGTATTTTTTTGGTCATGGCCCCCAGGACCTGCAGGATACATTTCATTGTGCTCCAGCCTCAGATCTTGTCCCAGAAAGGATTTTTTTTTTAATTTAAATGAACTGTAATGATTTATTCCTATTGCATTATCACTGAAGTCTTAATGTCCACAGGGGTTTTGACTACCCTTCAGCTGCTTTCTATCCAAGGCTTCACATTTTCAAACACTTCCAGCCTTAGTTGATCTCTCCCAAATTTGGCCAGACACACAAGTTATACTTCATAAACTGCGCTGACGGTTGCACCAGTGGAGGGCGCTGTTGACCTGCGAATTATGACCTCTAGGTTTTGGTACCAGGGAGCACTTCCCACTGCAGGTGAAGAAACTAGTCCTAAAACATTTACTGCCCTGATGGTTTTCACTGAGCTAAGCTGCTTACTTTTCTTCGAATAGAAATTTACTTTACAAAATCATTGCCCCAGTGGCTTCTGCTCCTTAGTGCGTGGCTGGTTAAAGATGGGAATAAAAGGAAAGAACGAATGAAGCAAGAGAAAAGCTGGGTGATGTGAACTTTTCCCCAGGAAGTAATAATGTTAACCCCTAAATGAGATACATTCTTTCCGTTAAGAGACGGAAAATGGAAACATGCCCTTTTGCGTCCATGCATGTTTATTATTCAAGTCACATTTTCTTTGGAGTTCCACAGTTCATAGCTATTTATTCTAATAGATTAAGTAGATTTAAAGTGATTAAATATTGTGTCGAATGGTAGGACTAATGAATAATGTGACTAATCCAGAAGGCCATGTGTGAGAAGAAGGCATGCTCACGATGGCAGGCAAAAAAAGTTAAGGATGTGAAGGATACATTTCACCTCTCAGAACAAAACGTTACGATTCTGCTGCTTACATATGAGTTCATTTCTATGCCATAATATGAATAAGGATGTTTGAATGTGTCCCACCCTCATCCACGCAAATAACACAAATAATGGTAAAATAAAAGTGAGAAAAAGATAGTGCCTTTGTATAAACAAACATAAAGTAAGATAAGCCCTGTGAATTTCTCAGCTAGGATTTTTGTACTCATAGTTGACTCTTCCCTTTAATTAAAAAAAAATTCAGCTATTAAAAACAAGGAATTCCCGAAATTTGTGGATAAATGGATTGAGCTAGAAATGATCATAATTAGTGAGTTAACCCAGAAGCAGAAAGACTCAAATGATATATACTCACTTATATCTGCATATTAGCCCAAGGGGCATGTCCCACCAAAGCCTTCACTTACCAGGAAACTGAGACAGAGGGGAGGGCATTCTAGTGGGACTCTAGATGAGAGAAGCATGGGAGAATGGCAAAGTAGAAGGATCCAGAGGGTCCTAGAAACCTACAAGTAGAACATTATGATAGGCAGATTTGGGCTCAGGGGTCCCGCTCAAACTAAGGCACCAGCCAAGGACAATACAGGCGGTAAACCTTAAACCCCTACCCAGAACTAGCCAATGGACTGAACACTCTCCACAGTAGAGTGGAGAGTGGGATACTACTTTCTCACATACTCTGGTGCCTCATCTTTGACCATGTCCCCTGGAGGGGGAGACCTGGAGGCACTCAGAGGAAGGACAGCAGGTTACCAAGAAGAGACTTGATACCCTATGAACATATACAGGGGGAGGTAATCCCCCTCAGGAACAGTCATAGGCGAGAGGAATAAAGGGAAAATGGGAGGGAGGGAAGAATGGAAGGATACAAGGGATGGGATAACCATTGAGATGTAACAAGAATAAATTAATAAAGGAGGAAAAAAATTTTAAAAAAATAAAAATAAAATAAAAAAACAAACCAACAGAAAAAACAAACAAAACAAAAAACAAAAAATGGTGAAGCCCTTGCAGGGTAATGCTTACGTTTACAAGGCTCAGGCTCCCTCTTCCTACTAAAGTATTAAGAGCACAACACATGATTTCCATGTGCTTTCAGGAATAGATTACTTTGCGGAAATATACAACTTTAGAATTTGAAAGCATCTCACGATGTCAGAGATATCAGTAAAGATTTCATGTCAGGTAAATATGTAGTTCTGGCTTATTAACATCTCATCCCAGGGAAGCCCAGAGTAATATGATTTCCTAACATCAAATATATAACAAAGTAATTATATTCTAGGCTTGTTCCATCTTCATTATCTTGTGTTTTCATAAAGAGTGCAATAAGAGCAGTCTTTTCGGTGTGCTTCTCTTTGTTTCGTTTTGCTTTCCCTTAGAGATCGGATGGTTCCATACTCCAGAATGCCTTCTGATCTAGACATTCCTGTGCCTTCAGTTTTTCCAGTGTTAGGACCAAAGGTATGTGCCTCTGTGCCTGGATTGAGCAATATGTTAAAATTACATAAAGGCGATAGAGAGATGGTCAGTGGTCAAAAGTGCTTGCTGCTACTGTAGAGGACCAGAATTCAGTTTACAGCACCCAGGTGGGGGACAAGAAGTTCATTACTGACTATAGCTTCAGCTTCAGAAGAACAAATACATCCTGTTTCCTCTGTGAACCCATACATTCACAACACACACACACACAGATACACACATAAGTACACACAATGACAACACACACATACACTTAAATAAAACAAAACAAAATAAAATAAAATAATAAAATAAAATGAAGTTAAATACATTGATTTCATGGGATTATGATTACAGCTCCCTCATTTCTATTTATTTTCATTCTTTTTAAACTCTAGTTTCTAATCTTTGATGAGGTCATGAGCTATTTTCCCCAAAACAGCATTTCTTTCCTTAGCCAGGACAGCAATGCTTGGGCTGCCAGTACTGAGACTGCTGGCTCACATGCTCTAGTGGTCCCAAGTATGTCTTGGATCCCCAGTCTTTCTGCGCTTCCAAATACCTTATGGTGCTATCTAATTCAGCAGTTCATATGTGGTTTCCCCCTTCCATCAAGTAGTCTCTACATCTTCTGATACCACTTTAATCACCAAAGAGTGAATTGTTGACTTCCATTTCTCCATCAATCTATTCTTCTCATGCTAAACATTGAAAAGTTGGCTTAAGATTGTCTGTGAGAGATTGTCTTGATTGGTGATGGACTTTGGGGGGCCCTGGACCACTGTGGATGGTACCATCTATATAAAAGCTAGTTCAACATGAACTAGTCACCTCATTAGGCAGACAGCAGTGCTCCTCCATGGCTCCTGCATGAGTTTCTGCCCTTACTTTCATCAATGAGTAAGAGAATCTAGAAATGGAAGACAAATATAACAGATTTATACCCTGTGTTGATTTTACTCAGAGTGTTTAGAGTATTTTTAAAAGTTTGTTTTATTTTCCACAATGGAAATCAAACTAATACACTCCTTAACATGGGCTGCACTACACAACCTCTTCTTCTCTGTGGATTATACACCCTGACATAGGCTTTTTATTGATGTGATAAAAGACAATATGACCAAATGCAACTTGGGGAGGAAAAGGGTTTTTTCTTTAACTTATAGTTCCATATCACAGTACACTATCAAAGGGAAGTCAGGGCAGAAATTAAAGCCATGAACTTAAGAGCAGAAACTGATACACAATGGTCTCTGTGTTAGGAGGGGTGCTGCTTACTGCCTTGCTCCTTACGGCTTGTGCAACTTGCTTTCTTAAAGCTCACAGGATCATCTGCCCAAGAGTGGCATAATCTACAGAGATCTGGGCCCTCCTACACCAATTATCAACCAGGACATTGGCCTACAAGCTTCCTCACAGGCCAGTCTGGTGAGGGCATTTTGTCAATAACCGTCCTTTCTTCCTAGGCGGCATCAAGTTGACATGAAACTAGCCAGCACAACCTCTACGCCAAGTAGGAATCTACCCATGGGGTTCTTACTCTCCTGTGCAGGAGAAAAGCTCCATGCCAGTGATGATAGCTTCTAGCTGATCAACACAGGTGATTAGGAAGGGAAACTGTCTTGTCCAGAGACAAAGTTTGGGCTGTCCGGATTTTCTCGAGAAAGCCAATGAAGAAACACAAGGCACTGTACGTCCCTTGCTGGTAGAGACTAGGTGCTTCAGAGTAGAATGGGGAGAAAATCTGGACATGAAGCTAATAGAGTAAGAATGGCTAGCTACTGCCAGAGGGAAACAGTGTTTCCCAAGATTATGCATTTTCAAGCTTGGTTAAGGCTCTCAGTTTGTATAATGTAGTTTGTAAGGATCCCAACAAGATCAGGGAGCTAAGCTAAGCAAACAAACCTGAGTTCCCAGGCCTTGTTGTCCAGGAACCTTGACTCAGACCGCATTCTCTACTTTCTTCTCTGTTTTACCTGTTGCCCAGGGAATAAAATTACCTCCAACTATGTGAGTTAGGGAGCTTGGAAGTACAGGGGTGGAGGTATCAACTAGAGAACAAATAATTTGTTAGTGTGTTGAGAAATTAAAACCTCTTATTCTACCAAGAAACTGTTGAGGAGGAGAAAAAGGAAATGAAGCAGGCAAGCCTGTTTTTTGTAAAACTATTTCATGCCTGTATGATATTTATTAGTCTCATATGATTCTTATAAAATCCAAAATCTTAGTGCTCAAAACTTTCCCTTTGCAACATGCATTCATTTTTATGGTCCTCTGTGGTCAGAAATCACTTGAGGCATGAACACCACAAAGCAGTGAGCATTTGCCCATCAAAGGCAGAGATTAGTCAACTGTGTAATGAAGTCTTGTTTGCTTGTTCTTTTTTGTGTAGCACTTACTGACTCTCCACACATTTTCACTCACTTAGTGATATTGTTCATCACTTCTTCTAAACTTTTTTGCAACATTTTACTAACCATTAATGAACTTTATTCCATTTGTATTTCTAGGGAGGCAACACAAAGTAATTGCCACTAAAGCAACTAATAGGCACTAAAATAGGATGCCAACACTACTCAGATAAAAGGCATCAAAGAATGTAAGAGATTAGAACCTGCATTCACCATATGTCTTTATACAATTAAAAACAGTATTTGAGGAATAAAGTAAAAAGCAAATATACTATTGACACTACAATCACCTTGGAAACAAGTCTCCAGGGATAGCTGTGAGTGATTTTCTATATTAGGTTAATTGAAGAGAATGATCCACTTTATCTACGATAATTAAGGCAAGGAGAGCCATCTTAAGTATAAGTGGCACCAGTCCATGGGATAGTGTCTTCAGCTGAATGCAAGAGATAAATTGAGATGAGCATCAGCAATTCTTTTCCCTTTGTCTCCTGACTGTGGGTTCACGTGACTATCAGTCTTAGGCTCCCACTGCTGTCCTATGCCATAAAATATTGTACCCCCAGCCTGGGGATTAAAGTAATCCTACCCTGCCTTAAAGTATTCTGCTGCAGAGTCAAGACAAATAACTGAAAACAGAAACTAAGAGGTTGTGGAGTAAATCATTCTTTTTGGAAATGCTGGGATTGGACCCCAGGCATGCTAAACAAATGGTCTACCAATAAGTAACATCAGAGATCCCCCTAAAATGAATTGTGTATCTCTCATTTTAATATCACTACCTAAGATGTTTCCCAAGGCTGACAATCAATTCTCTGGTTGTTCATACACAAACTCGATTTTCAACAATTCATCCCTGACTACAACTGGCAGGCCTTACAGCACAATCATTCAGTCTCAATACAATGTCCTATTCTTAATGAAAACTGCAAGCCCAAGTGATGGGCCACATACACTCCTGTCTGTCTCTATCACTGTGACAGATATCTTAATAGAAACACTGAAGGAGGACAGTTTCATTTCAGAGGCCCAGCCTGTGCTGGGCTGGTTGCTAGAGGGTAGAGCCCACGTGAGAGTGTAGAGCAGGAGGGAGAGGAGACTGAGGAGGAAATATAGGATGAATCAGAGGCTTGGAACAAGACACGCCCTGCAAGGTAATCCCTTAGCAACCTACTTCTACCTAGACCTGCAACTCCTATGCTTGCCACAAATTCTTGATAGTCTATTCAACAATGAGTCCAAATATATTAATTCAATGGTAAAGATACAGCTTTCATAACCTAGTCATGCTTGAAGATAAAAACCTCCAACGTATGGCTGTGTGAGGAACATTATATAACAAACCCTAACATAAAGTACCAGTATTTCAAACATAGGAAACTGTATATTCAAAAGTGCAAATGGCTAAATAAGATTGATGTGCAGAAAGCATGGAGGGAAAGGCCCATGCAGTTGCTACATAAGATACGACATACAGTCCTTAAAAGTGACATTAAAGAAATAACTTATGGACTTGACTATTGAGGCCAATATTGATAATTTAATGTGATACCAGTGTGTGTATATATTTTGCTTGGAAATTTTTAATTTTTAATTCTTAGTGTTTAATTGTATTTCATGAATATGTTTCTTTGGGAAATACTATTGATTGAGTTCTTCAAATCGGTAAAGCTAATAAGAAGCTTGTAGTAAAAACCATAGTCTTTTTCAGTTTACACATTTTTTGCTATTCTTTTTTTACTTACCATTTTAACCTATTCAGGTTTTTGTCTTGTTTTTAACAAATTTTTAGTCCTTTTAAGGTAATTATTTTATTTAGTTACTTTACATCCTGATAGTAGCTTTCCCACTGTCCTCTTCTGACAGTCCCTCCCTCTCACCTCCCCTTTCTTCCCGTTTACCCCTCCTTACTTTCTCCTCAGAAAAGGAGAGGCCTCCCATGGATATCAACCAGCTGTGGTATATTAAGTTTTAAGATTAGGTTCTTTTTCTCCTATTGGGGCTAGATGAGGCAGTCCCTAGGGAAAGGGGATCCAATGGCAGGCAACACAGACAGAGGCAGGCCCTGCTCCTGCTGTAGGCGTCCCACATGAAGACCCAGCTGCACAACTGTTACATATGTGCAGGAAGCTTAGGTCAATCCCATGCACGCTGGTTTCTGTGAACCCTGATGGCCCAGGTTAGTTAATTCCATAGGATTTCTTGAGGTGTCCTTCATCTTTCTGATTCCTTCGATCCTTCCGCCCCCTCATCCACAGGCCTCCCCAAGCTCCACTTTTGTGTTTGCTGTAGGTAGTTCTCTGCATCTGTTTCCATCAGCTGCTGGGTGAAGCCTTTCTGATGATGGTTATGCTGGGTTCCTGTCTGCAATTATAGCAGAGGTAGTAGAGCTCTCCCTCCATAGCATGAGTCTTAAGCTGGCCTAATCATCGCTTAGCCATTACCTCGATTTCTGCTCCATCTTTTGCCCCTGCACATCTTGAAGACAGGACAAATAGTGTGTCTAAGGTTTGTGCTGCCCCAATCCCTCCATTGGAAGTCTTACCTGGTTACAGGATATGGCTCCCATTTCTAAGAGTCTTAGCTAAGGTCACTCTCATAGATTCCCAGGAATTTCCACTGAACTAGATTTCTAAGAAGCTCTTCCCATAAATGCCTCTCTCCCAATTCCAGTTGTTTCTCCCACTACTCTCTCCCTTCATTCTCCTCCAACTGATCCCTCCTGTTCCTATCCTCACATTTATCTCCACCTAGGCTCCTCCATACATCATCCACCCCCAATGTCTAATCTATTTCCACTTCTCAGTGAAATTTAAGTGCTCCCCTTGGATACTCCTTGTTATTTATTTTCCTTGGGTCTGTGATTATAGCATGGCTATCCTGTATTTTATGATTAATATCCACTTATAAGTGAGCACATACCATGTTTGTCTTTCTGGGTGGCCTAGGTTACCTCCCTCAGGATGATGTTTTCTAATTTCATCTATTTGTCTACAAATTCCATGATGCTATTTTTAATAGCCAACTAATACTCCATTATATAAATCTATCATCTTTGTTTTATCCAGTCTTTCTTTGAGCAATATCTAGGTTATTCCCGGTTTCTGGCTTTTACAAATAAGGCTTCTAAAAACATAGTTGAGCAAGTATCTTTGTTGGATAGTGGAGCTGCCATAGTTAAGTAGTTTTTGCTAAAGTAGCACATTTTTTCAGTTTTTGATGTGAAAGATTAGTTTGTTCTCCACAACAAATAACTTAAGTAAGTATTTGTTCAACCATGTTCATAGCAGCATTGTTTGTAATAACCAGAATCTGGAACCAACCTAGATGTACCTCAACCAAAGAACGGAAAAGGAAACTGTGGTACATTTACACAATGGAAAAGTACTCAGCTATTAAAAACAAGGAAATCTTGAAGTTTGGAGACAAATGGTTGGAACTAGAAAAGATCATTATTAGTCAGGTAATCCAGACCCAGAAAGACTGGTATGGTATACACTCACTTATAAGTGGATATTAGCCAAACATAGATGGCCTCTGAGAGACTCCACTCAGTGGGGGATTGGGACAGAGGCTGCTCTTTCTGTTGGACTCTGGGTGGAGAGCTAAGAAGGTTTTGGAAGAATGGGGGAATAGAGTGAATTAACCCAGAAGCAGAAAGACTCACATGGTATATGCTCACTAGCCCAAAAGGCACATCCCACAAAAGTCTTCACTTACCAGGAGACTGGGATAGATGTGACGACATCCTACTAAGACTCTAGGTATGAGAAATAAAGGAGATAGGAAAATAGGAGGACCCAAAGGGTCCTAGAAACTTACAAGAAGAATATCGTGATGGGTGGATTGGGGCCCAGAGGGGTCTGCTTAAACTATTGCACTAACCAAGGACAATATAATAGTAAACATGGAACCTCTACTCTGGTCTACCCAATGGACAGGACATTCTTCACTGTTATGTGGAGAGTG
Organism: Acomys minous; assembly: GCF_964271855.1. Classification (NCBI taxonomy): domain Eukaryota; kingdom Metazoa; phylum Chordata; class Mammalia; order Rodentia; family Muridae; genus Acomys; species Acomys minous. Next base: position 47,372,631 of record NC_140499.1, read on the forward strand.
GGGACTGACTTTGGCATGAACTCTGGTGTTCCATATTTGACTATATCTCCTTGGTTTGGAGGCCTGATGGCACTCAAAGAAAGAATAAGCAGGCTACCAAGATGAGACTTGATAGCCTATGACCATATAGTGGGGGAGGAGGTCAACCTCGGTCTTGACCTACAGGAAGGGAATAGGGTGAAAGCGGGAGGGAGGGAGGAACAGGTGGATACAAGTGATGGAATAACAATTGAGTTGTAATCTGAATAAACTAATAAAATTAAAATAAAAAAAAGAAGGACCCAAAGGGCTCAGGAGCACTACAAGCAGACCATCAAAGCTGATGGATCTGGACCCAGGAGTCCTTCACAAACTGTTGCACTAGCCAAGAAAAAAATGCATGCAGTAAACCAAGACCCCTTATTCAGATATAGGCAATGGACAGCTCATTGTCCATGGTTGTGGGGGAAGTTGGGACTGCCTCCAACATGAATTTTGGCATCCCAGATTTGATCACTTCTCATTGGTGGGAAGGTCTGGTGGACACACAAGGGAAGGGAAGCAGGCTATTTGGATAAGAACTGATAGGCTGTGGTCACATAGTGGGAGAGGAGGTCCCCTTCTGTCAGAGATGTAGGGGAAGGGAATAAGGCAGAAGAGGGAGATAGGGTGGGAATAGAAAGACACAAGCATGGAGATAACAATAGGGATGTAATCTGAATAAATTAGAATTTAAAAAAATGAAGAAAAAGGTGAAAGTAAAGCTAATATCATGGCTCTAGAATATGTTTTGGTTTGTTTTTTATTTTATTTTTTTGTTTTTCCTATCCCAAATAGTTAGAAAAGCCATGAATTTTTGAAGTGTGATCCCCTGATTTTTACTATTTATACCAGAATCTTCTTGATTTAGCATCTGTATTTTATAGAATCCCTCAGTGGAAGATTGTTTTGGAGTGTTCTTTTAGGTTTTAGATGCTCATAAGTCCATTTCCCCCCTTAGTTTTAGTCTATCTTTTTAGACACATGATCATATAGAGAACTTTAACCTGGTTGCATCTACAAAGATCTTGTTGTCATAGTGAGACAGTATTCACAGTTCCTTGGATTCTGTGTGTGTAAGTACCATTTTGTTTTGATTGTGCTTGGATGTGGAAATACCCGTCCTGTACATGGGACCTGAATGTGTAAGAGGGAAGAGTGCTAGTTGAACAGAAGCAGTGAGCCAGCCAGGGCGAATGTATTGTGTCTTCTTTTCTCTCTGCTCTTGATTGTGTATGTGATTGGCCTGGCTGCTGGCCTTTTCTGCTCCTTGACACACCAAATGATGGTGTGTAACGTGGAAATGGGAGTGTAAATAAGCTCTTCCTCCTTTAAAATGGTTGTTATCGAAATATTTACCACAAAACAGAAATGAATATTAGGGAAAGATATGTGTCTTTTCAGCATGTCATTCCACTTAGGACAAAATTTTGATAACACACCTCAGGCAACAGATACAGTTGAATCACTCAGTTGGCATTCATAAACACTACAATATTATTTCCTGCCCTGCAGAATCAGCTATTTTAAGGTACAAGAGCATGTACTAGTGATGAAAAGCCCATTTCATTCTTATAAAATCTAACTGTTCATTAGTGGTACAGGACTTACCCATTAATAGAACATATGCATTATAGCTGAGGAACAGTGTGTCAGACAAGCTGAAGATCAAGTGTTAATTAACCCGGTGTCTTATTCTAGGTTCAGTGTTTTAAATTTGTATCAATTTTCAATGTATAGAATTAATAGTATTCTTTGTTGATTAAGAAATATCACATGGTATTGCATTTCACAAATCGCTGTAGTGGAATTTGAAGTGAAGGTACAATGCATTGGAAAATTTGGTTACTTAGAAATATAGGTTACTTACAAAGAAAGTTTGAGGCTGCAGAGACAGCTTAAAAACAGGATGCATACTTTCAAGGGACCAGGATTTGATTCCCAGCACCCACCTGGTAGCTCACAACTGTCTATAACTCTAGTCTCAGAGGATCTAATGTCGACTCTGGTTTCCTTGAGCACTACAAGAATATATATGGGCAGAAAAAGAGCCATATACATAAAATAGAAATAAATCTCAAAAACAGTTCTGAGAATCATTTATGCACAGATATAAAAAAAAGAAACTTATTGAAACTGGCTAATGTAATATGTATTTTAAACATACTATCATCAAAGTACTTATCACAAAAGACTTATTTTGTGACCCAATGACTTTAATTGAGGTTACCTACAGTAACTAGTTGGGAAAAGGAAGAGAACTGACATGTGTGGGAGGGGAACACTACAGGATAACTGGGGTGAATATTACCAAAATGCACACATCTGTATGGAAATGTCAAAACCCATTTTGTGTATAATTAATGCATACTAGTAAAGATTTGAAAAGCAGATTTAATGACTATAATTTTCAAGGTTCACAATGAGCCTCTAAATTTTAACCTCTTATACCCCTACATTCCCCCATCTCTTCTGCCTCCACTTCCAGATGATTTTCGTTGGATGTAGTATTAGCGAACACAATGAGAAGTGTCATTTCCATCAATAAATGTGCTGACTCAAACGGAGAGTCATATCCATTGATGCCAGCGGAGACTAAGTGGGAAATAATTTCCTATTTTATTTCTTCCAAATATTTTTTAAGGAGAATATAAAATATAAAGCACTATAGATAAAGAATTATATTTGGAAGAACCTCTGAAGAGTTTATTTACCTTACCCCAGGGTCAGGAAAAATCATTCTGAAGTTCGCATTCACCTTACAGACGGTGTCTTTTCTTGAGGTGAACGAATACATCGCTTGAGATATGAAAAGAGTAGCTGAGTGAATACTTTCTTCAACCAGATCATACAATTTTGCTTTTCTTATTCAAAAACTTCTTTCCAGGTCTGTGTTAGGTCCTGCTGCAGTCTAGTGGCACAGGTCTTCAAACCCAGCACCCAGCCAGCAGGGACACTGGAAGAGTGGGTTCCTTGTGAAGCAGTAATGTGAGGTTTCCTCTCAAAACCAAGCAAGATGACTACAAAACCAAAATTAAATCTGCTCAGCTAAATTGCAGAGTTGTTATTAGAGTCACAGTCATGTCAAGCAGTTCTATAAGCTTTGGCTAGTAAACTTTGAGAAAATCTGAACTCAGCTCCCAGATAAGGCAGCAAGGACAGACACAAAGAAACAACTGAACCCAAACGTAGCCTGGTGAGCAAATGACATTAACTGGGTTCGTTTGGAAGCATGGGTAGTTTGTGGGGAGCACAGGACTGGAGCAAATATGTACTGTCTTATTCAACAACTGTTAACAGCGTATGACAGTCCCACTGTGCTATGCACACATTTGCATGTTAGAAAGTTAATGGACTCAATGTGGTGCTGAGCATTTAAGGGAAAAGTCCATATTATTTCTAGAAGACAGCATTCTATGAGTTTATAATATCAAGGTGCATTTAAAGCACAAGTAAAAAAAAGTGCTTTAGATTTATAAAAACATGAGTGTTAGGTGAGTAAAGTGTAAACTGAGTCTCTTCCAGAAGGCAGTCCTCCTTGCAATATGATTTAATTTTGTCTTTTTTCTGTCTAAAAAACTGTCAGATTACAATATATACACAAAAAAGGAAGGGAACATTTAGGGTGTTCCCAACTTTAAGATTTTTGCTGAGTTCCTTGCTCATAGATCCACAATTATATTCATCTCAGTTTATTTATTCATCTGGTATTTCCCAATATAGATCATCCTACATAATCATAAACCTCATCCTTGTACTCCTTTATAGATTTCTTGATTACTGTATGCATGGGTCTCCGGTCACTTTAATATACCACAGGTGTTAAGTATCCCACAGTCTGTTGGATTTTCTATTCGTAACTGTGTGTGATGTGGGCAAGGCATATCTCTTCTTCTTCTTCTTCTACCTGCAGATTGCTGTAAAATCACCTTTACCATAAGTTTCACACATTGGACACACCTAAGTAAAATACATTTTAAAATGAAAAAAAATTATTTGCATAATACATATTTTACATGTTCACTTTTCCTAAGACTAGTCCCATTCAGAAACCAGAAAAATACTGAAATTATTTGACAAACGTTGTTGAAATTAAGAAAGACACAAATACATTGAAGGTCTCTGAGTTGCACTGCTACCAGTGTCAAGGACTAGCATACTGTTTATAGTAAGAGGTAGTCTGAGGGGGAAAGGCAGTTGAATGTAAAACAAAAAATTAAAATTATTCAAATTAGTTCTTTTGCTTATTATGTGCATTACTATCTCACATAACATATTTAAAAACTAAAAATATGCATATTCTTAACATGAAGAAAAGAGTCATGATTTGTATTATATTTAATATTTCAGGAACAGTTTTTATTTTATTTAGTTGAGACAATATATGCAGTTTTTAAACTTTGATCTTTTTATTTTATTTTAAGCTTATATAATTTTCATTTTGAAAATGCACATACTAAATTATCAAAATCACGTATATTTTATAAATTTTAAGTAGCATCTAAATATTTTTGTTATATTTGTTCCACATTTATGTGATAACTCTAATTACTGAAGCAAAACACATCTTAAGATTCAAGAAGATGTGCAAAGACAAATAATTTCACATTTAAGTGATTTATTGTTTCTCAATTAAAATCAAGGCAGCATAATGGGTCATGTAATAACATGAGTTATAATTACTAAGGAAGAAAAAGTATACTCATTTCCTGTTAAACTAAAATAACTCTTAAATTATCCAGAACTTAAAAAAAAAGTAAATCCTGAAAAATCATATAAAACAAACAACAACAACAAAAATCTCCAAAACTTTGTGTGGATAATCTGGTGACCTAATATTTTATCTGTATAGTCTTTCAGAATTATGTATATGAAAACATTTAGTTTTCAGCCTCCATCAGCTGGAAAAAGATAGTGCGTCTATTTTCTTGATTAAGAAAGCCTAGCCTTCAAAGAAAATATACATAAGAGATAGTTCTTGAATAAGAAACATGTAAAGCATGAGTAACTAAGCAAAACATCCCATTTCATGTATGAAACTGTAGAACAGACCAGAAATTCATGGTAGTGTAGAATTGGCTGACTTATGATTGACTGATATAACAAAGTAAATTCTATTAAGTCATTTAATATTGAAATCTTCATTCTAACAATGTAAGTTATTATCTCCTGCTCTGGGTACTAAGGAGTTAATCAACACATTTTACTCTTCAGTCAAGAACATTTATTAGGGTCATTATTTAGGATCCTATAAATTTCCAAGGATGTCTTCACTCCTTCTTATGAAGGACAAGTTGAAGGGTGTTTTTATGTTTATTATGTAAACAATGTTTTGCTTCCATGAGGTCTTCAAGCCACAAAATGGCACCAGATCTCATTATAAATGGTGTGAGCTACCATGTGGTTGCTGGGAATGAACTCAGGATTTGAAAGAGCAGGCAGTGCTCTTAACCTCTGAGCCATCTCTCCAGCCCCATTGAAGGAGCTTTAAAAATATTTATTAGTATTATTTGTGTTTGTGTGTATGTGCCCACAGAGACCAGCAGAGAGTCTTGAATAACATGGAACTGAAGATTCAGGTGGTTGTGAGTAGCCACGTGTATGTGTAACTGGTCCTGGATTTGCCAGGGAGCAGTCAGGGATCTCAGTGTTGAGCTGTCTCTCTGGCTCCTTGTGCACAATGTTTTACATGCTCTTTGGTCTCATCACAGTATTCTCTTGCCTTCTCTGCAGCAGAGGTCTCATTCAACCTGGTATTTATTCCTATATCCATCTAAATGTCTTCCAAACTTTTAACATATCTTTATAAAACAAAAACTTGGTAGGCTATCTATGTCACCAAACCCTTTGTATCATTTTGCTTTCTTTCAGTATGGGAGTAAGTTGAGTCTGTCTTCTCTGTGCATGTGATCCAGAAATCCTGATTTTGTCCATCTGAGTGTCTCTCTCTCTCCATCTCTCTTTCTCTTAGGTGACATTTGCAATATTTATAATTCTATGATTATCAGTTAGTTAACAATAACATTTACCTTTTAGAATCATTCTTTCAATATACTTCCAAATTCTACTTAATGGAAGCACAGGGTTTCTCTTTGGTGTTGTTGTTTTGTCATCCATGTTTTTCTTCTTCTGGGCCTCCTTTTAGTGTGTGTGTGTGGGTGGTGGTGCCATGGTTTACATATGAAGGTGAGTTAGCAACTTTAAGAAGTCAGGTATCTCCTCTCTCCTTCCATTGGGAAATCATGGAACTGAGTTCAAGACATTGTGTTTGCATGCCTTGTGCTTTTACCCACTGAGGCATCTTGCTGGCCATAGACTAAGAGTGAAGAGATAGCCTACAGGATGGGAGGGCACTTTTGCCAAATATGTATCTGATAATTCAGGAAATATAAATTACAAATGACTAATCAATCATGAAAAATGCTAACTATCCAGAGCCCTCAGGGATATGGAAATAAAAACTACATTGAAATTTTGTGTCACTCCAATCAGAAGAGAAAACATTGAGAGTCTTCCAATTTGTTATCATTGTTCTAAAAATGCCCTAGCCAAAGCAGCTTAAAGGAGAAGAATTTACCTTGGTTTATACAGCCAGAGAAGATAAAGTCCATCATCATCATGAAAGAGAGGCATGGCAGTAGGATTTTGATGACTACCCAACATATCATATTGGCTTCCTAGAGTAGAGAGGCAGCAGGATATGGCAGCAAGCACTTCATAGCCCGCCTCTAGTAATGTACTTCCACCAGCAAGGCACCACTTCCTAAAGGTGCCATAACCTATCCAAACAAAGCTATAAACTGGGAAATAAATGTATATTCACACGAACCTATGATGGGCATTTCACATTGAGGATCAGAACCCTAACAACTCTGCTGGGAATTTAAGCTAACTCATCCACTATGGTAATCCAAATAAACTAAAATAATAAGCTTGAAATAAGCCATAAATATACCTAACAGATATCCCAGCTGTATACCCAACACAAAATAAATAATATATTTCAGATCCACCTGTGCATTCATATTTATCGTGACAAGATTCACATCACCAAGCTCTGAAATAAACCTTGGTGTCCATCATTGAGCATTTTAAAATGTAGAACACATGCCTGTGTGCTTCTAATCAAGCATAGAAAAGAATAAAAGTATGCCATAGTAGAGATCATCATACTAACTAAAGGATGCCAGTGTCAATAAAAGCAAGTATTGCACTTTTTTGTTTGTTTATTTGTTTTGTTTTTCAAGACAGGGTTTCTTTGTGTAGCCTTGTCTTTCCTAGACTTGCATTTTAGGACAGGCTGGCTTTGAACTCACAGTGACCCACCTGCCTCTGCCTCCTGAATGCTGGGATTAATGGCATTTGTTACCATGCCTAGGTTAAGTATTGCAAATTTTGTCTCATAAGTAGAACCCCAGTGTTTTGTTACGCACACACACACACACACACACACACACACACACACACACACACACCTACACATGTGGTAACATACACAGCCTAAGAGTAGAAAGGATTCTGTTTGGGAAGAAAAAAGTATATGGTATAGTGGAATTGAAATGTCATTATGAAAGTGCTCACTTTATACAATGAATATCAGCTAACAAAATACAAAGATAGAAATCTATTTATAGTTATAGCTGCTTAATATTCATTTTTATAAAGTTTATGGTACATATTATCCCAAGGAGCTTCTCCTCAGTTGGATTCACCTATACTCCAGCTCTGCATATATTGGTGTACTTTTATAAGGAAAACTGCAATGTTTTATTGCAGGCATATGGTTACTGTGTAATTCAAATGCTGATTTCTGTATTCCCCGATTCTGGTTGGTATCCTTGTTCTGTGACTATCCTATCTCAATGTTTTATAAATACTGGTATGCCTATGAAGCAGCTTACAGCCAATTGCTGAGCAGGGGGAGGATAGGGTTGGACTTCCTGTGAGCCAGAGGAGGAGGAGTTAGAGAAGAAGAAGTAGGGGATTCAGCTAGAGGATTCATGCATGTGCAGATGTCCTGCAAACATCAGGAGAGAGGAGTTGGAGCAAGAAAGGTACAAAGTGCAAGTATCATTGGGATGAGAGCTGGGAGAAAGCCAAATCAACAAAGAGGGTTAAGATTAGAATAATAACTGCTCAGTTCTTGTGCTGTGAGCGTATTATTAAGCAAATATGAGAGTATCAATTATTTCTGTGATGATTGGGTTAAGAGAGAAACAAATACAGTTGTATGAAAACAACTATACCATTTTTTTCCTTTTGTTATACCTATTACCTCATCTTGGGGATAACCTTTGAGTGGTTAACATCATCTTTTTGAGAAACAAAATACTGTTTTCTTCATTTGCCCAAGGCTAGTGCTTTCTAAATATACTACATTTTGAACAACAGAACACTCAATCAATATTCTCTCTGTTTTCTCAAGTGTGAGAAATTAAGTAGCTTATATTTGTATCATATATGATATAGTCAGTATAAATATGTATTTCTAAATGCAAAGGAGGGACATATTTTCTCAGCTAATAGACATCCTAGGAAATAAAGATTTAGTGGGTTTTCTAAAAAAAATATATCTTGAAAGCCCAAGAATATTAAAGCACACAGTTACTAACACAATGGGAAAGGATCTAACAAGATTTTAATTTGCTTATGAAAACCACTTCGACCTGATTTTTTTCTGTCCTATTTTCAATTTAACATCATGTGCTAATCACTTCATTTTCTATTGGCAATATTGAAAGACGAGTAAGACATGATCTCTGCTACTAGGAACTCAATAGTTTGTGGTAGTTCACAGAAATATTCTGAAATAATTATAGTGATGTTGCAGTAACAATACTAATAGATGGATCTTTAGACTTTCAGGACCACTGCCATCCAGGTGGTTCTGTGCTGCTCTTATAATTTTGAGTCCACTGACAGGTGAGATATTATTATGAAAGATGATCCCAGGACAGTGTATCCAAAATACCAACTACTTTATTGTTTTGTATAGTATTATTAATTCATAGTCTTGCTCTCTTTATTTCCCTGATATACACCACCATTTAGCATATATTATGCTTTATTTACATTTTATCTGACATTCTAGGCTAAAATATTCATTTTTCAGAACAGGATTTTGAAATTCATTTCTTTCTTAAAACTGTGATTTTTTTTTATCTTTGTTATATGATTTTTTTAATTTCTTGATTAGAAGTATTCATTGATTACTGTTGTTAGTGAAAAAACTCACACCCAATGATGCTTATTTTTTCTGGGTATTTTGTGTTTATTCTCATTGAATTTTCATAACAATCAAGCAAGATTTGCAACACTGTCAGCATTTATTTGGTATTAATCGAGAATGACCCTTACTTCCTGTGCCTAAAAGGAAGCTGAACTGAGGAATCTTATGTTACAGAACTTATTTACTTCCAAAGAGAAATTAGCAGTACACTTGAGGAATGCATTGACAAAAAAATGGGAGTGTTTACATTACAAGGGAAAAAAATGACATTCTGGGAAAGAGAAGAGGACATACAAGAACAGAATTCTGACATTAGCACAGGTTATCTGTTTTAAACAACCTCAGATTCTATTTGTATTCCTTTTTCTTACTTATTCTTCTATGATTAATTTTGATTTGCACCAGTTTAATTTAAATAACCAAATATTTAATGTTATTAATAATAATATCCATACATGAGAAAAAATATCTTTAGTGCAAAAAATAAACTGCTGTGGTCCATTATAAGTATGAGGTGTTCTGGGAACCTATGAGGTCACAGATCAAAATCAGACACTGGGTCTCTCTCTCTGTCTCTCTGTCTCTCTCTGTCTCTCTGTCTCTAGGTCTCTGTCTCTGTCTGTCTCTGCCTCCCTCTTTCTCTCTCTCTCTCTCTCTCTCTCTCTGCTGGTGGCTGGTTCAAAAATGTCTAATAATTGTAAGAATTAGAAACTTGCAATCCTGAGGTCAGAAAAAGGACAATCTCAAACTCCAGGATGTTCAAGAAGGAGAGCATGGAACTATATTTGTGAAAAATAGGCAGGAATATCTCATAATCAGAAATCATAAAATTATGACCCATGACCTATCAGCATACCAGCCATTTTACCCCTTGTGTTCCTTTCTACAGAAAGGACTTTTAAAACACAGAGTATTTGTTTCTTACCATAGAGGGTGGTAGATGCAGCTTCCAGAGTGCTTGCCTTATGTGTATGAATCCTTAGGTTAAAACTTCAGAACTGGAACATAAATAAAACAAAACACCCAGGAAAGAGGTTTTGTTTTGTTTTGTTTTAAATGAAAGGTATAGCTTAAAAGCTTTGTCTGAAGAGATCCCTGTCTTTGGTGTATGTCAGTGGTGGCTAAAGGAAATGATTTGGTCCCTTGCCTCAGGTTATGGCAGTTTTTTTTTAATGTAATCTCTCTATTTAATTTCTCCATCCTTCATGTAATCTACTTTTTCTCTGTGTCTACGCAAGCTGCTGTCTGACTTCTCAGATTAGTTTTGATTTCATAATATGCTTTTATATCCTTCCTTTCACCTAAGACATATGTCCTACTTTATACTTCCCCATCCCAAGTGGGAGATTTCTAAACTTGTCACGTCCCCCTTAGTCTGTTATTGATTTATTTCTTACAGTCACAGGATCATTCCTGAATATGTATTTTGAAGATATTTAAACTGTTCTACAATAACAGTAAAATAAATAGAACCTCTTTGTACAGAATATATATATATCTATATATATATCAAGTGTACTTGACTGTTTTCTTTTAGTATTGTCAATCAGATGTTTCATGATGTCCATTATCATTAATGAGACTGTATCTTAGACTTTTAAAAATATTAGACATCTTTACAATAGATTACCTATGGCAAGAAGAACCGTGACACAATCAGGAATCATATAAATGCTACATTCTTAGTGTTTTGGCTATTTGTGTTTGACAGCATTGAAGATGCCATCTTTCCTATCTTGGTGCATCTACATTTCTGAATGTAAATCAATCTCCACCACATATTGTCATTATCAACTTAGAACACCTATCTAGAACTAAAAACACCTTAACCCCTAAACAATTAAGCTTCATTGTGGAACTAAGCTACGTGGTCTTCAGCTCCCTCAGAGTCTTGAGAAGGAGTAAACTTGATTATATGAGTATGCTGGCAGTGCAGATTAGTAACTTTCCAAATGAAAAGATGACACATTATATATATATATATACATATATATATATTACAAAATAAAATAATTGAAAAATTTTTAAAAACTGTATTTTCTAATCTTAAAAATAAAAATTGTCTCTGATATCTTTTCCTGCTATCCTCCCAAAATAAATCATTTGAATGTTTATTGGGTAAAAATTATTAGACATCATTCTGACATCTTATTTGAGAATGGCTAAGGTTAAAATTGATTAGGATGCTCATTAAGACCTCATACATATTGATAAATATTTCTCCAAAAATTTTCTATCTAAAGTCTATCTCAGTCAGAGTCCAGGATGTTTGGTAGTTGGTTGGTTTTTATGGATCATTTGCTGTGGTTTTCCTACATTTTTGGCATAACTTCTAAAGTCAGGTATGTTTTTCTTATGCCTAATACCCACAGATAGCATTTAGCTGGGTGTTCCTGGACTTGCCTTAATTTGGCAAATATTTAACCATCTGTCAGCTTCTTGCTGGTGACTTTAGCTAATCAATATCGAATCATGCTTTTATGCTATCTGTATTCAGGTCAGCTTCAAGCATGGGCCCGATTCTATTTAGATTGGCTTTGAATCTGTTCGCCTCTTCAGTGTTGTTATCGCCATCATATTTTACTATTACTGTAGACTTCTTCATTCCTTTCTTCTTTCTCTGAGGCACATTTCTTCAATGCCAATGCAAAAATGTTTTAGAAAACTTGATGCACAAAGAAAAGCTTACTAACAGACATGTACACGAAAAATTAAATTTAAGATTACAGGATTCAGGGGGAAAAAAGCCACAGAGTTCATTCATTCAAGAGGTGTCCCACTCAAACTAAGGCACCAGCCAAGGACAATACAGGCGGTAAACCTTAAACCCCTACCCAGATCTAGACAATGGACAGAACACTCTCCACAGTAGAGTGGAGAGTGGGATATGACTTTCTCACACACTCTGGTGCCTCACCTTTGACCATGTCCCCTGGAGGGGGAGACCTGGTGGCACTCAGAGGAAGGACAGCAGGTTACCAAGAAGAGACTTGATACCCTATGAACATATACAGGGGGAGGTAATCCCCCTCAGGAACAGTCATAGGGGAGGGAGGGGAGTAAGGGGAAAATGGGAGGGAGGGAAGAATGGGAGGATACAAGGGATGGGATAACCATTGAGATGTAACAAGAATAAATTAATAAAGTAAAAAAAAATAAAATAAAGATAAAAAAAAAGGTGTGAGAATCTGGGAAGGCTTAAGGGTGTTTCTGTGGGTACTACAAAACCCAACCTGTTTCCTAATCATACCTAGATGTTCTTTTCCAGAACAATCTCCTAGGAGGATAGGGTGGTGTTTGCTAGAGGACACCCGAGAGCATGCTGGAAGTACGAAATTCAGCTGCTTCACCAGGACAGGGAAAAAGATGATCACCAATATAAATAACAACATGCTTCTTCATATTTTGGTTACAGAAAAATTATACTTTTGTGTTTTTATGTTTGTTTCTTTTCGGTTTCTGAGGCAATTTTACTCTGTAGCTCAGGACAGGCTTAAATTTTTATTACCCTCCTGCCTTGGCTGCTCCAGTGCTGAGATTGTAGATTTGAATATTACCTCTCTTTTTGTTGTTGTTGTTGTTCTATTCTGGTCTTACGTCACATGAAAAGAGTTTTGTCATTTTTGCATGAGTTAATAGTTACATATCAAATGTCTCATAGCTTCATGACTTTTATTGCAAAATTCATCGTTCACTTTCAACCATGAGCAGCCATTCTGCTTTCGGTTTCTAAGTAAGATACTAAAATAGCACCAACTAGATATTAAATAAATGCTATTTATTATGACGATGATTCAGCATCTCTGTTGCTTTATTAAAAAACTTGAATTTATTGTACATGGTCATATTTTAGAGATTTATTTTTACTTTTACTGATGTATATGTTGTGGGGGAGCTATGCATCTGTGAGAACAGGTTCCTGCAGAGTTCAGCATGAGAGCACTGAATCAGCTGGAGATGAAACTACTGGTAGTTAACAAGCTGCCTGACGTGCGTACTGGGTTCTGTACTTGGATCTTCTTTGAGAGCTGTATACTTTCTTAAGCATTTACTCACCTCTTCAGGCCCCAAATGATCAAATTTGTAAAGATATTTTAGTGATGTGGCGTAGTGCTCAATAGGTTGCATATATATGGCCCACATGAAATTCAAAGATACCATCTCCAGATTCATGATTCCAAGTACCATGTACCTAGTAGTATTATTGGTTTATTTTTGTGGCTTCATTTTCTATTCAATGTTGTACAAAAGTACAGTTTTTTTTTAACCAGTACAGTAAGGAAAATAAGATCGATTTAGTTACATAACTCGTAGATGTGCAAAATAATAAAATACTGGCTTGCTACATAAAATATTAAAACATTTCTGTATACTTACCTTAAAGAATTTCTGCTATATGCTTTTTAAGTCTTCACATATGAAGCCTCAATTATGTTTGATTGCTTTAGTGGATGTACTTAATGAAATCTCTTTTTAAATGGAAATATGTCTTGAATACTAATATGTAACAACTAACTTTTGTCTACAAAGCAACTGGAAGATAAAAGCTCCATGGAAAATCAGGAATCCTGGCTAAATAGATCAGAAAAATCTCTTAATAAAGAAAAGATGGAACATACAAAGTTATACTAAGCTTTCAGTCATGATGATCTAGTCTCTCTGTTGCTGCTAATTGCCTCCTATTGGACAGTTGATATTCTGAAGAAAAAGCAAGCTGCCTCATCTGCTATAACACATAGCATATGAATGTTTTATCCTTCATCTTTTATGAGACAAAGAGATTCCTCTGACTTTCAACTTACTCCTTATTTTAAGGTGTTTAGTTACTTTCGATAGTTTAATACGAAATATTTTATCATATGCTTTTTCTCCCTCCAACTTCTCCAAGACTCCCCATCGACCCACTCAATTTCATGTTATTTTTCTCTCTTACTTAGAAACAAACAGATAAAAAGAAAGCATACATGCACAAAACTATGGTGTCTGATTTGTGTTGGCCAACTACTCCTGAATATTGAGCTTTTCTTGGAGGATGGACTTATGCCCTCATTAGAAAAGTTTCTCCTTGTAGCAAATTGTACTTCGGTTAAAGACCTACAGCTGGACAGTATGCATAGAGTGAGAGACCTTGGGTCATGAGATGCCTTTATCAAATCCATCCCCATCAGGGATCTAGGCAGAAGAGGAAGTACAACAATTTTAAGTGCCAGGAGTGGTGGACTACTCCCAGAAAACAGCATTTTCCAGGCATTTTCACATTGATACACATATGAAGGAACACTTGGAAACTCTAACAGCATGCACAAGACTTAGGCAAGTTTATCCTAATGAGATCACTTCAAGAAGGGAAGGCAGGCTCAATGCCCCACACCTAACCAAGAAGCTATTTGCAATTGAGAGCTACTCAGAGAGGAGAAAAGAGTTTTCTTCAATGCAGCAACACTGGCTAATCCATTTTTCTTCTAATCCATATCAGAGTTAAAGTCGTTCTGGGAATGGAAACTCTTGATCATATTTGCTCCGGACTATTTATGAGACCTCTGAAAAACACTTGTCTGTGGGTGAAATTGGTAGTAGAGAAAGTCGTAGCTTTAGTATTCTTTTTCAAAAAGGATCTTTCCTCCTCTCTACTATTTTCTAGAGAGAGATTTCCTTTGGCTTCTTATAAATCACTCCTTTCCAAATTTATCTGTAGAGGAAGAAGGAGATAACCTTTTAGAATAACTGCATAGGCCTGTGCTTGGTCTGGTCTATCAGAACTAAAAAACAAAATCTTATAAATTCCATTTCAAAGACCACTGAGAGGCTTTAAATCCAATGTATAAGTTGCATACTCAGGCAAAACATAAATCTGAGCAGGAAGTAAAAATAAAACACAAGAAATTCAACTTCTAAATGATGTTATAATGAGTTTGTGGGTGTGTATTTACTTCATTTGTCAATTCCATAGTATTTGTCAATAAAACACACTTTAAAATTACGTTGGTGGGCCTTCAGAGATGGTAAAGTGACTAAGAGTGAGCATTGCTATTGTGACTACAGGAGTTCATTTCCTAGAACCTCAGCTCCACAATGTTTCAATACATCTGCAGTACTTGCACTAATGTGATAGCACGCATGCACACTCACTCATACACAAATGTACACAGAAACATATGCACACACATAGACATATGCACACACATGTATGCATGCACACACACATACACAAACACACCTATACATACAGGCATGCACACACACATGTGCACATATGTACAGACACACATACACACATGTATGCATGCACACATACACACATACACACATGCAAACACACATACATTTACACACAATTTAAAATAGGGAGATAAATAAATCTTTAAAGACAAATTTCTTCTGATATATGCTACTAAAATGTACTTTTCAGAATTTTCATTTCTACCTTAGTATACAGGTGAAAATGAAAAAAAAAAGAGAATTTTTCATTTGGATTATCTGATTATTAGCAAGAATTGCCTTTTGATAAAACTGTAATTACAGATATGTTAAAAAATTCACCTGTAAATTGTAGGCCAAATGTCTGTCACTTCCTTTTCTATATAGCATAATTTCTGATTTGAATATAATATCAATTTAACCCGCCTTAAATAAAAGTAAGTTTATTTGTGCAAAGAATATGTGAAAAAAAACTTAAATGGACTACAAAAGATAAACTTTAATCAGAGTGTAAGAGATTCTTTTCTAAAGGCAGCATCTTTCTAAAATCCCTCTTTAATCTCTAAAAATAATGGACCAATGATTTCTGAGGTCCCTTCCTCCCCTGCTGTTCTGTTTTGCAATAGCATGAAATCCGAGTCCCTAATGAAGGATAATGTTACACCGAATCAGGCCAAAGGGATTTGCTGGTACAAAATATGAGAAACCTCTATTAATCAGCAGAGTAAAGGACTCTATGGCTGGCTTAGAGCTTAGTTTTTACCAGAATAACAAAAGCAAAGTGGAACTGATTCTGAGTTGAAATAGCAGTGCTAAAATGGTATTAAAAACATCCAAAGCTTTCAGTATCTCAGATTTAACATTCACTGAAATTGCTTATTTCAGTAGATACAAAATGTCGTGTGTTTATAGAATTAGGTTTATATATAAACAATCTGGAAAGTGAAATGTTTAGCCTTTCATTTATCCACAGCATTAAATAGAATCAAGTAGGTGAACCTGATAGCTTTAGTGAAATGCAGTGGCGCTTAATTTAACAGAAAGCTTAGTATCTTCATGATTTGATGGCATAAAATCCTTCCCCAAGCTGCTAGAAATATGTGGGACATTTCCACTACTGAAAATCATTACCAAAGTTTGTGAATATATGTAATATAGGTACATGAATATCAATTATGTAATTTCTTTGAAGAAATGAGCAAAGCCACAATATAGGCAATATTAAGCCTTACTAGGTGTGAGGGGAAACAAAAGCAAGTGGATCATGGATGCTCTTTTAAAACAAAATAATGATAGGAATGTAAAAATGAGTGGCAGGGTGACAGTAATGAGTGGGAGCAAATGTAACAAGATACACAGTAAAGGAAAATTTAGTGACTTGAAGTCATCAGGTACAAGAACACCATTAAATATCTACTCTAAAGCCACAGGAAACTATTTAAGAAACCAGTCAAGTTTGTAATAACTTATGAATGGCTCCATCACACATTGTTAAAAATACAAAAGTTCAGCCTTTAATAGACATGTAATTTTCAATATTTTTTTTTGTGTCTTAGCTGACAAATATACTTATTTGTGGAGCACAACATAATGTTTTGACAAATGTGTACATTATATAATAATCAATCATTTATCTTGGTGAGGAGGCCCAGTGGGTACTCTGACGAAGGGGATGCAGGATGAGGGTATCTGATAGGCTGTGATCAGAAGGCGGGGCAGGAGGTCGGCTTCTGTCACAGGTCTATGGGGGGGGGAGGGGGGAGAATAGGGAAAAAGAGGGAAGTAGGGTGGGAACAGGAAGATACACATGAGGGAGGGGATAGCAATCAGGCTGAAATATGAGTAAATTGTTTTTTTAAAAATCCATCATGTAATTGGTATATTTGGTATCTTTAGATATCGTTCTTTTAAGGTGAGGACAGCCACTCTCTTCTTGTTCTTCTGAAATACCCATATTGTTATCAGTGATTTTTCACCTTAATGTGCAGGAGAAGATAAGAAGTGGCACTTTCTATGCAATGTTTTCACTCTTCCTCTGCTTCTCCTACCCCTCCATGGCTTCTCATAACTCGTCTTTTCTTTCAGGAGGTCAGCTTCTTTACATTCCGCATTGTTGGGTGAGATAAGACGATATCTGTTTTTCTGTTTGGCTTGTTTTGCTTAACACATTCATCTTTAGATCGACTTACCCTGTATTAAATGGGAATTTATTCTTTTTGTGCCCAAATGTATTCAATTGTGAATGAGTACATCATTTTCTAAATCCATTTAATACTTGTTGCACAGTTAATATTGCCTTCAATCTTAGTCTTCTGCAAATGCATCTTCATCAAATGTAGGAAAGCAGATGTTTCTTGCATAAAGATTTCATTTTACTTGTATACACAGTTGCAGGTGACGTTGTGGATAGTTAATCAGCTTTAAAGATTCCTTGAGAGGCCTACATACTATTTAGCTGTACTAATTGGTCTTCCTACCAACAGGGTGCAAAGGTTCCCTTTCTCCAGATGTTTCTCAGTTCCTGTAAGCACCTTCTGTAACAGCAAATCTACCTAGAGTGAGAGTATCTCACTGTAGATTTTCCTTATCCTGATGTTTGCGATTTTCATAAACCTGTATCCCCACTTTAAAAGTACCTATTGTATCTTCTTCTCCATTTTAAATAAAGTCATGCATGTTTTTACTGAGATGATTGTGAATTTGGCTTTGCATTCCATAGGCCATCTTTTCACCTTCCTCATGTTTTTGGCAGGAGCCTGTTAAAGTTAATACAGTTGCTTTTTGTGCTTTTGTTGTTGTTGTTGCTTACACTTTTGAGACTTATAAAATAAACTCTGCTCTCAACAAATGTCATGAAGGTTTGCTTCTTTTTTTTTCCTTATGGTATTTTGATAATTTTAAGCTTCACATTAAAGTGTGTAATTCCTAAATGTGTATATTTAAATTGCCAGAAAAATACTATAAAACTATCTAACTTCATTATAACAAATTACAAATAATACATACAATGCTTCTGGAATGTATTTTCTTTGTCTTTAATTGTATCGAGTGTCTTGTTGAACCAGGTAAGGTAAGCTAGAGGTATTGTTTTCATATATGCAACATATTTATTTATATTTTAAGTAAGAGATTTGTGTATTTTTATTGACATATATTCATTGTATAAATCACAAGATGCCATGTACACAATTATATTTAAGTATATCATTTACTTCAATAATTTTCATGGCCATACTCTCTCCTTCCTCCTCATTCCTTCTTTTATTTTTTAACAGCATCGATTAAACTTTAATGAGAAAACAACTATAATCAACTGTGAGTATAACTTCTGGCTAGACATTGATACAAACTATATGTTTCATTTTGCTGAAAAGCAAGTTGCTCCTCATTCCTTCCTTTTCCTCCTGCCAGCTCCTTGCTTTCCTCATTCTCCCTTCTGCTTTCTTGTCATGAAGAGAAATGTCATTTTGTATCTGTCTAAAATATAAGACACACAAAAGGAAAAGTGTATGATATTTTGGTTTTGAATCTGGGTTATTTCACTTAATTAGATGATGTTCAATTGCATCCATTATCCAGCAAAGAGCATAATTTCATTCATCTTTATGGCTGAATGAAAGAACATTGTGTGTATATTTCATATTTTCATTATTCAATCATATGTTAATGGATGCCTATGCTGACCCCGTATCTTAACTATTTTAAATAATATTGTAATAAACAGAGGTGTGCAAGCATCTCTTAAGTATATAAGTCTTTCAGCTGTTCAAATAGGAGTGGAATTACTGGATTAGCAGGATAGATCTGGGTTTTTTTTTCTTTTTCTTTTTATTAATTTATTCTTGTTACATCTCAATGGTTATCCCAACCCTTGTATCTTCCCATTCTTCCCTCCCTCCCATTTTCCCCTTATTCCCCTCCCCTATGACTGTTCCTGAGGGGGATTACCTCCCCCTGTATATGTTCATAGGGTATCAAGTCTCTTCTTGGTAACCTGCTGTCCTTCCTCTGAGTGCCACCAGGTCTCCCCCTCCAGGGGACATGGTCAAAGGTGAGGCACCAGAGTGTGTGAGAAAGTAATATCCCATTCTCCACTCTACTGTGGAGAGTGTTCTGTCCATTGTCTAGATCTGGGTAGGGGTTTAAGGTTTACTGCCTGTATTGTCCTTGGCTGGTGCCTTAGTTTGAGTGGGACCCCTGAGCCCAAATCTGCCTATCATAATGTTCTACTTGTAGGTTTCTAAGACCCTCTGGATCCTTCTACTTTGCCATTCTCCCATGCTTCTTTTATGCAAAGTCTCAATAGGATGTCCTCTCCTCTGTCCCAGTTTCCTGGTAAGTGAAGGCTTTTGTGGGACATGCCCCTTGGGCTAGTATGCAGATATAAGTGGTGGGAATGCAAACTAGTACAGCCACTTTGGAAATCTATCTGGTACTATCTCAGAAAACTGGGAATAGGGCTTCCTCAAGACCCAGCTATTCCACTCCTTGGAATATACCCAGAAGATGCTCCAGCACACAACAAGAAAATTTGCTCAACCATGTTCATAGCAGCCTTATTCATAATAGCCAGATCATGGAAACAGCCTAAGTGTCCCTCAGTAGAAGAATGGATAAAGGAAACTGTGGTACATATACACTATGGAATACTACTCAGCTATTAAAAACAAGGAATTCCCAAAATTTGTGGATAAATGGATTGAGCTAGAAATGATCATAATGAGTGAGTTAACCCAGAAGCAGAAAGACTCAAATGGGATAGATCTGTTTTGAATTTTCTTGACTCTCCATAGTGATTTCAATAGTGACTGGACCACTCATATTGAGCTAATAGTTCTGTAAATGTTACCTTCTTGCCACCTCCTAGAAGATTTGTTGCAAGTTTTTCTCCAAATACCCTTGACTAGAATAACAAAGCAATCTCAATATAGTTTTAATTTTCATTTCTTTGATAGGAAATGATTTTAACTGTTTTTCATATGTTTATTGGCCATTTGTACTTTGTATTCTTAAAACCTTTTGTTCAATTCTTTATTGATTGGCTTTTTTAATTTAGTTTTTTGGTTTCTTTATATATTCATAGTCTGTCACTTTGTTACTTAGAAAATATTTATTCCAATTCTGTCAGCTGCCCCTCCACTCTGTTCATTTCTGCTATAATGAAAAAATTATTTTAAAAATCCATATAGACTTTTGTATGTCAATGTTGTATCTTGGTCCTTTGCTTAAAGTGCTTATATATTTCAATAGATTTCTAGTTGAGACTTTAAGGTCTCAATATAGATTCATATCACTTTCAAATTGAATATTCTTTTACTAATTATATCTACTTAAATTGCATTCATTTGTCTTATTACACTGACTAAGAATTCAAGGACTATATTGAATAAGAGTAGAGAAAGGGAACACATCTGTATCACTTCTAATTTTAGATAAAAATGCCTTTAATTTTCTTGATTTACTCCAACAATAACAATAATTTTTTACTATGTTGCCTTTACTTTGATTTGATATGATCTTTCCATCTATTTCTAGTTTTGGTAGGGCTTTTAGTGTGAAAGGATATTGCATTTTCAATATTGCTTATTTATGTTGAACCTTCATTGTTTTTGGGGTGCAAGTAACTTATTATGGAAAATGCTCTTTTTGATGTGTTGTTAAATTCAATTTGCATGTATCTTATTGAGGGAATTTCATTTATATTCATAAAAGAGATTACGCCTTTATCTAATTTTGATAACAGAGTAGCATTGGCTTTGTAACATGAGATTGGTAGCATTCTTTTCCATTTCAACTTATGGGATGATTTGAGGTGTATTGATGTTGACTCCTCTTTAAGTTCTTACAGAACTCAGATATGAATCTACAAAAATCTGTTTTGTTTTGTTTCAGTGTTTTTTTTCTTCCAGCACTTCAATTTCACTACTTGTTATTGATCTAATTATGATGTTTATATCCTTTTGGTTTAATTTTAATATGTCATATCCATCTAGACATATAGACATTACTCCTAGATTTTCTAATTTTTCAGTATAAAAATTTTCAAAGTATGGATAGATGATTCTCTGATTTTTATTAATGTCTATTATAGTCTATTTTGCTTGAATTTTTATTAATATGAGTTTTATGTATATTTACTTTAGTAAATGTAGCAAAGTGTTTATTGATTAGTTTGGACTTTTTAAAAAAGGAACTTGTTTCATTGATTCTTCTAGTTTTTTTCACTTCTATTTCATTAATTCATTCTCTGATATTTTCTTTTTCCTACTGATTTGGGATTTGATTCTTGTATATCTAAGACATTGAGGTACACTAAGTTTTTGTTTGATATTTCTTTGATGTTTTAAAAAGAAAATATGAATGTATGTCTATCAATGTCCCTCTTTGACCTGCTTTCAATGGGCTGGTACAATGCCTTGCCTGATAATGTCACCACCATGATTCCTGATGATCTGAGTTTGATTCTGAAACCAATATGGAATACGAAGGGTTCAAGTCCCTGACGTGCATACACTTGCCAATACTAATAAGTGCCTACACAAATGCACACACACACACACAAACAAAATACATAATTATAAAAATTCTAAAAAACTGATTTTATTGTATTCAACATTCTGGTATGTTGTTTTTATTCAGTTCTCTCACAGTAGAGTGGAGAGTGGGATATTACTTTCTCACATACTCTGGTGCCTCACCTTTGACCATGTCCCCTGGAGGGGGAGACCTGGTGGCACTCAGAGGAAGGACAGCAGGTTACCAAGAAGAGACTTGATACCCTATGAACATATACAGGGGGAGGTAATCCCCCTCAGGAACAGTCATAGGGGAGGGGAGTAAGGGGAAAATGGGAGGGAGGGAAGAATGGGAGGATACAAGGGATGGGATAACCATTGAGATGTAACAAGAATAAATTAATAAAGTAAAAAAAATAAAAATAAAATAAAAATAAAGATTTTACTCCAAGTTACTTATCTGGTGACTTCATCGTCCAGTTTTGAAAAGTCCAGTCACTATGAGTTTGTTTATGTTGTATAATTTTTCTTGCCATTGATACATAATCTCTTTGTATAGATAGGAAAGTTATTTTAAGATTCTTATACTTAATAAGACTAACTTTGTATCCAAAACTGTCAAATATTGTAAAGCAAGTTCTACAGTCTTCTGGGAGGAATGTATGTTCTGGACATGTTTATATTGTTCAATCTCCATTAACTATTGTATTGTACTTAATTTTCCTTGGCTAACAGATGTGTTTATATTTGCCTTCAGCGTGTAGGATTCCATCAAGTATATTATGTAGTTCTGGCTTAATGTTCATAAATAATCATATTTACTATGGAGAATTTTTCTTTCTCAACTCTGAGGAGTAGTTTTACTGGATATATTAGTCTGAGTTGACAGTTATTGTCTTTTCAGTATTCTATGCCTTCATGGCTTTCAGAGTTTCTGTTGAGAAATTTGCTGTTATTCAAATGAGTTTTCCATTTGGCGCATTGGTGCTTTTCTCTTGCAGCTTTAAACATACTTTCTTTATCCTATATGCATAGTGCTTTAACTATCATGTATTACTCTTATGCTTCCTGTCCCTGTATGACCATCTCTACCCCTAAACTATGAAATTATTCCTTTATCTTGAAATATTCTATTTCCATTCTTGTGGTTCATGCAGTTGGCATTTAGTAGTATCTTAGAGATCTCAAATGATCTGTTTGAATTTTGTTATTAATTTATCTTTGTCATTGACTGTTTTAATCCATATATATTGTCTCCAGACCCAATACTCTGTCTTCTATTTGATTCATTTGATTGGTGAGGCTTTCCCCTAAGTGTTTTTAAATATATTTTATTAATTTATTCATATTACATCTAAATTTTTATCCCATCCCTTGTATCCCCACATTCCTCCCTCACTCCTGCTTTCCCCCATTCCCCTTCCCTATAACTGTGAGTGAGGGGGACCTCCTCCCCCTCTATCCCCTAATTTTTTTTATTTGATTTAATGAACCTTTGATTTTTACTGTTTTTGTTTGACTTTGAAAATATTTCTATATATTTCCAGAATTATATTTTATATTCTATATTGAGTTCCTTCCTTATTTTAGCTGCTTGCATTGCCTTTGAATTCATTGATAAATTATTTTAACTGCTTTGATTTGTTTCAGTATAAAATATTTCTTTAAATTCTTTCTTGGAATTTCATGTAGTTCACTCTCCTTTGCGTCCTCTATTGTGGATTTAATTAGTGTTGAATGAGTCTTAGTGTCCTGGGTTTTCACATCTCTTGTGGTTTTGTGTTGGGACTGGTATTCCTGGGATTAGGTTGTTGTTTATTAAAAACCAAACCAAACCATACAATGAAAAAACCTACCACTGGGTGTGTTTATAGTTGTCAAGTCAAGGTAGCTTCTAACAGGGTTGAGATGCCATTTATTCTCACTCCATCAGGCATGTAACTATGGAGATTAAATTTTCAGCCCATGCACCCAGGATTCTTGTCTTGATATCTAGATCTACTCTAAAAGTAGAAAAAAACTTCAGAAATGCTGACAGGTGTCAAATATGATCAGTTCAAAAGTATATTTACAGCCAGTTAAACAAATCGCAAATTTGTCTCAGATAATTTGAGGCAAATAACATTATAAAGATAGTATTATATACTATAGCATGAGTTACTAAGAATAGGATTAGGTGGAAATTAGAAGCATAAATGTAGTTCAGAGTATTGAGGTAAGAGAGAAAAAAAAACCAAAAGAGATAAGACAGCTCAGACAAACTTCTGTAAGGCAAAGGACACTGTCACTTGGACAAAGAGTCTGCCCTCAGAATGGGAAAAGATTTTTGTACAAATTCTACATCTGAAAAATGACAAATATAAAAAATATATAAAAACCAAACAACCCAATTTAAAAGGGAGGGGAAGACTTAAACAGAATTCTCAATAGGAGAGGCTCAAATAGCTGAGAAACACTTAATATTCCACATCTTTATCCATCAGGGGAAAGCAAATGGAACCTTCTCTGAGATTCTATCTTACACATTTTAGAATGTTATAGTGTTCTGTTATTATTTTTATGGAACACATGAGCGTGTGATTGAGTGGGTCTCTGATGTTTTGTGTCTTTTCTTGGGGCTCTTTTCTGTTCATTTGCCTTATCCAACTTAAATGGGATGGTTTTTGTTTTATTTTATTATGTTTTATTTCTGTGGTTTTTTGATGTCTCTTAGAATCCTTTTCTTTTCTAATGAGAGACAGAAAGTGATTTGAATGGGAGAAGAGGGGTGATGAAACAGGATGGGTAGAGGGAAGAGAAAATACACTCAGGATATATTATATGAGAAAAAAATCTATTTTCAATAAAATAACACTAAAAAAGAGGAAGAGGTAAAGAAAAACAATCAGCCAATATAAAACAATCCCATCACCCTGTATAATCAAGCAGAAAATCTCCTAAATCTAGGCCCATCTAAGTACTTTAGGAAAGTAATTAGAAATAATAAAAATCTAACTGTATAGAAGTTCACATAGATGGAGACATTTGGGGTCTGGTTGATTTTGGTGTTTAGTGTTTTAATTAAAGTGAATAAACAAATAAATGTACAAAAGGCCAAAAACAGTACCTGAATAAATTGGACCACTGAATTAAAATTAGAATTTAAATTAGGGAAGTCAAATACGGAAAGAGAACTGGATTGTTATTGCACAGAGCCCACTGATGGCATATAGTACGTCTCTCATATGGGCACAGGTGCCGGGCCTATCTCTATGTATCCCTCTCTCCATCTGGTTCCTGGCATGAGTGTGGGGATTAGGCCTAGCTCCCTGTGCTCATCTTGCTGATGCAAGTCTTTGTGCACCCTCACCCCTGTGAAGCTACTGCATGATTGTAGGTGCTGGTGCTGGGCTTGGTTTTACATGGGCTATACCAGCCTATGGGTCAGACAGGTTTCTCAGGGAGCATTAATCTTTGTATTTCAGTTGCCAGCAGTAAATGTATAGTCATAAAACCAACTAATTTTCTTGTAACAAATTATAAATAAAGCTTACATTTTTTTTGAAATTATCTTTTAATTTCCAGCATCAGTTAAAGTTGGCTAAGACTCCTATTTTCATGAAACTTTTATTTATTTATTTTTTTTAATTTTTTAAAATAGGAAATCTAAGAATTCTGAAAATAGCTCTTCATATTATTGGCTTTGTAATGTAACAGTAATTTTAAGAGATCTTTTATTTGTGATCCTGTGATGGATCATAGAGGCATAGGTTTGCAATTTCTGTGGCAGCTGAAGGCAGTAGAGAAATTTAGAATAAGTATTATTAAGATATTCACTTCAATTAAACATTTACATATCTTAAATGAGAATTGTTTGAATACTTATATGAATGATCACGGTAAAGTATATTTTCCCTTTGTGTGGAGACCTGTGAAGAGTAAAACTGGGTTCTGGGAAGGTAAATGAAAAGTTTCAAGGAGATGTGTCTTGTACCCATGGATCACTGAAGGAAAACACAAAAGCAGTGGTAGCTCAGTAATTTATAGGCTCCGACAGTTAGAGCAAATCTGAGCCATTGAACAACACAGTAATTAATGAGCCACATCAGAAAAGAAAATGGGAAAATTGTATAAGAAATTCCCTTGTTTTTAATAGCTGAGTAGTATTCCATAGTGTATATGTACCACAGTTTCTTTATCCATTCTTCTACTGATGGACACTTAGGCTGTTTCCATGTTCTGGCTATTATGAATAAGGCTGCTATGAACATGGTTGAGAAAATTTTCTTGTTGTGTGCTGGAGCATCTTCTGGGTCCCGCTCAAACTAAGGCACCAGCCAAGGACAATACAGGCGGTAAACCTTAAACCCCTACCCAGATCTAGCCAATGGACAGAACATTCTCCACAGTAGAATGGAAAGTGGGAGGTGACTTTCTCACATACTCTGGTGGCTCACCTTTGACCATGTCCCCTGGAGGGGGAGACCTGGTGGCACTCAGAGGAAGGATAGCAGGTTACCAAGAAGAGACTTGATACCCTATGAACAT